>NC_090220.1:5495000-6095000 GCF_033026475.1 Channa argus | reverse complement strand
AGAGCCTTTAGCTATCAAGCTCCTCTCCTTTGGAACCAGCTCCCAGTTCAGTTTCGGGAAGAAGACACCCTTTCTACTTTTAAGTCTAAGCTTAAAACCTTCCTTTGATAAAACTTATTGTTAGTTCTAGCCAAGCTGCTATAGGCTTAGACTGCTAGATAACCCAACCCCTAATGCACTGAGCTACTATTCTCCTCTCCTCTCACCCCACAACTGTCACCTCTGTATTATCTGTGTGTGTTCTTTCTCCTGTAGTTGTCTTTCTCCCTCTTTGTCTGTACCTTTTTGCAAGTGTCCCCGGCTTGGGAAAGGTGTTTTCCAGTGCTCACCTATTGATCCTACCAACCTGTCCAATGTTTTGTTGTTGCTCTTTCCTTTTCTCTCTCCACTTTTCACTCACCCAAAATGGCCAAGGCAGATGGCCACCCACTCTGAGCCTGGTTCTGCTGCATGTTTCTTTTTTTACGGGGGGGTTTCTCTACATACCTGTATATTCTTGACTTTATTATGTAAACTGCCTTGAGATTAATTTTGCTGTGAATTGGAGCTATATAAATAAAGTTGAATTGAAATGATATTAAATTCTTGGAGGAATGAAAGTTCATATGTTAGATATATTAGAAGGCGTTTCTTAAATTATAAAATCTCAGGGTAGGGAAATCACGTGTTAATAAGAAAATGTATGATTCTGTTTAGCTGTTTCAGTGCCCCCAGCATAGTGCACATTCTCACACTATTACAGTGTTACAATAGTAATCTGCTAAGTCTGTTAAGTCAGACTGTGTACTACTTTGAACAAGAGGTGATCATAATTCAGTGCTGAACAGCAAAGCAATTTATCACCTGACATGGTTTACTGTTCAGCATTAAATTAGAATCAAAGCTTGTTTATCAGTATTCTAGGTCTTAAAGGGAGCCACTTACTTTATTAAATGTACACTCACTACCCACTTTATTAGGTAAAATCTAATGCAATCTTGTACAATCTAATGCAATGCAATACAGCAGCTTTTCCATGAATGTTACCCCACCCTATGTTTAAATGAACGAGGGGGCCAAAACTTTAGAACCACCTCCTCTTACAATGCTCTCCAGTAGGACTCCACTAGCTACTATGACCTAAATAATAAACAGAGAATCACCTTTCTGACAGTTTCAACTTAAAGTGAGAAATTATAACTCAGTAAGTAGAATTGTTAGGTGTTAGGTATAGGTTTATCTAATAAAGTGGCCAGTGAATGTATATTGGTTAATATTCTTAGCATTTGAGGAAATGAAAATGCCGTTCAAACAAGCTGGCTAAAGTAGCATACATCAGTTTTAATTCAACATTTATATTGTCTTTATTATAAATCTGACTATGTTCACCAAAGCAGAGCTCTGTGATGCTCTTCTACTGTAAATGAGGTATTGACGGCAATGGTACTAATTAAAAGCAAAAAAAGATGAACAAATAAACAGCTGTGTTGGGATCATAAATATTTTCAGAGCCATTTCAGCATTCTAATTTCCGTTGGGATCACATTTTAATTTTATCGCTTCATTTCATTTCCTACCTACATCCCCTCCCCCATGTTGGATGTGGTGTCATTTCATTTCTTTACCTGTGGCCCTCTCTTTCATGATGCTAAGACTATAAGCAGGCACAATAAAGCAGACATAAACTAGAATCTTGACATTCTCCTGAGTTTTTCACAAGGGGGTGTATGCGTGGATGCAAATGTCCAAGTGAGACACTCCTGACAATGCGTGGACTTTTTCCTCTAAGCCTCCAGCACGCTGCCCTGTTCCAAATTGTCGTGGGGATTTAAAGTGATTGAATGGGCATGCTGATGATATGATAGCTAAGACAGGCAGAAAGCAGTGATTTTAAGTGCCTACTGCTCTGTCTATATCTCCCCAGGAGAGGACAGGCATGCAGTGGTGATCAGTGGTTGAGGCTCTCACCACTACACTATACGAGATGGAGAGAGACAACAGTGTCAGTTTGGCATTTCATTGAATTAATGTCAGAGAGAGCTGATCAGACCCCCTGTTTGACATTTTAAACTGAAACACAAATGCGCTAACATGGGAAGCATCTAACATTAGATAAAAAAGTTTTCAAACTCACTTGTAGACCATAGCTTAGGTATGAATGCAACCACATCCAATTTGTTAATGTTTTTGGAGCTATGTGAAGTCTGTGAACAGGCTCATTCTTTGCTGAAACAATGTTAAACACAATGTTAGAGATCTTTTAGTTTATTGTGACAAGTGGAAAAACATTTTCATTTATATTTAAGACTATGAAGTGCTGTACAAATTACATTGTGGGGTGTGCTACATACTAGATGAGTACTGAGAAACACTTTCTATAACTTAGTGATTTAAAAAAGTTATTGTATTTTATAGGCAACAACCTGAAGGTCATCAGCTCAAATTAGCACATCCACAGTTGGCCGGGGACATGAACCTGCAACCGTCCAGCTGTGAGGTGTCAGTGATAATCCCTCCACCACTGCGGTCCCCAGAGCAACAAGAGGTAGCGCCTCTTGTCACCGCTATTTAAATTACCTCAACTGTTTTTTTGGTTCACTGCTTACCCACTCAACCAATGTGAGATCAACATATGACAGTACTGGGTACATTATTAGAGGAGATTATGAGTACAAGCACTTGTACACAAGAGCAGCTTTGGATCAAATACCTGTTACAGGTGTAATGTAACAAATAAGTCTGTGGGTCTTGGGTAGGCTGGGTGTATCTCAGATGGCATGGGAGACACGTTTATGTTATGTGACCAGTCAGGCCCATTTTCTCTGAGGAAAACCAATAAAAAAAGTGTGGACAAGGTATGTGGTATGTGGTCAATTAACCAACAGATCAGATCAGCAGGAATCACCTAATACTTACCAACAAAGTCAATAAAGCGAGATTGGATTGTGTTTTCCAAAAAGACAGTCAAGTTAAAAAAAACTGCAGTGGCTCTATCGATTTTGTGATGGGGACAGTTCTCTCTTGCTATTACCCAAAGAATGCCATAGGATCTTAGGAAAACAGTGGGCCTGATTTTTACTAACAAATGCCTCTATTACATTTTTTATCAATATCTGTCAAGCAAAATGATTGCACCACCTCAGTCAAGCACCCATTCTATAATAATATATACTTTGGATTTGCACTCCCATTGATACAGACGACAAACGCACTTATTACATGTGTTATCTGGTGTCTGTCCTCTGAATAAGACACGAATGGGAGAGACTAAGGAGGACGAGTGGAGTTAAATGGTTTTAGCAAGGTCATACTGAAAGAAAAACAAAGAAGCAAGAAGAAAATTGCTAAACTAGCACAATAGGCTTTTATTTTGTTGGGCCAGGCAGTACAGGCAATTAAGCTGTCAGCCAAAAGGGGACACTATTGATTTGCTCATGGGGGCTGTGGTAGATATACCCCCTGTTGTTTTAATTTATTATGAAGAGGCAATTTTATTAGATATGAGGAGATGTAGAAATGTAAGAGGCGACACAGAGCAGTGATCACTATAGTCTGTACAAAGAAGATCTCATTATTGTCCTTAGGTCTTCTGTCTTCTTTCCAACTCCCCTTTGGACTAATTAAAATGGGCGCGCTGTTATTGGCATGCTATATGAGCTGTTTGCTTGCAGCTAATTTAATACACTTGTTAAATATAATATATCAATTTCACTGCCACAATGGGGCCATATGCAAGATCTCAATTCATATTGACAGGGGAAAGTGAGAAAAATTGAGCACAGCAATTGGAGTCTTTAACAGTCGGTAAAAGTGCAATTGGGTGAACTGCTCCTAGAGCAAGAGGGGAATTTACAGGGTCATGGACTCTTAGCAACCCTCAACCCAGACAGTCAGAGGAAATTGCTATTTTACACAGCAGTTTTATAAAGCATCAGTGAGCAGAGCTGCTTCTGTGCCTTCATCAGAAACCTTTAGTTCTTGTGAAGTGCATGGATTTATGCTTTATATTTCTATGATAAAAGGCCGCACTGCATGGTTAGGGCTACCACCTCACAGCTAGATGGTCCTCAGCTTGAATCCGCCGACTAGCTGTGGCCTTTCTAGGTGGAGTTTGCATGTTCTCCCCGGGCTTGCATGGCTTCCCTCCAGCTCCTCCCAGTCCTGAGACATGCGAGTTAGGTGACCCAAAGTTGTCCGTGGGTGTGAATGATTGAGTGTATGTAATAGATAGATGTGATAAAAGCCCGCACAGTTACCTGGGTAGAAATTGAGCTACTGTAAGAAAACACAGTCATAGACAGAATTTTTCAATACATGGTAAATGACAGCTAATATAGTGCTTTTATTCAAAACACTTTACAATGTAGCTTCTCATTCACCCATTCGCTGCCACCCACTGAGAGCAACTTTGGGATCAGTGTTGGCAAGCGCACTTCGACACGTAGTCAGGAGGGACCTGGAATCAAACCACTGACCTGTGTTCCGTGGACGACTGCCTTACCACTGGCCTCTGCTGGCCTGAGGTCTCTGTTGGTGTGTAATATCATCAGTTAAATTAATACTTTCACAAATTTTTTATTCTCTGTCCTTGATTTGTCATCTTTTCAGTGGTGACATACAGACAGAAGAAGCCTGCAGACACAGTTTTATGGCACTTTGGTAATTAAGGCAATAAATTCTCTCTTTTGCCTGATCCCTTTGCAGAGAAAGGCAATTAATCTACATCTTTTAATGATGAGGCTCACTGGTGAATGTGCCATTTAATGTCAGTTATTGCCCTTTTATGATGCCACTGAAATGACATTTTTCTGACTTTTTGGGGGTGAAACATTGATCAGTTCTAAGGTAAATCAAACCATGTCAGTAGCAGCTTTAACCATCAGAACCATGTGAACCCTTGCTGTAATTCAATAGAACTTTTTAATCTTCATAGATTCCCAATCATCACAAAGGAGAGGTTTAAATCACGTACAGTACCTTACTTAAAATAGAACTGTCAATTTCGGGTTGTCTCCTCTGTTGAGCAGCTGTCCCCTGCTTCTCCATTCATTTAAAGACTGGTAGAGGACGTGACCAATTCGCCCTATTTGGCTCTCATATAATGAGCTAAGTATTTTTTAAAGAGATGGCCTGTTACCTTTGTCCTGATGGAGTAGGAGGAGAGGAGCCACCAAAAGGCCATAGCTCCAATTACGCTCAGCCTCTGCTCCTTAAATGTCAAGCTACTTTGCAAAGTGCAATGGCATTCAGCGTATATTAGCCCTGCTTCAGCCGCACCTATCCAATTCTTTCATGCAGCTCCTCTGGCACAAGAAACGATCATCAAGTCATTTCCTTCCATCTATAGTCTTCTCTAAATTTTTAACTTCAAATTTGAGGAGGTCTGGGTTTATACAAAATCAAAAGAAATGACAAGTAAGTAGTTTGCTTGTGGGGACCAGTGGTTAGAAAATGTCATTACAGTAGGTTTTTGCTTTAGAGTGAATATTCAATGATGCTTCTTTCAATGCAATTGGTTCATTGGCTGCATTGACACCCAAGGTCCCTTAGCTTTTCCAATTAGAGACTCCACTGGCTTGACAATTTAGCTGCTTTGTCGATCAGTAACAGGGGAAATGCTGAGCTTCTCGTCTTTAATTAAACCTTGATTAGAAAATTGCTCTACTCCTGACACAACATAGAAGAAAGTGTGAGGCGGGGGATACAAGAGTAGCTGTAGCACAGGTAGTGTTTCCATTGGCACTGGCCATAAAAGCATATGACACAGTTTCACTGGACTACTCTACCGATTCAGTTAAAAAAATTGCAGATCACAGGGGTTTTCCTGGCTCAAAATAGGGCAGAGATGGTACTATACCATTCTGGTCATGACCAAACCTGTGTGCAGGTAAATTTACAATCACATTCATGTAATTTTTGAAAAATGTCCACACAGCATTAAAGCTCCTCCTAGTGGTGTAGATCAACCAAATATAAGTTTTCAAATACAATAATGAAACTTGCACTTTGCAATATTAGGTAGATGAAAGAAAAAAACAATTCATGTAAGACATTTTATGTTATCTGGATGAATAAAAGAGACAGACTTCTCTGTAGCAGCCTAACAATATAATATATAAGTAACACTTTCGAACATGCTCAGTAAACATTGTAGAAATAAATATACTGTGTATAGTAGGCTACAAAACCACAGAAGATACTAAACAATTATTCAACGGCTTCTGGCTTGTCCCTTAAGGGGTCGCCACAGCGGAACACGATCCGCACGTCGATTTGGCATGGGTTTTTTCACGGAACCCACTGCCTTCTGCATCCAACCCAATGCTTTACTACTGAACCACCATAAACATGTTTTTACACAGCCCACTTAATTTGGCACATCTTATTTTCCAACTGTTTTTTGGTCTAAATACTAAAGGTTAGTTGATGGTTTTCCAAGAAATCCTTCACAGTCAGTCCAGACAAACATGCTTGCATGACTCACATCTTTTCAAAAAAATGCCAGGCAGGTTTGAACCCAACAACAGAGAGGATGAAAGTGAAAAACTGTTTATTTGCAAGCACAAACAAGCTCACTGTAGGTCAGGCAGATAGCGAACCTCAGAATGCAGACAGAGATCAAAATCTGGACAGTGCAATCCAAAAACCGGGCAAACAGATTACTAAAAAGGGAGCAGGCAAGAACTCAGATTATAAACAGAAGTTTAGTCCATACATCAAAAACAGAGTTTATGCTACTTTTTTTAACATCAAATCTAATTTACCTTTTAAGTGTTTGAGCCCCATTTAAGACAATGGAAAATGAAAAAAAAAATTCTTTAACAAATGCATTATTCATTACCAATGTAATTGTCACAGTTTTTCTTGTATTGAATTGAAAAAACATAAAATTTCCAGACATCTTAAAGCTTTATATAACTATTTTAATATTTATTAGCTTTTCTTTACAATTTGCTTGATGAAATCATAAAATTATAAAGCAATTTGCAATAGAATGTCACCATGCATAAATATTGCCACCATAGTCTAAGGCCATATCCCATTTCTACCTCTTGGCCCCAGAATGTTTGTTTTGTGCTTTTATGTGCAGTGTAGAGGTGTCCCAATTCACTTTATTAGCCAAAGTCAAAACTGAGAGTTACGAATAAATGTCAGTGTTTATCTATGTGTGTTAGTGTACAACCTGTGGATCAAGCAAATTTATGGCTGCACTCTAGAAAAAAGAAAGAACATATGCATCCCAACTATCATCCTGTGAGTTGACAGCACACAGTAGTAGCCATTCAGCTTTTTGGTCAGCTTAGTGATGAGCATCTCTCAAACACAAGTGCTCAGTTCAGTGGTTCAGTGATTCTGGACAGGTCGTCCTTTCCTTTTTTATCTTTCTAACCACAAAGTAGATGGCTATCCTGCAAAGTTGAACAGCTTTGATGCAAAAGCATGGATCCCACCTCTGACACAAGGCAAAAGCACAGACGCAGTAAAACTGACTAAAATGTTGATGGCACTTATTCTATTGTTAAATAAATATACATTTAAACAGTGGTCAAAAGCCTTGTAAGAAAAAAAAGTCATGCCCATATATTATACATACACATATATAACTGTAACAGGCATAGTTGTCAACACCTCCCATCAAGACCTTCATATTGCTCCATCTATAAAAGTGTTACTCTGAGTTAAGCAAAAAAAAGTAATTAAAACCATTGCTAAAAAGCACTTTCCAAAATATTAGGTGTGAAATGAAAGTAGTACTAAGCTCTAAACCACAAGTCTCCAACTTTTCTTTATTTTTTCTGTTTTACTATTGTTAAACAGTCCACCTTTTTCAATCAACCCCCACTGAGAATGAACAAATATTAAAGAAAAAAAGTGCAATCTCTGAAGAGTTCCTGGAACTCTGCTATGAAGAAAGGCAGCTGTTCTCATTGGCAAAACTTCAACACAATGTATTCAGTTTCTACAATCTCCAAATACCACGCTCTCCTAAAACTGCAGCAGGGAGGGAGAAAAAGTTTCTTTTTTAAGACAGCAAGCATTCATCCTACTCGAGTGCCCTAAAGGAAGAAGGCACATGATGTATAAATAAAAATAATTATCAAAGCAATTTCAAATTTTCCACACCTCCTCCTTCAATGGAATTCAGAGTTCATTAAAGAATCATGTCATCCACACCACTGCCAACAACAACATTTTTCAAAATTCTGTTCACCATTCACACAGCCCAATTTAATGCTCGACTGTCTTTAATCAAACATCTGTTCCTACTCTAATTTGTCCTGCATCCTGCTTAAAAAGTTTTCACTCAAATTGTTTGCTCTTAAACTATATATAAACTAATAAGAAATTCAGTTTGTATCATACCAATTTGCAAAGTCATTGTAAAATGAAATCTAAACAAGAAAATGAGAAACCATGACAGACTGTCAAGCAACATTGCTATAGACCACACATTAGTTCCTCAGATACAAGAAACAAAAAACGCAGTTCTAATGAATTACACAATAGTCTTTACTATGTTTGCCCCTAGGGAAAAAGAATGTACAAAGATAAAAGCACAAACAAATCAGAGTGAAAATCAGAAAAACACTAAAAATATGAATACCTAAATAAAGAGCATTTACAAAGCACCTTCAAATGCACATTAGTTAGCCTAATTTGGTTTCACAGAGGCACTGTTATGTAAGTGGGTTTGTATTCGCCAGTACGCAGAACAAATACGATCTTTGTTGTATTCATCTGTGATGATAAATGATCTTAACATTTATACTAAATGTTGAACTTTTAGAGTCATCAGTGTTTTATTAGGCCAAACTCAGTTGCCATTTTTTCCCTTGATTTTTCAGAACTGTACACACTTTGTACGCATCAATTATCTCATTCTGTATGTGTTGCCGGTGGTTTGATCTTTTCACTTTTTGCACTTTGTACTCAGACAGCAAAAGACAGCTTGAATAGAAGTGACAGAAAAACCAGTGCTACAAATGTTTTCTGACCTTAAAATATGCTTTTTCTCTTTGAAAATGTTCTCCTGAAGGCAGCACAGAACATGTTCCAAAGCACTACTACAATTCACACAGTTTTACACACATCTCTACATCAGATGCTTTGTTGTGGACCCTGTTTCAAGCTTGTTGTAATGCTACAAATATTATTTAGGCATATTCTAATAACCACTCACCACACCATAAAACAACAATTCTCCAGATAAAATAGATTGTCGGAAAAAAAAACAGTTTGGTCTCAGGTTACAGTGCAGGATCTTTGAATCTGTGTGCAGCAGCAGACTCATAAAAATAACAAAGCTGCAGTAAGATCACATTGTTTACAATAACAAATATATAAGTTACTGCTTATATATGACCTACATAAAATTGTGCACGGCTTGATTCAGTTTGATTTGAATGCTACAGCCTTCAAGTTCAGAAACAAATTCCATTTCTTTGGTTAATGTGAGAAAGAGACTGCAGTATACAAAACCAAAGTCCCAACACTGTGGTGAAGGAGACCGCCACTCTGGGCGGCATTTGTACATCAGGACACCTTATTGTTATACTTGAGGTCAGATTTATGTAACGAAATTAATTATAACTTGTATCAAAATGCATCCAACATCAATGTCAGTTCCAAATAAGCAATATTTGGATAAAGTGCCCACATTTTCTAGATCTAAATGGTTACTAAAAAAAATTAGATACTTTTGTTTTAATATACAAAATTATATAAGGTGACTTACTAGCAGTTGTAGGATGACATTTATAGCAGCTTTGAGCCTGGCTCAGACTTCCTTCCTTGGTTGGCACACACTCAACACTGCCCCTAGCGACACAGAGCACTTCTGGTTTCGGGAATTCTATTTGTGGTATTTTTGTCTTTTGCAGGTGTTTTTCCATTTGCTCCATTTCTGTGTTCTAGAGTCTTTCTTTTTTGTTTGCGCTTTCAAATTTGTACATGCTTTGTATCTAGTGGCCACTTTACTTTATATTCGAACAGCCTTTGACCAAGAAATATACAGCAAAGTTACTTAAATTAGTTGAATACAAACCCTGTGTTATTTGGGGCCTAATATTTTTTTTTTTTTTTCTTAATGGAGGTGAGTGATTTCACCCTTAAATGCTCCCCCTTAAAGGGGGTTTTCTACCTTTTTGGGGGGGATACTACTTGGGAGCATACTGTAACTACAGTTCTACCAAGTCTCTTTTTTACCTATGTTTACATTTTGTCACTCTCTGATATCTTAAGAAATTCTCACTCTCACCATTTTAGTTTAATGTCTATGTGGTGTTGTGTTGACGCTTGTTTCCAACAGCAGCAAGTTTCTCTTCATCCATTCATTAGTTAAAGTCTTGGTATTAATGTTATTCAGCAGAGGCTGATTGTCATTTTTAATAGCACCAGTGGCAATCAGTGCAAATCAGCAAATTTATTCAAAATACAGCAGCTGAGCTGTGGTAAGAGAGCCATGATATTACGTTTGCTTGCACAATAACAACTATTAACACAGGTGACGGTTATAAGTTTTTATAGATCGGTGCACTGACACTTCTTAACATAAGCCACTTCTCTGCTCTCTCGAGAAAACTTTTTCCTGTTCTAAAGATCTTGAGGAGTAATTGTTTTACACCCAAAATATGGAGATCGGCACTAAGAGGAAATTTGAAGTGAGTAAAGCATCAGCCACAGGCTCTTTTAAAAGCAAAGTCTTTGAGGGTCTCCACCCTTGTGTTGTCATAATCCCTGTCCTGGACAACTTCCTTTGTTGCATAATCTGCCCCTCATTCACATCCCCTGTGCTGGTTTCACACTCACTCCCCCGTCCATTACCTGCCTGTCTCACCCAGTTTTATTATTTTTCCCTGCATTTGATTTTTTTTGTCACATTTACTTTCATACCCCAGCACAGTAGATTTGTATTATTACGTATTTGTACTATTGTGGGGTTTTTTTGTTTTTGTTTTTTTAAATTTACTTGTTAATTGGACTTGTACATTCATACTCCCGCCTGCCTCCTATTTGACATTTTGTTATGTGTTGTTTACCAGCTCACTAGCTTTTAATTTTGCTGTTCTAATCTCCTGTTTATCAACTCATTTCCTGCCTGCCAGTATTGATATTCTGCTACATTGTCTGTGTCAGGAGTTGAGTATTTTGGGTTTAAGAACCCAATTGAGGAGACGGCAAAAGCAGGTTCAAAGTAAAGGGTTGTTTATTATAAAGAATTAGGGGAAGGTGAACAACTAAAAATCACTCCACAAGGAATTACATAGTAAATTAAAATGTAAACTTAAATACCAAAAGGGGAGGACAAATTAAATTGTGACTGTGCCAGGGGAGCAAGGAAACTGGCTATATGCATATGGGGATAACGTCAGACAGAATAGCAACTAAACAAAATGAGGTGCGCACTTACTAGACAGACAGGATCTAGACTAGAGAGAACTAAATGCAGTGTACAGCCAGGGACCAGACAGCTCCGCAACTAACACTGAGTCACACTAGTAAAAAGGTAAATTAATAGGAACTAATAAACAGAATCTAAACCGAGGCTGACAGACAAATATAAAACAGAAAATTGAACCAAGTGTAAAACAGAAGGGAATAAACAGTGACCAAGTGAAACCAAATCAAAGTGCAAAATAGAAACTAACAGGCGAGGATAAATAAAGGCTAATAACGTAATAAAAGAGTAACCAAACTAAACCACAGACCAAAAACAGTCAGAGTCCAAAACAGGGATCAGGCAAAGCAGAGAAATGAGAGTCCACTAAGATCCAGGAGCGTGCAGCAGAACAAGGCACGTGACAAAGAACAAACTGGACTGGACTTTAAAAGGACAGGGGACCAGTTTAAACTAATCAGGACAAATGAGGTAGGTAAGGAAAGGAAACAGACTAAGAACAGGAAGTGGCACAGGAGTGAATAACAAAATAAAAGCCACGGGCAGGAAGTTAAGCTGGGAAAAACTGAGACAAACTAAACACAGGGACCGGATCGCAACAGTCTGGCTGCCATTAAGCTGTCTTTTGCCCTCCCTGGGGTCCCATTACCTCCTCACAGATGCACTGAAAACTTGAAGCCACTAACTCCAGGGATGTGTCAGACTTGTCAAGCGTGTTTACTCTAGTCCCAAGATTCAGAATCGATTACTTAATGATGAAAGATTTGGGGAAAATTACTTATAAATGTGTAAAGAAATGTAACAATTTTTATAGAAAAAGTGTATGATAATGTTACTTCTTAACCATTAAATGTACACACTGTCATTTGGTTCCAATGCAAATGAGCCAGTGAACTATGCAGCTGAGCCATTACCATAGTTTTGCATTCTCTAATGTCATTTTCTACAAGGTTAGGCTTCATGTAATCACTGCCCCAGGACAGCAGTAGACTGAGAGAGAGTGCACTGAGTGGACAAGCAGTAGGCTGCTTGTTTGACTTAATGAGACTGATCTGAACAGATGGAGGACAGACTCCCACGTTACTCTGCCACAGAGTCTCCTGCTTAGCTTGGGCACTCATCTGTTCAGCTTGAACCTCTAAAATAACAGCATGTAGATTTGTGTTTTTGTGGACCAGGGTGACACCATTGCTGTTAAGAATCCCGTTACCTGCAGTAAGGGGTTTTTCTCTTTATTTACAATTCTGCACTGTACTGTTCAAACCGATTTTACACAGTCACTCATGTGAACTAAATTTAGCTTCAATCTTACCTTGATTTTAGTCATTATGCCATATCTAAGATTTTTCCCCCACACACTTGCTGTCACTGAAGTTGTTTTCTCTAATGTAAAATGTTGTGATAATGTTAATTTTTACTTCAAGAGCTGAAACTCCCTGACATGCATTAGCCTCCTAATGTGGGGGACAATACATGAACCTTTATACCAGCTATTTATTTTTTAATCCTGCTTGGCAAGCAATTGTTTTACAGTGGCTGCGTTTGCACTTTTTCCATAATGGTCCTTAGGGACAAGGCACATACAGAAGTGAAAGCACAAATATTGTTTCCTTCCTTGATGTTATACACATACACATTATTCCACGTTTTGCTTTTATATTTGTAAGTTTTTGGATTAGCCGTGCATTTCCTTAATGTCTGCAGCAGATGAGCGGTTCTTGTTATGAGTGAAGAAACGTTATCGCCTCTAAAACTAGAGGTCTGATGTGGGATAAGCTTCAATTACGATGCTGCTATTATCTCTTCTACCCCAACCTTTAACTCCCTAGCAATCTTGTCAGTGCTCTGATTATTTTATTTTAATACATGTGATTATTAATCTATTGCATGTAGTAACCTAGTGACTAGATCTACATGCAATATACTGTAGGCCTATGTATAATACTTTAAACAGATTTTTAAAATCTGTGTAGCAGTATAGGCTATAGGCTTTAAAAAAAAAAAGTCACATCATATAATACTAAACTCACATCTAGCCCCACTAAGAAAAACTTCCTGACACTGCCTATGTCTTAGAGGTTCATCTAAAGTTCTCTCTTTGTGGCTGTCTGAAGATTTCACTTCTCTTCGTGCAATCTCCTCTCCTACATTTGATCATATTGCTTTACTTTCTTTTACATCTTTCTTAAGTCCCATCTCTCCTTTCTAGCGTGTCCATATAAACTTTGAAAGTTAAAACTTAATTTATACCAGTGAAATAATTAATCCAACTGAGATACTCTATACTCTCAATACACTTGCTAAAGGTTTTTTTTTTTTTTTTACTAGTTTTGCATCTGTCTAAAAAATGGTTTTGTTAAATGACGTATATCAGTGTGAATCAATGCCTGTTTCATTGTCTTTGGTATGGAAAGCATCACTTTTTCTAACTGATTTCTACATACTTTGGAATTAATACTTTCTCCCATCCTCAGGACAGGATCTGAACTACCTCCCTCTACTATTTGCTACCTTTATGGTCTGTGCTCATCCAATTTGTTATCATAACTAAACTGTTATGTTGTTCAAACACAAATTTCTCGCAGTCAGTCATGTTCATCACTGTTGTTGCAGCCTGAGTAAGGGTCTGAGTAAGGGCTGAAAAACTGTATAGATCATGGCTCCTTGATTTATCAGCCTGTGATGTTCAAGTGGGGTTAATTTCCCCCTGTTTTTCTTTTTAAGCTGTCAGAAAGTGTATCTGTAAAGATTCTCTCTCTCTCTCTTGCTCTCCCTCTCTCTCCCAATAGATTGATAAAAATGGATGATACATTTGTCAGCAGTTTTTGGATCTGATGTAACTATCTTTAGCTATTGCTTGAGTTAAAAAAAAACAAACAATGAAAATGTGGAACATGATATGCTAGCATAGTATGCGCGATTAGCAAAGCTCCAAATGCAAAGCCAATACTTTGATAAAAGAAGGCTGTATCTGTAACAATTTGTCATTTATACTGTGGAGCAGGCCAACAAACACTAACAGATGCTCAGCTAATCCCCAGGCATTCAGTACTACTGAAAAGTAGCTAACAGTTGGGATTCTATAAATTGCACCAGCATGATGCACAGACAATTTACTCCCTGAGTGAAGTGCATTTCGGATCACACCAATATCAGTAAAGCTTGATGAGTAGACATTGACAACACAGTATTTAGCGAGGAACAATTTACCTTGAATATAGTACACGATGACATCCTTCAAGCTCCAAACTACTACAGTCTCACTTCTGAGATTTCCTTCGATCCCAGGGAGGATAGGACTCTCCCTTAGCTAGATGGCGAGAGGAACACAGAGAAGAAAAGAACAAAAAATTAATAAGGGGGAGAAAGCAGAAGAAAAAGGGTACAAAGAACTGAAACCCTGTCCCTCTCCCTGGTACCTTTGCCTATAGCATATCTGATGAGCCTTTGGAAAATAAGAGTGAGACTCTCAGCACAGGACATTTCTTCTCAGCTAGTTGGTTGTAGGAAAGGACAGGCGGACAGGAAGACATTGGCCCTGACAGGCATTACTGTCAAATTGAGGCAAGAACTAGGTGGGATGGCTCTTTTTTAGTGGAGCTGATGACAGAGCTTAAAGTCTAGAGGGAATCATGCTACCAAAGTCTTCAAGGATACAGATGCAAGCTCCCATAATTGAGTTGAAAGTATTACTGAATAATTAATTTGTACTATGGGAATTGAATCCTTAGCTCAGCAAAAGCTAAGCGGGAATGGGATATTTTTATTACAACTGGTGATTCTGGCATTATGCCTACTCTTCATTTGGCTCAATGTTGTAAATAGTTAGGTTCGCAAAAAGAACATTCATTATGATTATTTCAACAAAATATCTGTAAACAAACTTTATGTTCAGTCAAAAAGCCAATTTATGAAAATAATATACAAATCCTATATTTTTTACAAGGACCCTAGAGTCAGCCAGTTAGCATCAGATGTTCTTAGGTCAGAGCATTACCAGGGGCAACGCGAGCATCCATTGACTACCACAATTAAATAGGGCTCCAGGACCCAGCAGTGAGCACAGGGCCAGCCATCTGCGCAAGTTCAATGGGCTGAAAGCGGCCCCTGCATACAGAGCACACACCCAGAGATTGTAACCTCTATTCCTTGGTATTCACAAACATTTCTTTAGACCCCAGGATAAGAAGAGGTCTTGTCCACAATGACTGAAAACTCTACTGTTTTTCTTTATTCCTTTGCCCACACTTACTCTGGCTTCCACCCTCTCCCACTGTAACAAACTCAATGACACTAGCTCTCTGATCCGTTGGCTCTGAATAGATGGATCTCTACCTACAGTAATTGGGGCTTCTCATCAAAGAGGAAAACTCAATTATGCCAACTTCCAGTTTTAGAATGTTGCATGGTACACTAAGGATTTATTTTGCCAAACTAAAGGCAATAAATGACTGCAAATATAACGTCCTTTTCTACCTTATCAGAAAAAGTGATTCATAATTTTACTCTCACTCATCCATTTAAACAATGTCAAGGATACTTGTGGACAGACAACTACAACCATGGGAACATGTTGGATAATTTGTCCTATCTGCATGCAGCTACCTACCATGAGCATCGCGTTATTTGGCTTACAACTAACTAGAGCCACAATACATGGGTTCCTTCTGTTACCAGTGTCTCCATGAAAATTGGCCACTCAATTACAATTAAGAATGCATATAGCATCTGTAGTGTTCTGTCAAAATTATTTTACTGAATAATACCGAATGTATGGCCAATTCTTTTAACTTGTAAATTACGTGAAACATCCAAACATCAAAGTAAGAAGTTAAAAGGAAATTCCTCTTCTTTGACTGGAAGGTTACAAACTTAGCAGGGCACTCTTCCTCATCACTGAAGTGGTGCCAACGAATGAAATGTGGTTGGGAAAGGTAGTTTATCTGTTCTTACAGTGTCCATGGCTCCCTGCTCTGCGGAGCAGCATGCAAATAAGATGGTATAATTCACATACTTCATTTATAAACTAACTTGACTGCAAACACTAAACCTACAACTTACTCAACCTTTTTGAAAAGAATATAAACAATATCTGACAGGAAGCAATGGAGCACACTCTCTGAATTGTATATTTTATCTGTGGTCGTTAGTAAATTGTGTCCTCAGTTAGTTTGTAGGGAAATTTACCTAAAATCTCGTCATTGTTTTTATGCTTTCTAAAAGTTACACATTTTTACCATATTTTTTTTCTTTTGGCTTATCCTGTGAGTTCAGGTTCACCACTGCAGATAATTTGTTCACATGTTGATTAAGCACAGTTCTTACCCCGGATGCCCTTCCTGATGCAACCCTCCCCAATTTTTTACCAGGCGAACCTCTGACCCTATGGTCGGTAGGCAGCCACTCTACCAGCTTCACTACCGCCATTACATTTTCAGTATAGGTTGTCAAAGAATATTTGTCACCACGTTTTTTAAAGATAAGGCAAATAAATGCTGGTAAATTTGTTTTAATTCAAGATGCTTATCTAATAGCATAAAGCTATGAAGGACAGGAGTGCACTGAAATTATACCACAATACAAGACTAGAATATCATAGCGACACACAACAAACCCTATAATGTTTTTCTTGATAATTTGTTTTTTTAATATAAAAAAAAAATAATCTAAATGTAATTAATTCCATGGCCTGGTAGCTCAATGGGTGGCTCAGCAGGATGGTATGCAGAAGTTGCGGGATCAAATCCGAGCCTACCCACCAGGTGTGTCCCTAAGTGGTGCAGTCTCAATAACATGGTTGCTGAACAAGTGTTTCTATATTAACACACCAAAAAAGTTGGATGGTATCTCAAAGCTTGACTGAACAACAATGAAAAGATATTTCTGTAATCTTATAAAACAGGAAAAAAATTATTTAGAAATAATTAAATAGACCTGAGGTTTATTTATGAGTATAAATTACTCTAATTTATGAATTAGAGTAATATATACAGTAACAAACCCAAACCTGTAAATCATATGGTAGTACAGTATAGCAGAAATTATCCCACATTGTATTCTGCATATAAATGCACAGACAAGCAAGTAGTGCCTGATTTGGATGTGGGAGTGATCAATTTAAAAAAAAAATAATATAAGAAAAACATTTTAAAAGATGACTGAGGCATGACTGAGCTATGCTTTTATAGTGGGGTAAAAAAGTGTCACGGAGGTTAGATCGGTGTCTCAGGAATTTGTCCATGATGGGTGATAGTGTTTAAACTCAAAAAGGAGTTGTTTCAGTTCTGGAACCAGTCCTTTTATTTAGCAAGTCCTCACTAATATACTAAATGGGGTGGACAAAAATAAAAATCTTAACTATGGAAGCTGTTCTATAAAGTTATGTAAAGCTTTATGTGCTGTACTTAATGTATTAACCATTTAACCTAATGTACAAGTTCTAGTGGACACTGAGGTAGCATCTCTCACACTCCAAAACCAGACAGGACCCTATAGCAGCTGTAGCTGTCAGCAGTGAGTTGCGGGTTTCATGTTTGTTTTTCACCCAGGTTCTATTTAATGAGGGGAGACGTTATTGAATCTATGTGGTGACATTGCCATTTTAGAGATGGACAAACAAATTTCCGCTCAGTTGTAAGTTTCTTAGGCTTAAATTAGGTAAGTCTATTCTAACAATCCTGCAGTAAATCGTACCTTTTGAAGGTGATCGTGTTGAAATTGTGTTCAAAGTCAAATGAGTGGACTCAGTTTTCGACGCTGTTTTTTGTGCAGCTTTTGAATTATACTGCAGACAGGAGTTCTTATTTAGCCAGTCGTCACTGGTATACTAAATGGAGTGGACACACAAAAAAAAAAGGTTTCATGACATGCAGTTGCCAGCTAATTTAGCTGTATTTAGTATTTAATATCAGATTCTACTGTAGCTATTATAACCATTCGCTTATGAAGCTAACTTTCCAGCTCTGAAGATGTAGGTAATATATTTTATATATAGAATATTGGAAGCAACCTGTAGTAAGGAAAGCTGACGATATAGTTACATGTTTTTTTAATTATACAAACACAAGGAATAGCACGCAGAACTTTGATGAATAGTTACTGATTATGCAAGCTACCAAAACAAGATATTTGACTATTTGTAATGTAATAAAAAAAAAAGCTAATTTAATGAATTAATTTGGGACTATGGCTGTTAGGTGTGGGGAAGTTGATGCAGTTGCAGGACACTGACCAGAAAAAGTTAATTTCTAGCCCCGGTCCAAGATGCTTTTATTATTAAACTGAACATGCTGTGCTACCAGGGGCAGGAAGTGTGGAAAAAACACTGCATTTATAATCCTATAGATTCCAGGATTGGTGTCATGTTTTTCTTCCAGCCATTAAATAAAGCCTCCCTACAGTGAGGATTGGCAGAAAGACATACATTCCTGTTCTGCTATCTGTAAGAAAAATTCCACCTGTACTGCTGATCATCAAAGACGGAACTTCCATGGCTGCAATATCCATTCAAACTTCTGCTAGGCACTGATTCGGGACATGGCTTTAGTCACATGTCATGGCGTGTGTAACACCAGCACACACACACCATTTTAAGGATCCCACTAACGATAAGCATTCTCCATCTACTCTTTTCAGAGTTCTGAATCAGTTTAGCACTGCACACCTTTGTGAGTCAGGTTGTTGCCCATTTTAACATAATGTACAGTTTTCACAATGCAAGGACACAATTCTTAATGGTTTCACTCAATCATAAAATTATTTTGTTCTCAGATCCAGTTTTGAGATGATTTTAAATTTTCTGAAATTAGTGTGAAAGTAATGGACAAAAAGGAGGGTCAATTTTGTATTTTTAAGCTGTCTCTGAAAAACTTGTGTGAAGTAATAGATGGAATATGGTACGAAATGAGAATGGCAGTACAACATCAATCAAATTCTTTGTCCTCCAACTCATTCAAGCTAAGAAATATTAGATAATAAAAAGTAATTAAAAAGCTACTTTAAATAAAAGTGAAAGGTTGTGCCTTGACAGTAGAATTATTCTCATAGTTTGCATACACTTAGTTTCCATTGTTTCGAGCCATTAAGTGGTTGGAATACTGTCAATGGGAAAAGGCTTTGGCAATGGTTTTATATCTCAATTGACTGAATTTTCTGTTTAATCTCTTTCCTATTCTTTATACAGCTCAATGCACTGTATAAGCCCGCATACTGTAGCATAACATGTAACAAGCAACAAAGCACTGTCTATTCTCTGCAGTCAGTTTTAATAAATTCAGAATCGAGTGTCTTATTCTATGATGAGAGTACATGAATAGGGAGAATGTAGATAATAACAGGCCTCTTGGCTAATGTCAGTGTCTTGAAGATATACAATATTCAGTGATTCCATATGGCAGCTGTGACTGCTGCCAGTGGGCCCAGATGATGTACGGGGAGCAGAGTAATTGTTTTCTTAATGACATAAGACAGGAGAGGAATGCTCAACATGCTGACGTGGAGAAAAAGTAGAAGTACCATGGCCTCTGAGTTTAAGTGCCGAATAAGAACTGATTTTCTGGTTGGGTACCACTGTAACCAGGAGTTAAATGCATTTATACCTGTGGTCCCTCTGTCTATGAAGACATTTTATTTCATGACAATTCTTTTACAAAGAAATGTATACCAATTCATTGAGCAGAATGCGTAACTTTTGTTTTATAATATCTGCTCTCTCTGGACTCAGTGGGTTACAGGTGTAGTAATTCATCTTTTTTATCCTGTGTTCTAGATTGTAGGTTAATAGTTTTAATGAAGTGCCTTGAAACATATGTATTTCCATTATTTGATCTACCAATAAGACTGATGAAAACAAAATACCAAGGACATAGAGTACTTCTGTCTACATGAACAGCAATCACATCATGCTTTCACAGTCAACACATCTATGATAGATTTTGTTAAAGAATGTACTTTTATTTTGACCTTTTTATTATTACTGAATCCTAAGAATTTGCAAATTGTTTACATTTTTATGGAACTGCAAAATCTCCGTGCCGTTATCCCTTCCACCTAGCTTCCATCTGCACCTTAGAGATTGATGTAGGTTACCAGACTATCAACCATTCAGCCATTCATTCCACAATAAGTCAGGACTGATAACCAGGTGACCATCACACTGAAGCCCCAGAGCCCTCACACCTGACTCCCATTAACCCAGAAACGTGCTCAGCTAGCAGAGAAAAAGAGTGATCCCAGTCATTACCCTCTATCAGCAGTATCAACATTGCCCATAATTTATGTTTGTTCAGCCTGGGAAACATTACTTGGTCTTTCTGTTTCGCTTTCTCTCTAAACCTCTGCATGACTCTATAAAACCAGGGCAGGTGGTTGGGTGAAGGCCATTTTGCTGGACGAGCTGCTCAAACTTTTCTGCCTTTTTCCTGGGACGTATTGCTGGATGCCAATCATTAATTTACCGTTTGAGATTTTGCAGTTCTTCAAAAGCAAACATATGCCATCAGAAATGCTTTCATGATTAACTATTATTTTTCTTACAGTTTAGATGAATCTCACAATGCTCAAACACTTGTTCTTTGCTACAAGCTCAGTCAGCCCTCAAAAAAGGAGCAAAGCAATTATGTGTCTCAACACTGAACTGGCACTACTCCTGTTTTGCTTCTCAGTGACCCCACTTAACCGGTGAAGTTAATCACTAATGAACAGGTAGATGGCAGTACTTGTTGACTTAGCTTATAAGTTGTCTGAGGGAGTGCAAATGAGAGTCTATCCCTCTCCTTGGTGCCCTTTCATTTTGAAAAAGAGTGAGGGGATAGAAGTGGTAATCTATAGAAAGTGACCTTGATGGGGAAAAAAGTATACAGCTAGGTGCAAAAATTCTTCATGCCTTTATTTTGAAATGGCACAAAAACATTTTTTTTTTCCAGAAATTGCAGGTCATTTTTAATTTATCAAGGTGATGCAAACGTTTGCACTATTTTAATTTTCATCATTTTACTATAATTTTTTTTATACACTCTTGATGATTTTTGTTACTTCTGATGAAAGAACATTTGTACTAGCTAAAAGCATTATCGTTAACTTAAGTGTAAACCTAACAAAACATATTTATCTTGTACGATTCCTCCTCTGCCATCACTAACTGGTGCCTTCCATCGTCCTCTTAGCCGCAGGCTACAGTTCTACATTAGAATATATTCATTAAACTTATTTCTTTACGGTCAACGTCCAGCTTTGCTCATTTTAACAAACAACAAACCAAACTATGATACAGTTGCCACAATGCTAAAAAACTGTTTTTGTTTTTCAAATTCTGCTGACACACACACATATGTTGAGGTAACAAAACTTGATAGCAACAGGTCTGTAACATGGACAAGAGCTCTGCATTAGATTGCAGAGTCTTATTTGTCCACAGTTTACATCTGGCAATGCTGTCTATATATAGAGCGCACACAAACAGTCCCCACAACACACAAACGTAACAGCCAGGCTCATGTATTTCACAGTGATACTAATACCACATTGTTACTGCTGTCGTGATAACAGTAGCAGGTGTTGCCTGATGCAAATATTTTTCATCCTCCAATTTATTCTTAGATTGAATTGTAATGTGACAAATTAAAGAATGAGACATTTCCTTGTCAATCAGGCTAAATGGACCGACTGTTAATGACCGCTTAAGATGTCAAGTTTTATTTTACACATATTGACATAGAGTAGGTGTCATTAATATAAATATTATTCATAAGATTTTTCTGTTATTATTTTCCTCCTTCTCTCGCTTTCTCTCGCCAGGCATATCATTGAGCTATAGCACCATTAACCATCATGGTTGCTATGGAAAATTCTGATGATTTACTACCTACTGTTCAAAAGGAATAGAACTCTGTTACACTGGCTGCCAATTATATTTGTAATAAAAATGCATGTTGGGTTTCTGCATTAAAACCACTTTTCAAAAAATGACTAGATGTGTTTAAAAAGTTCAAATAAAAAGTTCAAATAATAATCCTTCTTTAAAAAATTTTCAACTCAGTTCAATCCTGACTGAAGACAGTATGAGGGGCTTAAAAATGTAAAAAGTCCTACCAGCAAATGCTAGAGTATGCTATGTTTATTCTAACAACTTGATGTAAGTTTTTAGCTAAATGAATACAGATCCTGTAATGACTTTTGAAAGTTTTTTAAGTCATAAATAGTGCCTACAAAACAACACACTATGCATTATGAGCAGGATGTAAATCTCTTATAAAATAAAGAGCATATCTTCATGCTTATTCTGTATATTGTGTGTTTGTGTATCAAAAAAACACACGAAAAAAAAAAACATGAAATCAACAGTTAATACACCTATGTTGTATTAACACAAGCTGTAGATGGTTAAATTGTTATCTTGGCTTGCAGTTAGTTGTCAAACTGTTCTAAATATAATTAAATGCTGCCAGATAACATTTTCCAAGCTATTCACATAAATAAATGTGTGTAAAGTGATAAAACTAATGTCAAAAGATGAATGACAACATACCATTTATGCAATATTGCAAATATTTGAGGTTTAAATTTTTAAAAGAAAGAAAAAAACCTTTCACTCTCATACATGTACAGATTAAGATTACACATATTCTCTCCAGCATGTTCTGGACACACTCCATTATTCTCCTACTAGTTTGACATGCCTGAAAAACCTCAAATGAATGGTGACCAATGAGATTTCCAAATTACAGTAACTGGCTCTTTTCAGTGTAGAGAAGAAATGGCTGCTTCAAGCTCCTTCTGTATGTCTGAGCTTCTTACCCATTGAGCAAACTCTTTTTAGCTGCTGGTATTTGCCTTTTATGTCTGTAGTCTCGCATAGGATATCCACATTAATGGCATGTGTCCAAACACATGGTCGCACAGCTATATAGTCAATATCACAATATGACAAATTGTTATCATAGAGAGAAACTATTAAGGATATTCGATTTAATACAATATGACATGAGATGGGTAGACATGTTTTGGTTTGGTATAGCCCTCCCCTACATGAATCTCTTGTCACATAACACGTAGCAATCTCTCACATTTTCCCCTCTATGCCCTTGTCCCTCAGACCAAAGCAGCACATAAACCAGTTTTACATAGGAACTCCAGACAATGTCAAGGGAAATCAGCTCCGGACAATTGTGGACAGAGCAGTTTGCTGCTCACATGGTCTCATGCGCGTAACTCATACATTGTACTGGGGGCTCGAAGGATAAAAGCCAGATGATGTCGGGAGCGTCTCGCTCGGACATTTGCATTCTCACACACAGTGATTAACTATGTTAAACTTGGTATGTAAGCAGAGTAAGAAAGACAAGAGGTTAGATGCTTAAGATTGCCCAGGGAACACGCAAGATTAGCTTAAAAAAGTAGCCCACTGTGATCCACAGACCTGCATATGCAGTGCAATGCACTGCATATGCAGGTCTGTGATCCACAGACCTGCATATGCAGTGCATTGCACTGATAGTTTACTAACAAGTGATTATTCTATATTACTTAGACTCTTACAGGCCACTTTTGTAAGTTTCAATTTTAGTCAGACCTGGGCAGACTTTAAATTAAAAAACAAAAAGGCATCACTATAGCAATTTGCACTATTGCAAAACGCTGACTAGTTTCTAAATAGGTGATTCTATCTATTTAAACACAGTTGCCCAATTAATAAATGTAAGATATAAATAGTATGATAATGATCAGGGAATTAACAGCAGTAGTAGTTGGGCTATTACAGCAGACAGTGGCATTATATTTAAACTTAATGCATGATCAGGTCTTAATCATTTGTCACTGCATGGAAAAGTCACGGGTCCGTTTTGAGAAAAGCTCCAGCTCATCTGAAATTAAAACCATGCACATTTATTACAGATGGAGCAGTCAAAAAGTGGTGCTTGACCCATATCCCATCCCGTATCCCATACGGATAATGTAATGAACTCAGACCCGCGGTGCTACCGCCACGTAAACAACCTCCTCAGAACCCTGTTACAATGCTATACTCATCCGCCAGGTGGAGCAGTGATTAGAGTTGGGGTAATGCAGAGTGTGTGATCATCTGAACTTTTTGTCAAATCAAAAACCCTAAGTGTACTGTAGGTCTTTATATCTTACATTTACTGCTTTGTTCTCATAACCACCACACTCTCTCCATTCAATCTCTATCCCACTTGACCACTTTCTCTTTCTCTGACTCACAGACAGCAGCAGGAGGATGCAGCCACACTACGCATAGTTTATAAATCTTCATTTATTTAATCTCTGTTGAAACCTATGGTTGTCCAGTGGTTAATGCTAAGAGCTTGTATGTAGGAGCATAGGTGTTCAAACCTACCTGGTACTTATTCCTTTTGTTACCGTGTCACTCCACTAGAAGCAGTGAAGATGGGCAGAGCATGTTATCTGATACTGCCGACACTGTTCCATTGTAATTGTAAGCATACATGTATTGGAAATGTTAACTATAGCCTGTTTCACATATGAAATCATATGAAAAAAGTTTCAAACATGTAACAAAGAGTGGGAAAATTTACCAAGTAAGAAGTCCTCATGTGTAAAACTCTGTCTGGGGTCAAAGGAGGCACAGCATGATGGAAATACAGTGGAATATAGTGTTTTGTTTACAGCACATCGGAGCTGTGCATCTAAAAAAACTAAACAGGTTCTATTACTCGACTACGACAGCAGTTGAGTAAAAGAAAGGTCATCAACACAACCCTCAACTTTCTTTAAATCTTCCGACAATTTGGGACAGCATGGCATGCTGCATGCACGAGCTCACTCACATAATACGGAAACTGTAGTAGGGAGTTTAAAAGATAAAGTATGGATACTTTACCCTTTATGTGTGCAGGAGGTTCCCACATTGTAAGTGATAGATTTCTGTAAATCATTAACATTGTGCACACGTGCAAACGCGCAGTGAAAGTCAACACCTCTGACTTAAGGGGACCACTCTGCTACATAATCTTAAATTTCGGATAAAACAACACAACCAACTATTCATTGAAAACCCAACAATGCTGCCCAAAACTCACCAGAATCCAAACCAAAACTTAATTCCCAGTTCACATCCCATTATGGGCTGCAAGTAAAGCTTCAGTTCACCATCATAATTCACCTGAAGGAACCCTTTATTCACAAAACCTAGCTAGCACTAATTTTAATTTAATTTGGAACCATGATCTTTACAACATAAATAACAGACCAAAACGTGACCCCCTCACAACACTACAGCACATCTGCTGCTAACATCTTGGTGCTAGATACCAGAGGTCACCTTCAAGGGTCTAGCAGAGTCCATGCCTCAATGGGTCAGGGCTGTTTTTGGAGCAAAAGGGGGATCAACACAATATTAGGGAGGTGTCATGATGTTATGCCTGATCAGTTTATATGTGCACCTAAGCTGAACTTGTTTGTGCTTTCTTGTATTTTCATGCTAGTCACTTAACTTGAGAAACACAAACAAATTTAAGATAATTAAAGAGATTTCTCCCCCTTAAATTATAAATAAGATTAATGCTAATCATAACTCCAGCTGTCACTTATCTGGCTAGCAAAAAAGTTTACATCTGTCTTATTTTAAATACTCCTATAACATGTATGAGTATTTTTTATAATTTTCAAAATTCTATAATAAGGGTACTCTTTTTCAAACCCCAACAATTATGATCAACAAGATTTGTTCATTCATGATTGACAAATTACTACTACGGTACTAACTGAACTTTGTTCAAATTGAGATTCAGACATTTTAATTTCTGTAACATTTTTGTTAAAAAGGTTAGAAGTGTTTCCTCAAATATTTTGCATGTGACGACTTAAGGCTGAGACTAAAAATGCCATGCAGCCATAACATCCTGTTTTTTTAGGACAGGAAATGTTTAATCACTTATCTGGCTCTAAACACACATTCTAATTCTAGTTTACACAAATCATTGCAGTGGTCAGAATTTAGCCTTACTGAGATAAACCATGTTTAATGGTCAGAGAGGCACAAAAAAAATAAATTAAAACAAGGTCCTAGAGGAAACTGGGTGGATTAAATGGGCTTTTGAATGGGTAATAATCTCCATGTGTGTTTGTCTCTATGTGCTCTCAGCAAAGACGGGTAGGAAATGGGATCCAGCAGTGACTTTTCACCACAGGAATGCTGGGGTTCCTGAAGAGAAGAATTAATAACTGGTGGCAGGAAGGCAGAGACAGAAGAAGGGCATAGGAGAAAGAGGCTATGCTCATGAGTGTTTAGGTCAACTGTCTATCTTTGAATCCCTCCCTTCATCCTGAAGATCCACCAGCCCAAATTATGAGGTACCAACAAAGACTGTGAGAAAATAAAAGATGAAATAGGGGCCAGGGCTTAGCAGATATCTGTAAAATTAAAATTATATAATATATATTTTGTGATTTGTTTCATGAGACCACTGGAAGCGCTCTGTTCTAATATCAATATCCAAGGCACATTACATTTCAGTCCACAAAGAGATAAGTTAACCCAATTTATATCTAACACAATGGTGTTTTTTTGACAAGGGTCACAGAATTCAGTATTGCATTGTATTTCATGATTTAATTGTAAATGATAATGATAATGATGTAATGAGAATGATCATCACTGGCTAAACAGAAATATAAAGCAATAGTTAACTAGAAGTACACATCGCCCCATGGCAATGTGGTGCAATCTTTCTGCGCTGGAGATTAACTCTATTTAACTTGGCATGTAAGCAGGGTAAGAAAGACAGAGGTGAGATGCTTAAGATTGCCCAGGGACCAGGCAAGATTAGCTTCAAATCAATGGGTATTGTAAACCAGGGAAAAAAGTAGCCCACTGTGATCCACACCGAACTAAAGTGAGTTCACACCTTCCTATGTAAGGGGAAATAACACCCATAACTAAGTTCAGAGTTGAAAGGAAGGAAAGGAAGGAGGAAAAAAAATAAAAGCAGACGTGAAAAGAAGTACATAGGAGCTCGTTTGTTCATTGATAAGCTAAAAAGTCTTTCAACTGGAAAACACATTACCTTGAACTTAAAATAATTATGATTATGAATGAAAACATGCAGGTTATCGTATATAAATGGTCTGCAATTCTATAGCACTTTTCTACCTATTGGCACTCTACTCATATTGCCTTTATTTCAACATATGGCCACTCTGTTACACAGTTAACTTTGTCCAGGGTCAACAGATACATTTTCAAACTGCATCCAAGAACAAAATCAGCTCAGAATCAAGGGTCCGTGAATCAAGGTGCTCAACCAATGCAGTGTAAAATCATCCTGCTCAGACTCAACCGGCAAAATCAGTTTGCTTGCATTTTAAAGACTAATTGGTTTATTCCGGATCAAGTCTTTTTATATACAGGAACATCAGAGTCACGGACTTAAGTGTATGTACCTGGTTTTGCATACAGTTCCGATTTTCAATTCAAAACAGGCCTTATTTATACCAGAGCTGGACAATATGCAGTATGGAACACTTAAATTGATTAATTCAAGTTTTTGTTTTCGAACGATATGAAAAATGCCTACAAAAATGATAAGATTGTTACTTCTCTACAATCATGCACATAGCAGCAGTTCGCTGCAGTTACTGTATAATAGCAACGTTATCTGTCATCGTGTCCTCATTGACTCCCGGAAGTGCATTGGCTTTGTTAGTCAAAAAGCCAGAAATCCCACCTCCTCTCCCTTTTGCTCGTCTTCGTGTGCAGGCTTCACATTCAAAGAAAGCAACACTGTGTCTCCATGGAAGCCCTAGTGTTAGCTACTTGACATCAAGTGTAGTAGCGAGACATTGTACCATTCCTAAAGACATAAACAGAGCAGAGTGAATGTCACCTGTGATTTGGGAGAGTTCAGATCCTGATAAGCTATTACTATGGGGTCACCCTGACATTTTTGTTGTTGTTGCACAACTGTTATTGATGTTATACTTTACAATGTTAAACATATACTGAGCATATTGTTGTAATAAACCTGTTTTTATATCATGTTTTGTCTTATGTTCTTCAATTAAAATAATTAATTGTCCAGAGCACAAAAAAGTCAAGATTTAATGTATGGCCATATCACCCAGCCCTAATTAGAATGTTTTTTTTAGCAACTGCCCATTAAATGACTTAAAAGGTTTATTTCTGGGTGTTTCATTTAGAGAAAACATATATAAAAAAAAGTTCGCTTTAAGCTAGAACCAACAACGTGTTGCAAAGTACTCACACACTGAAAGGGGTGACTGTGGCTCAGGAAGGTAGAGCGGTTGTCCACCAATCTCGCAGTTGTTGGTTCAATTCCCAGCTTCTCCGGTCACATGTCAAAGTGTCCTTGAGCGAGACACAGAACCCGAAATTAGTTGCTCCCGGTGAGCGTTGGCCAGCTGCATAGCAGCTCCCCCATCGGTGTGTAAGTGTGTGTGTGTGAGTGTGAATGGGTGAATAAGAAGCAGTGTAAAGTGCTTTGAGTGCCAAAAGGTAGAAAAGTGCTATATAAGTGCAACTAAGTAACAGTTTGGCACAGTGATGTGTTTTAGTATTTTTTAAACAGCAATTTGGCACAGACAAATAAGAAAAATCATGTTATGAAAACACATACTTTGCAGTGGCAAATGCAATTTTTTTTTTTAGTCTATAGAATTACATTACAATAAGGCAAATCACTGGCCTTATCTTTTATCATGTAAACAATTTTAATCAAAATGAGTTATAGGTAGTCATTAATATGTTTTACGTTCAAATGGGTGATGAAATGTAAATGGAAATCCTATACATTTTGGCTTCACTGGTCTTTCTGATATATGGAAGGCTCCCTCCAACAACAGTTACAGATGAATTTGAAATCAGCTTCAAAGAACCGTTAGCGTTCTTACAAGGACGAGTTGATAACTATGAGCAAAGACTAAGGCCCATTTGCGCTTTCCTCTTGATGCCCCAAGTGTTGACAGCTGTGGGTCTCTTTTGTAGCGATCTTATCAGTGGTAACATAATTTGAAAATGAGGAGACCCAGAGTGGAAGATCATTGCTGCATGCCCTCTGCAATAAACACATATTACAAACACATCAAGCAAGTGAAGGAGTAAGAGGGAGATTATGAGAGAGGAGAAAGTGTGACAGGTAGTGCAACACTGCCCCCATGTGAGAAGATGGTTAGCATTATACAAAATGACTTGTCCTTGCTTATTCTCTCCTGACAGCCCTGTGTCTGTCTATCAGCAAAGAGCCATTACATGCACCTTCCTGACTTGATACCTACTACAAGGAGCCATGAACTTTTATGAGTGAGGCTTCGTGTGGCTTTCAACCTAGATCCCTTGTCAAGCTTAAACCCCCATTTCTCCAACCTTTGACACATTGCCTCCTTGTTTACGGTGTGAAACCCTCTGTCAGTATATTTAATGTCAGTCAGCAAAATAATAGCAAGAGAGGTGCCAAGAGTCTGTCAGAGTGAGAAATGGGGAGAACAGGCAGCACTTGCACATTTCTGCAGAACTGATCTACAGTGTTTTTCTACCTCAGGGAGAATGGGAGAGGACAGATGTCTCTTTTGGATAGTAGAGATGAGTAAAAGAGGCTGAAGATCTGTAATGTTATACAGATTCTGCTGACCTTTCCTGTAGCATCTTTGCTGGCTTTTCTTTTTTTTTTTTTAAAGGTCAACCATGACAAATAGAAGCAAGACTTTCTATGCAGGCTGAAAGCAGTGAACTTTGAAATGCTGACAGTATTTGTGATGCATGTAGAGTTAATTACAACACTGTGTACATTGACACATGCATGAAAAGAGTTACAGAACCAGAGGAACAAAGTGACCTAATTCTTCAGTGAAGAGTGAGGCTACTTGATTATGGCAAAAATCCCAATCAGAATTGTTTTCTTCAATGTTGCGTTCACAATCATTTCACTTGATTGCTTTAAGACTTTGAAAACATCCTGCATTTACAGATGTAATTATTCAAAGTGTGGCTTTTCTGTGTGGTATGTCCCCAATACCCAACTGGTGGCATTCAGTCAGGAATGCAGTGTATTTAAACCCTGAAGCAGGCTCATAAAATCCAGCCAGCAGTGCTTTTTTTCAGCCACCAGGTGTCGCAAAGTCTTGTACTCATCCTTAGTCCATTGTACGAACCAGCTTCGATCTCACACTACTTATCCTAACATCCTTCAAATTATTTTAAGATGTGATTAATTTTTGGAAGATAAAACCTGTATCAGATGCTGCTTATACATTGGCTACAGTGTGTCCAACACAAATATACAGTTTACTTAATCTAGTTTCGAAAAATAATCTTAAACTGTCAATACAGAAGAGTCACTGGTTAGTAAAACTATCAGAGCAATCTGCTGCCTCTGGTGAATCGTTTTAATTATCATGTGTTAGTAACTAACCCGACACAGCAGAGGTGGGGGAGAGTACAAATTTACCACAGTTAAAGGAAAACAAATTGCTTTCTCTGGCTTTAGTTTAGAGCAATTGTACACTAAGGCTTGTAACTTTCCTCTGACTTCCCCATATTAAAATATTTCTTTGCTTCTAGCTGAAAATCTCCTCCAGATGACATCACCTGGAGGAGTTTTTCAGATGATGTCACTTGGAGGAGCTCTGGAAAAGCATGTTGACCATGATTACAAACTTCATAGCAAGAGCAATATAACATGACTGAACTGAAGGTTCCTCCAAATGATCTCATCTGGAGGCATTTGTCAGCTGTAAGTGAAGATGTTTTAATATAGGGAAATCAGAGGGAAGTTTAATATCATTCAGTTACATGTACTACCCAAACTAAACCAAGAAGCAAGTTTAAAATCAGTGAGGGTGTCCTTTCATTTAGCACTTGTGATTTTACTGTTTATACTCAGTTGGTTTGATGAGTCAGAGACTGTAACCGCTGTTTTTAAGGGAAAATAATCACACTGAGCTGTTTCGACCACTGCACTTGGGCACACAAGGAGGCTGAATGTGCGCTGTCACTAGCATCTGAAAGAGTCAGTTTACATTGGGAAACGGGGACACAGGCACAAAGCTGTTAAACCTCATTCGTCCAAGGAGAGTGGAGAAAAAATATTACCTCAAATGCAGTACCAACTGTGATTCCAGCAAGATTTCTAAAATCTGTCTTCATGACTAAATACATTTAATTCTCTCGTCTCCTATTTCTGTAACCATACATTCGTATTAATCATCTATTGTACAGCTGCACTAAACTATTTAGTGATTTCCATAAGGTGGGGTTTCTTTTTTCTCATTACATTTTCCCATACTTAGGATGAGCATATTAAGTAAAACAGTTTCAAAACAATGAGCATTTTCAAATTAATTTTACCTTTGTTTTTTCCCCGCCCTTTTCCCCATGGGTTAGAATAGTTCCTGAGTCCACCAGTGTTACCCAGCTCAATGTCCTGTGCATTTAAAAATAACTTTAGCATGACTGATGAAGATTAGAAAACGACAGCAGGCTACAGTAAATCCCAGGGAAAATGATGCAGATGATTTAAAACTTAACAGCGTACATAGATTCATGTGATCGCAGAAACAGTGATACAGCCACAGCCTATGAGCCCATTTTTTCTTTCAAGAAATTCAAGGAGTTAACTTCACTCTGGAGTCGAACTTCATTCTCCCATATAAAAGAGCTTCAAACTAAAAACACGCCGTCACGTCAATAGTAATAATCTGTGGGATCGTTTCAGAAAGTCGGATTTCCTCAATAAACAGTAGTTAACCTTTAACAACTTGACGCACGTTTCGTAAATTGACACATTTTTGTAATCTATTACTTTGACGCATCACCTCAGCCCTAAAGCTGAGTGCAACCTACAGATACTGTTATCACATAGCACAGCTCAAAAGACAAGCATCTGGTGTAAGAGAGATGAATGACGTGGCAGCTACTGACACTTTTAATGACATCTGTATAGAGCTACGCACCCATGATGTGAATCCTCCATTCTTTGACATCCCAAATGTGCTCTACTGAATTGAGATCTTATGTCTTTGGAGGCCATTTGAGTCAAGTGAACTCGATGTCAGGGTCATGAAACCAGTTTTAGATTGACCAGTTATTAAAATTTAATAACATACAAAACATAACACTGACAGGTAATAATAACAACAGCAACAACGATAATCTTCACCATCATCATCTCTACTTTTCAAAATATCAAGGTGGAAAAAGTATGACTTCTCTATTGTGTCCAATTAATTTTAAGTTTTGAATCAATTACTGACCTTGTCTTCAGATGTGAGCTTCTGTATTAAGTAAATTAACTTAAAGATTCAATATTGTGTCTGTATTTTTTTTTTTGATTGAGAAGGCAGAAATATTACAGTGTCATAGTGAAGCTAATCAAAGGTCACAATAAAAGCAGAACATGAGAAAAAAGTTGAATAAATGTGTCTGACACATTAATATAACATCTGTTGTCTGACTTAACAACTTATATTTAACAAGCTAATTGATCCAAATACTCAAGAGCCTAATTCAGAATTAACTTTTTAATAATGCAGCATCAGATACATAAAGGCAGGAGTGTTACTCCAACCTTTTATTACATCTAGATTAAATGAAACCTAGCCACGCCAGGTTTTAACAATCTCAAGGTTTTCAGCCACCTGGTAAATATATTAGTATCTCATATTTAATATTTAATTGACACAGAGCTACTGTGCATCCCCTAATAAAAGTGCCAGGAAAATTTTGATCAGCAGGCTATATCTTATTTCTGTAAAATTTGTTCTAGGTCGCAAAAGTCTTCAGAGAGAGAATGCAAGGTTTGCATTAGGCTAAACACAGTGAATGCTTCTATCGTGGAGCCACTTTATTTATTACTTAATGATATGATGGTGTAATTTGTAAACTTGAGTAGGACAGCATCAAATAAAAAACAAAATGACCCGGTCTCTGGTTCACCTGAAATTTGAGACTATGGACACTTGGTGCACACAGCTCAACAATGATGAAATTACAATTTTATGTGCTTTAAAAAGTTAAAATAATAACAATAATAAAAATAAAAAATAAGTACGCGGCAATCAATGAGTCAATTGCCCACTCAGGGAACTGGATGACGTACTCCACTTGCCAAAACAAATTTTACTTGCCCTGGGCAAGCGGCCAAGCATTAATGTCCCTTTGAGAGGATTTTAGCTTTCTGACTTGCTGAGTTAACCTGCTGGAAGTAGTCACAGGACATGGGCACACTGTAGTCATAAAGGGATGAACATGCTCAGCAATATAGTCTGTGGCATTTAAACAATGCTGAATTGTTTCTAGGGAGCCTGAAGTGTGCCAAGAAAATGTCACAACTTTAGCAGATAATCTTAACTTTGTCTAGATGCCTACATGTATTGAGTTGCTGCCATGTGATTGGCTGATTATATATTTTCCTTAACCAAGTAGTCGAATGTAGGTGAGTGTATATTATTGTTGACTCACATCAACAAGACTGTTTGGCTGTGGAGTGTAATCAGGAATATCTAACCAAAAACTTTCTTGATGGCAGAAACATTTGCTGCATTTAAGACCTAAAGGGCCAACTGAGGCGGCAAAAAAAGTGATATTTCCACAAAGTGGGTAGTGGGATCTTACTGGAGTCCATTATATGAAGAGGTGGTTCTTATGTTTTGGCAACCTCATCAATTTTAAATAGGGTGGCCAAAACATTAGAATCATCTCTTCTTATAAATAATCACATTTCTGGCAGTGTCGACCTATTACAACAGCTTATTTTCCATAGCATACTATCAATGTCACACCATGTTCACATGGGTCATTTTTCATGCAATGATTTCAAAGAGCAGACACTAAGTAAGCCTTCCCCAGCTGTCTAGCAAATTCTATTCTGACAGGAGAGTGGGAGAAATACTAGTGAGCACCTCTTTTCCCTTGTTCAGCAAGACAGCAGCTTTGTTCTTAAAATAGTCAGCCTTGTGATTTAAATTCAGACTGGAGTATTGAGAGCAATGAGACAAGATCAAAGAGGTCTCTTTAGACTCACTTACTGCAGAGGAGAGGAGGCGAGAAAAGAGCGGAGAGAAAATACAAGTCTCGCTGGATCACACAGGGAAATTGTTCTCTGCTCACTTCTAGCAAATCATATTAGATAGGGTCACTGTGGCAACTAGAGAAGATAATCTTTAATGTGGTCTTTAATGAGAGGGAAAATGTTTGTCTCTTGTGATTGAAGCTCTCACTGTGCAAATTATATCCAAATTATATCCAAATCAGCTCACCAGCATGGGCTTTCACTGATGAAAAGTGGCTGAAGGATAGCATTCAATTAGCGCACTGGATTGACACAATCAGAACATGTAATGGGTTTTATTTTTTGTTTTTTTTACTGCTCTGTTTGCCATTAATATTGTCATTATGGCTCTATGGGCTGTGCTAGGTTTGCACTCAGCACCTCTATTACAGAGATTTGTGGAAACAAGGATGTCAAATAACACTGCATTCAGAAAGTTTTCCAATCCCTTTCAGCTTTTTCAATTTTGTTATGTTGATAATACAGTTGTTTAATTTTTTTTTTCATTAATCTACAGTCACCATCACATCATGACTAAATGAAAACAGAAATTTGTGTAAATGCATCTGTAAATTTATTATCAAGACCACCATTGACAGCAATTACAGCCTTGAGGCTTTCCAAGTATGAAGTGACAAGCTTTGCACATGTGGATTGGGAGATTTTCTCTCATTTTTCTTGGCAAATTTTCTCAAGCTCAGTCAGGTTGGATGGGGAGCGTTGGTGTGCAGCCATTTTCCGGTCTCTCCAGAGTTGTTCAAATAAGGGGTCTGGCTGGGCCTTTCTAAGACATTCACAGAGTTATCCTTAAGCCTATTCTATGTTGGCTTTGCTGTGCGCTTCAGGTTGTTGTCATGCTGGAAGGTGAACCTTTGGCCCAATCTGAAGTCCTGAGTGCTGTGGATCAGGTTTTTAATGACAATATCTCTATACTTTACTCCATTCAGCTTTCTTTCAACCCTGACCCGTCTCCCAGTCCCTGCTGTTGAAAAACAACTTCACAGCATGATGCTGCCATCACTATTCCATAAGTTCGTTATTGGTTTCATCTGACCAGAAAATCTTGTTCCTCCCAGTCTGAGAGTCCTGCTGGTGCTTTTTTGCAAACTCATGTGTTTGGACTGAGGGGAGGCTTCCTTCTAGCCACTGTGCCAAATCTTAATCTGCCAGATCAGTGGTGGGCTGCAACGATGGTTGACCTTCTGAGACTTGTACCAGCAATGCAGCAGAAATTTTTTGTGGCCTTCCCCAGATCTGTGCCTTGCAATAATCCAGTTTCTGAGCTCTGCAGGCAGTACCTTTGGCTTCATGGTTTTGCTCTGATAAAATATGCATTGTCAGCTGTGAGACCTTCTAAAGAGAGGTGTGTGCCTTACCAAACTACATCCAATCACTTTAATTTACCACAGGTAGACTCCAGTTAAGGTGTAAAAATATCTCAGCAAAGAGCAGGAGAAATGAGAGGTACCTGACCTGAATTTCAAGCATTGCAAAAGTTTATGCTGATGTGATTTTTCAGTTTTGTTCCTTTTTTCATACATTTGGACATATACCAGACATACACCAGACATACACCTGACTCTAGTTGACATTTTGTGATATCAGAAGCCTAGTGTTGCCATTACATTTTTCAACATTACGTTTTCTTGCAACTATATATGCACAACTCTTATTAGGCAAGTCTCTGGTTTCCAGCCCCACGTTGTATCAGTGAAACTGCTTGTTCACCTCAACGGTCACTGAATACATAATACTGTATAAATATTACTCCTCAGGATGTTGAGATGGGACAGGAAAAATTTTCTTAAGTAGTTCAGTCTATAATAAAGCCTTGCTTTTTGGCTGACATCTAGAGAAGTGGTGTCTACTTTTTCATTCAAAGATGAGAAGACAAGTGTCAGCGTATATCATCTACCCCTGTGTTGTTAATTCTGTTAATGCGTGAGCAAACATTACATCAAGGGTCTCTTGTCATATCTCTGCTGCTGCACAGATTGTTCGGTTTTATTTTTTCTACTGAACTGATTGTTGCTGTTGCACATACACCGGTCAGACATAAAATATGACCACCTGTGCAATTTTATGTAATCCAAGATAGTGCTCTGCCATTAATTTCTCAGTTTTTAATTTGAAACTGTCAGAAATTAGTGATAATTCTACTATATGTTCATTTTTTAGATCAAATTGAGTAGTGGAGTCGTACTGGAGTGCATAAAGAAGAGGTGGTTGTAAAGTTTTGGCCACCCCATTGAAAATGAATGAGGTGGCCAAAACAATAAAACCACCTCTTCTCATAATGCACTCCAGTACGACAGCTACAGTTCCAGTGAACAGCTACTAAAGCCAAATGTAACACTCAGAACCACCACCTGGCCTTTCATCTGCAAGAAAAATCATGGAGTAATGAGAGAACAGACCCCACCTGGGTGTGTGTGGCCCCAGGTGTGGGCAGTTGCTGCTTGTCAGCCATTTGTTCTATTACTTTTGACCCACCAAAAATGTGTGCATGTATTAAAACTGCAACTCTAATTCCTGAATGATTAATGTCACACCTTTGTTTAACCCTTTGAATTAAAAGTGTTGACTTTGCTCATATCTTGAGCGTTTCATTTCGAAATCACAGAGGCCATGTGCCAAAAAACATGAGCTTAACAGTATGTTTAATTAAATTCACAAAAATATATGTAGAATCTGAGAGAGAGAGGGCACCTGTTTAGCTTCAGACGTGTGTATGAGTTTAGTTAAGATCAAAAGTATTTAGAAAAATTATTTTAAGTCCCTGATAATGTGTGAACACCACATTTATGGATAATGTAACCTGTAACTTTTTTCCCCTTATTACAGAGTACTCACTTTCACTGCAGTGAAACATTAAAGGCTGGTTTATCAGATATCTGTATCTGTACTTCTATAGTATCCCATGCCAATAAAGTGGCTCAGCTTAAAAGAATTGTGACTTAAACTCCACAGTTTTGTGAACACTCTGTGGCCAAGCTGTGAAAGCAAGCTAAATAATAAAGATAAAGATTATCAGCTTTAGGTCAATCATGTCAACTAACTTTACATTATTTTCTCAACTTGCCATGAAGCATATTTTAAATCGTGCGCTTTTATGTAGATACCTAAAATATTGCATTAAAAAAAGTCATTGTCTTCTCTGCTTTGGCAATAGTGCCCAGAGCAGAGCATGAAAAGCTACATTCTAGTTTGACATACTGTATGTGTGGTCAAGAAGCGGAGAATCCTTTTTTTTTTTTTTTTTCATAAAAGCTGAGCATATCAGTGCTTAAATGAATCTCATCATACCAGCAGCTTTCTCTATCAATATTAATAATATCCACTTTTCGTAAAGCTCCTGATTTCTTTTATTTACGCTCAGTCATCTCTGCTGGCCGCCAGTGGAAAGCAGGCTGACATAATAACTGCTAATAAATTAAGCCCAATAGAACTGTCACATCTCATTTGGACCCATTTGCAGATGATTGTGTTTGTTGATCTTGGTATTGCTTGGGGAAAAAATAAAAAATAAAAATAGCTGATGTGACAGGCAAATCACTGGAATTAATGAATTTCACTGCTGTCCTTCTCCAACCTCCCCCCCCCCCCATTACATGATAAATCAAATGCTTTCTCTCCATTTCTTCTGGCAGAAACTCAAGATGGTGAAGTGATCCTGAGTCAAACACAGCTGTCATATCCCTACAGACATCGACAGACAGCATGTGTCTCTCCTGGATTATTAGTGTGGTGCATGCAATAAAAAGAAATTAGCTGCCAGGGGAAAATGATTAGGCTGAAGATGATGACAGGCACTGAGCTGAACAGTGAAAGACAGTCTGATTGTCAGCTTCCAACCATTCTCCCTTTGTTCTCGCTGTCTCAAACACAGAACTATCAAACACCAGTATTAATTTAGGCATCTGATTTTGATGTAGTTTTAGCTTTAGTATTTTGACAAAAATATGTAATAAGCCTATTATTCTAAATTTGCAAATTGATTTTTATGTTTTACTAGTTTTTGTCTTTGTCTTTTTTATCTTCCGATCACCTCTGTCTTCTGTTTGGTACTGAGCTGAACAGGAAAATCAGTGGTTAGTTTGTTTAATCAATCAGTGCTTTTGACTCTGGGTCTTTCCATGTCTCCATAAAACATTGTTCCAAATCTATAGGAGAGAAAAATACAAGCACCAATTTGGTTAGTCACTAATATAATAAAACCAGGTATTTCACAATGTTGTATACTAATATGTATTGCTGTTGCTTTGAAAAATTCATACATTATATATTAAAGCACAAAAGTAGTTTACAGCACAAGTTCATTAAAAGTGCCTTTACATTATATCAAAGTTTCTACACTCATACAAATATATTTTTGCATCAATGTGTAAATATAGAACACAACAGACACAGCACTATCTAATTCCAAGGCGGAGTTTACAATCTTAAACTCTGAGCAAAACCAGACGTACAACATGTGTTTTGTTTCCCAGCAGCTAAAGAAAAGTAAGCCAGATAAAAGACAAAAGATCTAAATAAGGCAGAAGCATTTTAGGAGGACAACCACTTCTCTACACCTCCAGTAACTCTGCTAATTTCTTCACAAGACAAAATGATGTAATCCTTCAAGAAACTCCTGATAAAACATCAGACCCATATTATTAAAGTAATAGAATTTTATGGGATCAATTACTAAAATGTATATTGTTATTGTTAATGATTGCTAATGTATATTATAATTTTATATTATAATTATGAATATCAAATTATTCCAAAACCAACTTCCAAATTTGTAATTATCTAGACTTCCCATACACTTTAATCCTTGGGATTTATCAGACTGTGAAATCCTACTTGGAACAATATTTGCAGAATCCTGCCTTTCCCCAATGCTTATCTACTTTTCAGGTAAGAAAGAAACTGAAGTGGCTTACTGTTGTGCTGCTTAGAGAGAGAGAGAGAGAATGGGAGGCTTCAGCTGTACAATTAAATAATGTAATGCATCAAGGTGAGACATGTTTTCTGCCTAATAAGCACGGCTTACTTTAAAAGCTGACTAGGTCAACATCTTTGCCCTCTGCTATAAGTCTCACTCTGTTGCTACATCTTCCTACGCAGCACTTCCCTGATGCAGTATGGCAGAGAGAGATGAGATTGAAGGGGGCAGGAGAGAGCAAGCATCACTTTCCTTTAAAGAAAAGAAAGCTGTGTATGTAAGCAGAGGTCCATAGGAGATTCTGATTAGGAAGTTGAAACCTCTGTAGCTTGTAAAGCCCTTTAAATGTCCTGTACTCCATTCCTGCTTGATTTTCTCTGCCTTGCTGGGTGCCGGGCTGCCATACTGTGTGTTGCATCAATAAATCTTTACCTTAACATTTTGAGGCAACACAGGATAAGATAAGCACAATGACTGCCCACAAGATCGGCAGCCTTTAAAAGCTTTAAGTATGCACCACTGGGTTTGCTTTAAAAGCTAAATACTAGAAAGCTACTTTGGATTTTACGACTGTAAAATGTATCCTTTAATGAGTTATAATAAAACATGTAGATAAAATTTTATATAATTACAACGTGATAAAAGAAGCACAGAAGGTGTAAAAATAGGCACTGGATTAAGCAGCATTTTTTTCCAAACGGATTCCATCTCTAAATCTGGTAATTGAAATAAAATCCTTTATCAAATCTGTTAAACTAGATGGATTTTGCAAAGTGTAAACAATAATGTAACATAATAGTCTCTACCCGAGCAAAGATAAAACAATTCGTCTTTATAATTGTGATTCAAAGTACAATTATCTTGGAAGTCACACAGTGCTACAGTCACTTACTAGGTGACCAGGGTACTTGGAGGAATCTGCTTTTTCAGGTATTCAGGGAACGGTGTTTACATGCACTTCGGAAACCTGGTTACTGGAAATATGCATATACATGCAGCAGAAGAGGAACATGATTTCTCCCTCCATTGCTGAATTATTTTGGAAGCCTGTTCGCACAGATTCTAACTGTACTGTGAGAGACAATGCTGCTTTCTGACTTTTACTTTTTGTGTGTGTGTCATTGCAGAGTGACAGCTTAGGGAGAGAGAAAGGGGAAAAAAGCCGGGGGGAAGAGACACACACAGCTCATCCAGAACGGGAACTGTCTGAATTTAGAATATCTGCAAAGGAAATTGACCTATTCAGACTTCTATGAGGCACTTCGTGTTAGTTAGGGTTAGGGGTTAGTTTCTGTCAGACTTTCAGCAGACTTGTTTTAAAATGAGGTGGCATCGCCCCTTTAATGATCTCGCCCTCATTCAGCTGCACTGTCCTTACTGCATGTGCAGTTGGAAAAAACTGATTAGAAACCCAGGTTCCCTAATCCCTTATACCAATTTTGGAAATCAGTTTTCCCGTTAAGAACTTATAATGCACTCCGGTAGGACTCCACTACCCACTATGACCTCAATAATTAACACAGTAGAATTATAACCTTTCTGACAGTTTAAAGCAAGGAACTTATAACATTGTAAAAGAATAATTTATGGCAAAGCTGCTGTATTGGATTGCATTAGATTGTACACGTGTACCTAATAAAGTGGCCAGTGGGTGTATATTAACTCTGACCTCACATTACTAGGCTGGGTGCATAGTATAGTTGAATGATTGTCATCATCATCACCATCTGTAGTTTCATCACTACTAATTCTACAAAATTGGAAATGGATCAGAGAAAGTATGGCTGCTAATCCAATCACAGTTATGGGTGTTCCAAATAAATCAATAATTTGACAGATCATTAAAAATATTGAGTCGAGCAGATGTACTTCAATTATTACAACATTTTATATATAATAAATGAATACACTTCCTTGTATTCACATCTTGAAGGGGCTCTGCAGCGCTTCTAAATAAATCCTTGCTACGTTTCAACATATCACTTCTAGGACACTGTAACGAAGAGCTATTGATCCAGAGTCTTCTTAGGTTCCAACATAGCAAAAGACCACATGGAGATAACATAGAGCAACTAAAAAAAATTTCATGTTGCTGCAACCAGTGTGAAGTGAAAGATTTTGGCCAACAACGTAGAGCGGTCGTCCACCAATCTCACAGTTGTTGGTTTAATCCCCAGCTCCTCCTGTCACATGTTGAAGTGTCCTTAAGCAAGACAATAAACCCCAACTTAGTTGCTCCGGTGAGCGCATAGCAGCTCCCCCATTCCGTGCGTGAATGTGTGTGTGATTGTGAGTTTGAACGGGGGAATGAGAAGCAGTGTAAGGGCGCTTTGAGTGCCAAAGCGCTATGTAATTGCAGACCATTTACCATTTAAAAGACTGAAACAAACATTATTTTGGGAAACATTTAACCAAAAGAGAGAAATAATAAATAGTGATCTAATTTGAAGCTGATAGCATTGTGTGTATCAATCTGTCTGATACACGTGACCAATACGTGACCTGGCATCTTATTTCTCTTAAAAAGAAGTCAGTCTGATTAAAGACTTGTCCTACTATTATTTCACCAAGCTTGCAGACAATCAAAACTTTTTCTTTTTCCTGTCTTATTCTCTACTTTGCAGAGGACAGTAGTACATCTGTATTAAGTGACTCTAATAAATAAATAGTATCTTTATATCACATCATACATTCAATTCTTTTGCTGAGTCACAATTATTATAAAGAAGCCAATCTTTTAAAAGGTTCCACTTATCTAGTGAATTGAGTTACAATGATTGGATCAGGGAGATGTATGTTTACACGTGTTTGTGTGAATGTACAGATGAGGGGGGAAAATAACTTATTTTTTAGTGGGACTGATTTTTCTTGTGCCCATCTGTCAGGCGCTGACTCTCCTTTTAAACTCAGTCTCTGAAAACAGCCTGGTACTTCTTTAGGAAACCCTCTTTGCAAAATGTGTCACTGTACTTAAGACTTATAACCAGTGGGGGACCTGTCACTACATACGAAAAGAGCCAATTAAAGTGCATTTCCAAGAGTGGTGGGGCTGGAAACAGCAGGGTGCAGAGCTGTCATGCTCAAGCTTTTAGAGCCTGGTTTGATATGCAGTATAACGGCAACATTGCAAGACCAGCTTGGGCGAGACACAGGAGTGGAATAGGGATTACTTAAACATTGGCTGCAGTCTGTGAAACATCACCAAAGCAAATGATTTTCCAACCAACTTTGCATTGTCCTATAGTGCCATCATTGGCATCTTCTGATTGGTCCAGGATAGTATAACACCACAGTGCCACAGTGTGAAGCAGAATAAAAGATAAGTGTTTTCTGTTTAGGGTTGACTGTTTAAGCAGTTCCACATACATTTATACATTTAGTTTATAAACTGAGTCTTGACTGAAGTGTGCTGTGAGTTTTGTTAATGTCAGAAGTGCACAGAGTAATAATGACTCTCTCCTTGGTGAACACTGTTGAGGTCATAGTAGTCTTGCCTGAATGCTTTATTTGCATTATCACTTGACAATGGCAAATAAGGGCTTTTTCCTTACATTAAGTATAACCACCCCTGTTGTGATCAATTGAACGGTGCAATTAAGGCACAAAGGTTCGCACCATGCAAATACACTGATTCAAATATTTGGTAAATATTTAGATTATTTGATTAATTCCATTTTTGTGGGGAAAAATGAACACCCAAAGAATGAAACCTAAAAAGCCCAGCTCCACATTTTTAACCTTGAGGCCCTGTGAGGTTGTGGCCATTAAGGCTCCATGATTATCTGAACAATCACAATCTCAGTTAAAGCTTCTATGCAATGTTTTTTATGTGAAACCCACACTGATGGTGGTCATCCGCTGTATCAAACTAAATCATGCTAATTGCCTTCATTTGCCACATAAACAAAGAACAATTATGGGTAACCGTAAGTAGTATAAGGAATAGAGCATGAAAATGTTGAAGAAACAAAAGAAAAATGCCTTGAAAGAAAAAAAAATGTAGCATTAAAAATCCTTATCAACCAGCAATTATAAATAGGGTAAATATTATTAGAATATATTGTTCTTAAAAAGTGAAAAAGCTGTACTGATCAAAAAATGCACTTGTTCGCAGAACCAGATTAAAGGATAAAACAAAAGCAAAACGCTGCCAATTTGTACTACCTGAAACTGAAAGGAAAACTTAAGCGAAAAAGCCCTGTGATCTGTTTGCTCATAACAGCATTAAAGATGAGCATTACAAGAAATACTTAAAACATTTATAATTATTTTAAAAAATAGATAGCATAGAGCATAGCCAAGAACAGGTTACATTCAGCAGAAATGTAAATTAAGAGCGGAAATATAAATTAAGAGCGGAAATATTGGTGCCCTTGCGTTACATCCCTCTGTAAATAGTGAACAACTGTTACTGTTTAAGATGTAAAAAATGAGCTTATCCTCTAAATGTATCATTTAAGTTAGAGCAATCATTCTGTCCAAATTAATGTGCTCAGGTATAATTTCTCTGAGTGGGTATTTCTGTGTAAGTGGGGCAGTGGAATTTCAAGTCAACATGGCTAACTTTAAATTGAGGAGAACCTTTGGTGTTTTGCAAGCTAGGAGCCTTTGAAGCATCTGCAACTATTAATTAGTGTCACTGAAATTACCATTTGACAAGAAATTAGATGTAGCTGGAATTATTTAATGGCTAATTGAGAGACTACTCAAAGATGACACAATTCACTTGTCTAGAGTTGTAAAAGGTAAAGCTCTATTTTGAATTAGTGGGGGCTTACCACAGTACTAGACTAAAAAATAATTAATAACCCTTAAATTAATGTTTGGTTAAGAAACATGTGTATATATACATATATATATAGAGAGAGAGAGAGCGATACAAAGTAGATAGAGATATAGATACACACACAAATCTAAGGATAACACAGTTTGTTTCAATGTACTCCAGTAGCACTAATAGGCCAATATGTATGTTGATAACAGACCCAGTAAATTGTTTCTATGCATGTCATTATTGGTAAATCTGATATGCTTCGTATAACAGGACAAGTGTGCTTTGCTGTACAATGTGTTGTGCATTGAATTTAAATTTAAAAATAAAATTAAAATAAAATTACACACACTCGGAATTATACTTCCGTGTTCTGCATGTACGCATACATACGTGTTTTACTTTAGAATACATCATACATGATTTATTTACTTCCATGACCGATGTACATATCCACAAGGGTCAGTATCATGTTAAGTTAACCTCAATTTGCTAAACAACACTCAAATCAGTGTCTGTAAAGGTAAACTTGGATAGGAACTGAATTTCACAAGAGAGCACAAAATTACAAGGACAAGAAAAAGACTTTGGAGTTAAATTATTTTCAGCATTCATTGGTCAGATGAGGATGTAATGTATTTAAAGACAGAGAACTACAATGTCCCATACTTTGCTGTCATTGAAAAAGCCTATTAATATTTTAAGTTTTATATGACCATTCCTGTTAAATATTAGTGACCAAATGGTAAATTGTAAAAATACACCCATCAGGGATAACATTATGAGCACCTATACAATTAAATGCAATCCAATAGAGTGGCTCTGCCATGAATTCTACTTTTACAAGGTAGAATTTCTCAGTTTGTAGGTTGAAGCTGTCAAGAAGGTGTTAATTCTATGTGTTTATTATTGAGGTCAATGTGGGTTGTGGAGTCATGGGTGGGTCTAATGTTCCAGCCACCCTGTTTCGGTCCTGGTCATCCACAATGAAATGTACCCTAAACACTACGACTTAACTACTACTAGAGCTGTGACAATCCTCAAATCCTAGTTGAGAGAAGAAGCTCATGGCTGCTGCTGTATGACCTGCTATTTAGTAATAGAAATATAAATCACCTTAGGGGTCTTACTTATTATTTTAAGTTATTAACATTGAATTACAGTCATATTTTATTGAAATTCTATATTGAGGAGACTAGGCCTCCTCAATATAGAGGACCCATCCCAAGAGGCCGCAATTTTGTTTTTTTAAGTACTGTCCAGATCCCACATTCGCTGCCATTCTCAAGTTTAAAGCACCAGATAAATGGACGGCCAATGATAAATGAAGGAGCTGTTGCTTTGCAAATTAAATCACCTTAGACTAGGCTACAGTCCAGACCCAGGCTCCTATACTCAACATTTCGGTGACAGAGTCACCTCCACACAGACTGAGACAGATGCAACAGTCAGACCTCCCTGTAATGATAAATGCATGGATATGCTAATCAACCTGTTCAACCATGCACTGTCACACAACAAGTTTCCAGCAAGCTACCCCCCCCCCGATCAACTCCGCCTTAGGTCATGCAGGGTCTGCCAATCGCCAGAGCAATCCACTTATGCACACTGCAGGCAGAAACACCTATGCCTGGCATATTTTGAGCCAAACTACATCAAAAGACACTGCCCCAATCATCAGCCATCTCGCAGTCAACATACGTCATAGACTTTAAACTAGCTGGCCCGCATTAGGTGAGGGGATGTGTGGGCACAGGTGGAAAGACCCTCCACAGTGATATGAAACGGCACTATGTCAAGGCATGTGCAGCAGCGCCGGTCGGCACTAGGGTAATAGTACAGGACACGCAGTCTGAATCAATCTGATTAACTGTTTTACACTCCTGTTAGTATATACAATAGCTTTCAATTGCAAGGGATGCTTGAATCAGGTTCCAAGGCCTGTACAGAATACAGCCGAACAGATAATGCTAAGCGATGGTGTACTTGCAGCACCCATTCCTTTGTTTCAGGAGATTGTGCTGATAGGCTGTGGTGGCACGCAGAGTAAGGTTAAATGTATGTACGAGGTAGAAATTAAACTATTGTAAAATCTGTATTTTTTCCATCCCTGTTGCACCTGGGAAGCATGATGATTTGATCATAGGCACAAATATTATTAGATTTCTCATGCACCAGCTGAAATTAACCAGTGAATCCTGGCATCTCATCTCCAGTGGCAGTCCTCCTTCAGAGTTGGAGGAGTTCTTTGACCTTATAGCCAACTCATGTTATTGGAAAATTGGCACAGTTAAGCTTCAACAATCTCTCACCCTATTGCCAAAAAAAAGCATCTAGCCTGGGGTAAGCTACCTAATAATGTCCCTCTTTCACCTGGCAGCACAGTAATTGTTAAACCCACCTCATCCAAATCCATGTCATGCAACATCATGGTTGGTCAAGTCACAACTCCATTGTGGGATGACAGATGGATTCCTATGAAAGTTACTAACCTGTCAGACAAGCCCCTTACCTTGAGAAAAAAAAAGTGCAGTGTGACAGACGTGTCTCCATTTCTGGCTGTTCAAGAATTTGATATTTCTCAAAATATCCACTACAGACCACTACCAAAAGCTGCGGACGGTCTTGTCTGAAATGTAAGAACAGGAAATAATAAGGAAGTGTGTGAGTGAGTATGCTTCCCCACTCATGCTGGTCTGGAAAAAAGAATGGCAGTTTGAGAATCTGCACTGATTTTAGATGGTTAAATGCAAGGACCGTCAAAGATGCAGATCGATACACAGATACACTGCCTTCACAACTCCAATGGGATTGTACGAGTACAACAGAATGCCACAGGGTCTATCCAACAGTGTTGCCTCATCCATGCGTAAGATGCTCAGCATATTTGGAGACCTGAATTTCACAATTCCACATTGTCTGTTGTGTTACCTTGATGATCTGCTTGAGTTCGCTTCGACTGAGAAGGAGGACTTTGCGAGGCTAGATATTGTGTTCCACTGCCTGCTGCTCCATAATCTCAAGCTCAGTCCCAAGAAGTGGCATCTAACGTGATCTTCAGTTAAGTTTTTGGGTCACATTATTGATGGTAATGGAGTGAAGTAACTGAAGTAATTTCCAAAATGTCAAAGGCTGATGGAGTTAATGATAGTTGTACCCCATCAGCAAGGAGAATAAAATCTTTCCTTAGGATGGTATTCTATTACCAACACTTCATCCTACATTGCTGCTCCTTAGCCAAGCCACTATTTGCTCCTACGGCAGGACAAAAGAGAAGGGGGAAGGTCAAAAAAATAAATAAAAAATCCAATGTTACCTCATACAGGAAACTCAAACCTTCTGATTGGACTAATGAATGTGATACTGCTGTGTTTAACCTGAAAGACGGACCTTTAAACTGTGTTGGTAGGCTGTGGTGGCATGGTAAGTAAGTAACCTCTGTTGTTGTCCTCAAGCACTCAGATTTCACCCAGCCTTTAATTCTGTGCATCAATTCCTCTCTAGATGGGTTTGGTGCTGTATCTTACAATGAAGAGCCTTCCCATAGAACAACATAGCTCTGTCAGTGGCAGTGACCTATACTGTGTGCGGATTGGAGGTGGGTAAGACTTACCTATGATGCCAAATAAGTCCCCCGGGGGCGCAGAAGCTAGATCTCTTCTAGAGGCATCAGAACATGCCTCAGATAATCAGTTATGTCCAATAAATGTAGACTACAACAACATTCGAGTGCTAGAAACATCATAAACCTGCCCATTGATTCCCTTTTAATCCTCCCAGCAATTTGGGACAGAGCAGGGAAAATTGTGACTGCCAGCATAGTAAATCTACATGAGCATACATTTTGAGTGTGAGAGAAGGGTTTTAAGAGAAAGCATCACAAAACGTGAACATAAAATGATTAAATTATGCTCTCAAATTGAGAAAAAAGATAAAAGAATTACTCCAAAACAGATACAACTTGTTATTTGAAAAGAGAAACATGTAAGTCGTTAGGTATTAGTGCCTATCTAAAGTTATATTACATTACGATGTTTAAACAATTACTGTCATGCCTTCTTTCGCTATAAGTTAGCTTGACAGTACCTCCACAGCTCCTCACCTGTATCCACACATCACTGGATGTAAGATAAATCTCACTGCCTAATCCACTATTGGGTTTTCAAAACAGAAATACAAAGTATTTTATATTTCAGAGTGAGTGAATAAAGACAAAACAGGAAAGAAGTAAAAAACAAAATTTGGGTTGAATTTAAAATATAAAAAAATAAATAATTTGGAGCCTCCTATAAAATAATTGATCAATTTTATTATTATTATCAACAGGGACAAATGCAAACTATGTTTATTTATATATTTTCTGAGGCTGTTCAAGTTCTTTTAGTTATTATAAGCTGCAAAACAACAAGCCAGACTGTACTAATTTCTGAAGTTTTATTTCTTTTATTTTTTTATTTCTGAAGATTAATAAATTCCACATCAATTACAGTTATTTGATGGTGGCAGCAGCATAGGACCATGGCTGTCAGGTTGCAGAAAGACAGATCTGAAGATGTTCTTGAGTAATATGAGTGAACATCATCATAGCTACAGCTACTGTATTTTATTCAACTATAATAAAACAGAAAACACATGAAATAGCATCAAACTGACATAACTGTTATTTGTGGTATTACTACAGTGGTTTGTACTAGTAAAATTAAGGTGTTGTGAAAAGCCTGCCAGAAACCACTCAGTGGTCAAACAGTCTTTAAAGGACACGACCAATTTTTAATACAGGAAGCATCAGTACCAACAGAGAAATATTTACTCACTCTGTGCTCTGCCTCTCTAAACTCGGAAAGCAGGCCTTCAGGTGAAGGCAGTTGTCCTCCTGATCTACAGCAATCAGCAGCTGTAGAAATGTAGGCCAAAGTTACTAGAAATGATGTATTCCTTGTGAAAGAAATTGGAAATCAATTCTTGTCACCACAGAACATAACTCCTTTTTCAAATGTATCTGTCTAGGCTACAAAAGTTGCAAAATGAATGTGGACAGGAACAAGATGAAGAAATAAGAAAAACAGCTAGAGTGCTGACAATTCCACCTTTTTCTAGGGTCAAATTTTAACATGTATCCTGGGTGAGTGTACACGAAACATTATCAATTTAAAAACAAAATAATGTTTATTGATTAATTTCTAATTAAATGAAATGTGAAATTTTTTACCCCTGGAAATATACAAACAGTAATAATACAATAAGGATCCCTCTGCTATTCGACCCTCAAGGTTAATAGTGATCTTTTAAACAGATATCTTACCACTAGTTCTCAGTAATGAGTTTTTCTGAACAGATTAGCAGAAAGCTCTCAGCAAGACCAGTGTTGGTTTCATGAAGCTGACCTTGATATTCTGTCTTCAAGGAGACAAAACGTAATAATTTCGCCAAATTCTTCAAGGAAAGAAGATTTTGGCGGATAAACCAAGTGTTGATACACTCTATATACCTCATGTAGGTCACAGCTAAAGGTATGACGGAGTACAGTGTTCATGCTTCATACCAACAATCCCAGGGGCACCTGGGCTCAATAATAAGCAATCAGCAAGCAACAGTGACATACCCTCTCCAGCTCTCTACCATCTTTCCACAAGGCACTTTTTCAAGTCAGCCCCATCCATTATGCATCAAAACCTGCACTACAAATCTCCACAAATAGAACAAAGTGTCAGGCGTGATAAAGAACAATCAACCAAAGGGAGAAAATCAAAGCACCAAATTCCCGGGATAAAAAATATTCTGATGTTCTTTGTTTATATTGTTATTCAAGTTGTATGTTGATGTCTCAAGGGATGCTTGCCAAGACGCGAGTCATCCATCATCCTAATTTGTCGTGTTTAGAGAGTAACTGTTTTGCTTAATAGAGAAGCTTTTTCACTCATTCTGGTCAAAAATAAAGCTGCTGTGAAGCTATCCAAGATAGATAAATATAGGAAAGATGGAGAGCAATGTAAATGTAAGTGCCCACAGATGTAAATATCCATATGTCCATTTGAGTTATCATAAGACAGAGGGAACGATGATTAAGTGGTAATAACATTTAACATTCATTCATCAAAACTAAAATTTGTAAAAGAAAAAAAAAACAAACAGCCTGGAACAAAACAAATTGAGAAAATAAAAGCAAAACAGTAAATTTAATGTAAAACTGCAAAAATAAATAAATAAATAAATAAATAAAAATTGAAAAGCCTACAGAAAGGTAAAAAACTGCAAAAAGCACATGGTAGTGCCTGCCCCAAAAAAGTTAGGTGCCACATTCAGTAAACGTTTTTCCAAAGAAAAGAATGTTTTTATGTTCACAGAAAAAATGCTTTTAGGAATTAATTTGCATTTTTGCATTTTTAAAACGTAGACCTACTGGAGGTTAAACTAAAATTAACTAAATCTATTTTTTGGCATACAATGTGAGTCGTGTTTAAGTTTCATTTATGGTTTAAATTGAAGGACAATGCCAGCCCCTGGTGATACATTTGAGAGCAGAGAACTAGGGGTAATCCATCTTTGTAGTACTACTACTTTACAAGGTAACACTAATGCTCATGATTGTACATTTTTCACTCAATCTAATCTCCTCAAATCTCCCATTTCCTCCCTCTTTGTCCTGTCAGATGGACATTTAATGGCGCTGACCAAATATAATTCATAACAATATGTACTATCTGAGAATTCACATCACTTTTTATAACCTTACAGACTTGTTTAAATATTAAAATTAAAGCAGGTTTGGTGAAAGTTTTCCAAAAAGTTTGGCAACTTCTTAATTTATTATACAGGCCTGGGAAAAACTGAAACTGACATCACCAGAAAAACTTGTTGAAATGTTTAGAAAGACCTACAGTCTACATTTATCAGTGGTTTTTACCATCAGTCCTACTGCCATCCTTACTAATTGCTGAGCAAGATGAAGCAAAAACCATCTACGTTACGCTAAACATTTGCCATCAACTGATATTAATATTTAATTGTTTCTTGCGCTGAACTAATAAGGAAATCTGTGAAATTGGCACAGAAATCTGCCTTTGTGAGAAATCTGTGAGATTTTCTTAATCCCCTACCCCTCTTCAAAAACGAGCTCACCTCTTTGAGCCTAGTTAACCACTAGCATTACTTTTGTAATGGCAATGAACAGACCTGGGTAATATTAACTGCAATAATGTTATTTTTAAAGCCAGTTCAGACACATCTGTTGGTGGGAAAGTGTTGGTTTAAAACTGTTTATTTATATGCTAAACACAGCTCAATAATTATGTGCATTTGATGCTATAGCAAGCTATAAAAAAAAAGCTAGATGAATTGAGAGATTATTAACAGAGTGATGTTGCCTCATTTTTAAAATAAAGTCCACATAAAGTCAGACTGAATGAAGCACAACATCTCATAACAGCAACATGAACACAGAAAAAAGCAGCATTTTCTGTCACTATAATGTTAAAATTTGTGAGCTGTGCTTTCAACAATGGAATTTGTTATATTAAGATAAGTTCGGGTCTGTCACGTGAGCTTGAGAGCTTTACATTAACCAGTGGACCACTACAGTGCTTCAATATAGGTGATAAAAACTATGTGGCAGGTGGCTACATCCCACTACTGCTGCTGTCTGTGACATAGAGAAAGAGAAAGTATAGACTAAATAAAGAGAGGGAGCAGTGTTAACACAAGCCAGTAAATCTGAGAAATAAAACCTTATTTTCAGATGGTTTCACTCAGATTATGTCTTCAAGCACAACACACCTCAACCTCACTGCTCTGCTGATGTGTGTTTAGCCCGAAGTCAAACAGACACACACCAGGATTCATGCAGCGTAATGTTCACAATGCAGATCATCGACTGAAAAACAAAGAGCTACAGTATATGGTTTATGATTTGAGAGAAAGTTTTTATCATCACACACTGCAATATCCAAACATTAATTACTGCTCCACCTGGTAGATTAAAACAGCATTGTAACGTGATTCTGAGTATGTGGTTTAGGGCTTTAACAAGGCGGGTCTGAGTTAATTACAGTTGAAATTCCGTGGAGAGTCCATATGGGATATATTATCGATTCGAACAATCACGGACTGGCCACCAATACAGGTGGTGCTGTAACAAAGAAATGCGAGCTGGGGGGATGTTTCTACTCTCAGCTGATTCCAGTTATTAAAAATGCTTATTTTATCTTGCAAGCAGAAACTAAGTAAATCTGCTTCTTGTCTAAACTTTTTATGGGTTTTCACTTTTAGTTACTCTCTATAGTAAAACTAGAATGCCTGCAGGGATTAGGGGGTTTTCATTTGTATTTATATGAAGTCATCATTTGCAACTCTCAGGTGTGAGGCCATCTCCATGGTTACCTACCCTCCCCCTGTTCAGCACCTTTGTAAAGCAATTGTTTTTATTTAAATTATATTATTTCAATTATATTAAACAACACAGGACTAAACATTGGACACTTTAGCCTATGATGGAATAATAATACAGACTGATCAATGAAGGAGTGCAGCGGGAAAAGCTAAAAAAATTTAAAATAAAATAAAACTGCGACAATTTAAAATTTGTAATAATTTTGACTGTACAGGCCACTTTATGTTAGTTTCAGTTTCAGTCAGAGGTGGTGTGACTTTGATTTAAAATCAAGTAGAAATAACTTTGTGGTGATTATGTCCCTTTCAACCTGCCTCTCTGAGCTCTTGCAAAAAGCTGATTGGTTTCTTAATAACTGACCTAACAATTCTACATACAGTGATAAACTCCATTAACATACACAGGTGGATCACATTCAATGAACATAAAATCTAAGTAGTTTTTACTTTTCAAAACTATTTACAACTTTCACAACAATATATACCTGAGACAGCGCTAAACTGCTGAAATAAGGATGTTTTCCTCCCTGAGATGAAACAGGAAACCGGTCACTTGTTTACTGGCAGGCAGAGCGAGGTCCGAAATTGTCGGTTCACATTTATAGACAGAGTTTGAATAAACTAATAAATTTAAACTTTGTGCATTTACAGGTCAGACCTGCAGTTTTAGAGTGAACCATGATCACTTCAGCAGAAAAGAGAGACCATTTTTTAAAGTAGATTGTATTTTTAGATTAAAGAGAAAAGAGCTGCGTAATTTTTTTTATAAATCATTTGTAAATGGAAAAGTCAGCAATATTTACACACAATGTGCTCCAGTGCACAGAATTGCCATCTGTGCACATCTGTGTAGTTTGTGATCTGTAGGCCTGTGGTTCAAACTAAAGGAAGAGAGGAGAAGTAATCAAATAAATAATTAAAATACTTTAAACCTGAATGGTCACTGGTAGTGGCTACTTCATGGAACAATACTGGAATCAAACTCGCAAGTCTGATATTAAAGCGCAGAATTTTACCAGTTCACCATCCTGCTACTTTGAGAAACCTGTATTTGGTTCTGCAGGTATATGTATTGCTTCCGTCATTCCAAAGACATGTTGCCGTTAGTTATACTCCAAACATCAAATATTCCCTAAAAAAACTATTTTACCTTTGCAGTTTAGTTGCTAAAGAACCTTTCAGGAGACAGTATGAGTGAACATGTATGAAAAAGTAATGTAATCTAATGGGGATGAGGCAGACTTTGTGATGTCTGGTGGCTGAAAAGACAAACTGCAGGCTGGATTTTATGACCCTAACCGGGGTTGGTCCCAAGCTTGGATACAATAGGAGGTTGTGGCAGGCAGGGCATCCAATGTAGAAATGAATGCCAAATCCACCGCTGTGGCAACCCCTGAAGGGGACAAGCAAAAAACCGTTGATCTTCAGAATTAAACACACTACATTCCTGACATAAAGTCTCCACTAGGGTACCATGACATACTTCATAGAAACTAAAGTACTTTCAAAGGCTTCATCGGTATAGATCAATAACTAATCTGCCCTTTGTCCCAGTTTAGATTTTGTAATGTTTTGAAATTTATTCTAAATATTAGACTTTATATCACATGGTCTAATGCATGTTTATGATACTCTACTAATCTCTAGCGCGATTTTGACTATTAAGAGCTTAGGAGTTATCAGTGGTGACCATATTATCCATATTATTTTATTATAAATACATTAGGAGTGGGGTGACGCTTCAATGTAATCAATTACAAAAATATGTTGAATTACAAAATGTCTTTTAACACATTGCAAGGTGGGCTAGAAATTAATGGTACACAAAGATTTGGTATCTAGGAGAATAAAGAAATTACATCAGTGTGAGAATTTAGTTGTTAAAGGTTAACTAGAGGACGAAAACATAAACATTTCTCTTCTGAAATCGCTGTATAGGAATTCCTCAAGACACCACTCAGCCAAGTGTCCCTGTCTGCAGCACACAATCGCCACACAACCATGAACACGCAGAACATGCATAATATCAGGTGTCCCGCAGTTCCCCATCCACCGTCATGTGTTCAGTACAACAGGCTTGTTAGCTAATCCTTAGCTATTATGAACACATTAGCTTACACAGAGCCAAGGCTGGAAGTTATAAAAGCTGTATTGTACTGCACCTAATCATTTCATCCAAATGTGCCACAGGTTCAGTTGGTCACTGAGACAGTCACACTCCCAAACCAGGCAGGACCCTGTAGGGAGCTATTAGCAGAGAGTCCCCATGAGCAGCAGACAGAGGAGGAATTCTTCTTAAACTTCATCCAGTTTCAATTTGGTTAAGGAGATATCATAGAGTCTATATGGTGACTTTGCTGTTTAACTATAGTGAATACAGAAGATTCTGTTATATACTTATAACAAATACACAGTTACAGTTATATACTTTATGGGGTTTACAAAATAGTAATAAAAAAAAATTGTTTCATACATGTAATTGCCAGCTAATTAAATCAATTCTAATATCCCATTCTACTCTAGCTGGTAAAACAATTTGCTATCTTGTTGATTCCTAACCTTCCAGCTCTGCAGACATCGCCACAGAAACTGGTTGAACTTGGAAGTGGTATAGTATTGAAACTAAAGTAAACTGAACTGTTTACTGAGGGAATGTAGATTGCACCACATATCTAGATAATTTTTTATTGTGGAGAGACTTAGCCTGTAATAACAGATTAGCAGTTAGGACTAGTAATTTTGAATAAGAATATTTTTGGGGGAGGAATGATTCCCTGCAGAGCATACTTTGAGCTATTATTTTAAAATATAAACAATTGATGAATTTACATTTTATGTTATGTTATTATGTTAATTGAAAAATAAAAAAGCTTAATGGGAAAATAATCAATAGATTAATCAACAAAAACAAAAAAATAATCATTAGGTGCAGCCCTTAAATACATTTGTCGATATATGTTTATGTGCTCCTTTAATGTCAAACATTTTGGGTTCTGTTACAATCTGACATTTACTTCACTTACTTCTTGAGCGAATGGTGATTAGAAAATCAGCCTAATGTATATGCAGATTATGCATCTTCTAGAAAAATTAAATAGGTGTTTTCTCCCAAAAAAACACCAATCATCTTTAAAGTATCAGGAAAGTCATTAGTACATCAGCTCAGCCTGGGAGTTCAGGCTGGACCTTGACTTACCAGGTCATCATTGTCTCTGTCTAATTATTTTCTTTTTTTGTAATTTTGAACCCTTGAAGTGGAGAGTGTTAATTCATGACTCTTCTATGCTTGTTTTTCTTAAAGTTTTATCAAACCAAGTTTACCTTTTGCTCAAGTAATTGACTAAAGCGACTCACACACACACGCACGGCCAATAATTGAATTCAGTTGCGGTTATATTTGGACAAACTAAGGAAAATGCATCAGAGCCTCACAATCCTGCCTACATGTCTCTGGTATCCACAAAGAGAGCACCACTTCTCCTCTTCTGTTGCTGAATGCCACATGCTGTGGTTGACCAGCAACAAATGAGGCTTCTCTGCATGCAGACTCCAACAGTGTTCTGGGAACGCTTGGCCACACTTCTGGTCCTGAAAAGACCCCAGCAGCTCTCAAGTAGGCAAAACCAAGCTCAATGTTGAGCTCTATAAAAGGCTGCTGTCCTAAGATACACTGCAAGTTTATTTCCTAAATGTAACCATACATTTTACCTAAAACGCATAAAAATCATTCAATTGTACCCTTTTTAGTGCAATCTTTAGTACAACGATTAATCCTGTAATTCTGTTATATTTACTGTGTTGAGAACTATTTATCAATTTCCATATGTCTATTCCTTGATAAGGATTTAATGCCAGCAAGTCATACTAGAAGCACAGATTAGTTCATCATTACCTTATTACCCAGCTGGGCAATATAGCAAAAAATTAAATACATTTTTCTTCAGTGGTCTGGCTGATTCACTATTTTAAGTTAGTAATTTCCCTACATTAACTCAAGACAAAAAATGATTCATGAAAAGACTGTTTTTTAAAACTATACACTGTTCCCCTAGGCAAGACTGTTCTCCTTTTACATATGCAGAACATTGATAAAGTATAATGCCAGGAGCCGCTTTGAAACAAAAACACAAATTAAGACCTACCCCCGAGTAATTGCATATTTGGCAGCATGCATCAACAGCACACTGTCACACAGTAACGGCTGCTAAAAGGTGGCTAACACTCTAGCTTCTGTGTAGACACAGTGTTTTACTTTCTTTTAATGTAAAGCTCACGCACAGAGGCAAACAAAAGCAAGAGATGGTGGTCTGCCACTGCCATATCACTGAAATAACATGACTACCTTTCCTTGGTATTATTTCTGTGACCACACCTGCTGTAGCTGCCATTACTCCAGCTTGTTGACTAGCAAAGCCAAAAAATATCCATGCTTCTACAAGGAATTGGTGACAACTGTCAATACCGTCCAAAGTTCAGAGAATTGCTAGTGCTGCCGTTTGAGTGACAACAGAGAAAGCACTAATCTCCATTTTTCAAAATATTCAAACTATCCCCCAAACAGATTGGCTGTTCAGCTTAGCATACCAATGCTACCAAGATAGTGAGCAACTAAAGCAATTCAGACAAATTATCAATTTGTCATAATAAAACTGCTAAAGTCTTTGTTTACAGTTTATATATTCACGGTTTCAGGTTTTCTGCTTTTTCTTTCTATCACACAATCGTGGATAGATTGTGTCCGGCTGTCATCTTTTTGGTGTGTTACAGTACTAATTGCCAGCCCAGACCAACTCTCTGACATTGGTTTGGTGTGTCATGGCCTATAGGGGAACTAAATTAAAAAATAAGCCATTTTAGAACTTGTGAATTAATTTAGTTTGGGGACTGATCCAAAAAAAAAAAAAAAAAAAAAGGTATTAATCTACAATACGTTAGTTAGCAGTGGTATTCAAATTCCTGATACTTCGCTCTCACATAGTTACTTTATATATATAACTTTGTCAGATTTTTTAACTTATGACACTTCGTACAAGGTAACAACCACTTCATTTCTTCACACCACTCTGGAACTGACATGTAAAGGAAAACAGCAGTGGCCCTCATTAAAGTGTCAAACAAATGCAAAGCAGATCATCTAAAACCCACAGCAGTTCAGTGTGACAGGTGTCTATGAAAATGCACATATAAAACAGAGAGAGTCACACTGAAGTATGGAGGTTCAATACCCCCCAAACATACATATACACACACAGAGACAACTGTTCATCCTACCTTTCCCACCCATCCTCCATCTGCTTGGCTTCCTCTGCAAGTGCAGCCAAGAGTCACAACAGCATATGTCAGTGTTTGGACTGGAGAGCTGAATCAACGCTCTAGGTCAGCCTTTCATCTGCCCCTTTGATGGTCTAACTGGGGCTGCAGCTGTGGTAGAGAAGAGGGACAGCAAACACTAGTTTATACATGCACTTTACAGACCAACATTTCTTCTTAACATGTCACTGAGTGTCAAACTAGCATTTTTATTTCAGCAAATAAAACATGACTCAAATTCTCCTGTTGTTCTTGGATAAGGAACTGTCTAGTAACTCTACTCCTGCCATGAAAAAACATGGAAGAATGTTCTTGGGAAAAGGTTTTGGCACTGAGTGAAATCATGTAGTCAAGTTACATCCACTTCTAGATATTGGTGCTGCTGCCATGGAAATTGGTACTAAATAATATTCCAAATGATCCTGAAACTCTTCCAACTTTTATACAAGTTGGACTATTTCCCTTCCCTCTGCAGTGACTGTAGGCTTATATAGCTTAAAATGTCAAACGGCAGATTAGATCACCTGTTGGTAAGGTCAATGCCATAATTTTATTTGATAACAGGACATATAAAATGTGTTATCCATGTGTTTCCTCTCTGCATATTGATTGGTGGAAAAAACAAGCTTCAATAACAGGCAAACACATTTGCAGCCTACACAGCCAGTGTTACAGCATGTTTTTGTAAAAACTGTTGAGCACATAAAGGACTTAACCAGAGACATTTTAAAGGCACTTGAATTGAAGAGTGGGTAGAATTAGGAAACCTGATCATATAGTTGTGGGGTCATGGTATAATCTATCTACTCTGTTAACACTTACTGTACTCAGCACAAAAAGTAAAAAGCAAATAAAAATAGTTTATCAGGACACATGATAAACATGTAAAACTCTCAGAATAACAGTAATATTCGCTCTGCTCACAGTCTCTTATCCACTAACAGGTTATTCACAGCGAGTGTGTTGGCTTGGGAGAAAAAGGGAAAAAAAAGGTGAAGACACTATTTAAAAAGCCCATGGGAGAAAGTGAATTATTTCGATTTCTATGAGACACTTTGTGCTAGTTAAAATTTTTGTCTGACTTCGTTTTAAAATTGAGGCGGTTAATGATCTCTCCGTTCACTGAGCCTTTCACTCATCTGCTATTTCCCCATCTGTATCCGTTTGTTATGCACATGTGCTTTTGGAGAAAGGCAATTATTAACACGAATACATGGCAAAGAATTTAGGGTTCTCCAACACAAATCCACCTGGGGAAACCAGCATTCTCTAAATCCCTTCACTGATTTCGGGAACCAACTTTCCAGTTTAAATGACAGTTGAAAAAAATGAAAAATACAAATAAAAAATTCATCTTTCGCGAGAAAGCTGACTGTAACCTGAGAAAATGGGTATAGATAAACGACATCTGTGTCAAAATAGCATTTACACCCTGGCCTGATTGATAATGGTAAAAACAGATCAGGGTTACAGAGACAATGAACACTATCTCATTGGGACAAAGCTGCATTTTCATTCATTGTTGGGATGTGGTTGTCATAAAGTGATGGCAGTAAACATGAACTAGGATTAGTAAAAAAAAAAAAACTAATTATATTATTCACGTTAAGAAATGTATTTACTATGAGGGTGGTTCGTGGAATTTGAAATGAGATTGTCAAAAGAGTCAACAATCATCCATCTTTAATTGACTCCAGTAATTCCAGTGAAAGGAACAGACCAAAGTGTGTTCAGAGTTCATTACATTCATTACAAGGACAGACATCTGTGTCAAAGTAGTAATTACAGCCTGGCGTGATTAATAACGCTAAATGCAGATCAGGTTTACGGAGACCATGAACACCATCTCATTGGGCCACTCTCTCTAAAACCCTCCAATCAAGTCAAAATGCTCTAATCTCTTCCAAAGAAGATGCAAAGAAATACAGTCCTACCAGACCTTTCAGCTACGTGCTTAATAAATCAAGAAGCCACCTGGTGTAATGTGAAGTGTGTGTGTCCTAAGAGAAAAATGTCCCACTCATTTATGTAGACTTTTCCAGAAAATATTTAAGTCATATATATTCTCTTCTTATGCAGGTTGTCCCATGTCCAATTTAAATTTAACCAGCAACATACGAGTACAGCTGGGCAATCAAAGCATCTCAATAATTACTGCAAAAACTGTTTCACTGATCACAATGACAAACAGACAGGCTTTTTTTTTGATAAATGTTCCACATCAACTTCTCTCTACAATTATTCAGTTATTCAGTTTATTATTATATATTAAGTTTATTTATTAACTCAGTTAAGTAGTTGACATTCAAGCCCGAAACAAGGAAACATACACAGGCTGTTGAGAAGGCAACAACAAGTTGATTTGAGCAGAAAGAAACGTCCTCATGGCAAAGGGAAGTCATGTAACAAACATACTGGTCCCGCAGGTTCTCTCCTTTGTAGTTATATTTTTTTGGCCATATAGCCCACCCCTCCATATGAGCCTTAGCTGCTTGGTTGTCCCAAGCATCCAGCAATCAGGACAATTTTAAAGGTTCCCCTATTACTATTTTCAACAAGTAAAGATGCAAGTACAGCAACCATTTTCATCTTCTGGATTCAGCCAAGACCCACTACCTCAGACACCAACATTTTATGTTTTAATATGACTGACAGGGACATTCCTCAGCAGCTATGAAAACTAACTGAGCTATATTAATGCCCCCCACCCCCACCCTAAACCCCACCCCAACTAACATCCATTCAGACCACCTTCCCATCTTATCTCTTTCAATCACCCTTATCTCGCTCCCTCTCTCCCCGGCCCTCAGCTCCCCTTTCATTTCCAAGACAATCTATCATTTGGGCAACACGGCCATTTGATTGTGGCTTCTGCTGGAGGGGAAGAGCTGAATGCTATCATCACTCCCAGGGCCATAATCAATACTGTCAGTAATGGTGATGGCAGGAAGAGAACAGTGGATTGCTGAGGGGTCCTCGGAGATCATGTTGGAGGGCTTTGTCTTTTCCCTGGCTCTCCACATAGTCCTGTTAAATTATTCTGCAGGCAGTTCTACTTTCAGCCTCATTCCACTGAGGGCTGCAAGAAGGCAAAACCTGTTGTTTTATAAAAGGTATGGAGCTCCTGCTGCTTGTTGAAAGGCATCTAACTTTACAGTTACTGGCAAGGGTGTGCGAGTGTATTAAAATACCTGATTATCTAGCATTGGTTGTTTCAGCCATGCTTTATATTTCAAATTTGTTTATAAACTTATTTCTGAGTAAGTAATAGTTTTGACATTTTCTGGTACCTTTAAATTATGACTGATTTTGTATCAGCCTGTAATAATATTACAGAATCTTCCTTGAAATAGGGTCTTAATTTTATTTTGGTCTACAGTGCTGATTAACCCATAAGCTTTTAGGCCTACATACCAAAGAACACTTGTACTAGCTGAATGTGCATTATTATGATGTTAGATTTAGTTTGCATCCCATTATGTGCCATTTCACTATATTAAGATGGAAACTTAACCCTAATCCTAGTATAATAATTTGTGCTAAAGGTGCATTATTGTCTTTCATCATTAGAAGTAAAAAAAAAAAAAAAGTAAAGGAGAGAAAAGATTTAACTAAAAATTATTACAATTATTATTTAAATTAGTGCAAATGTTTGCAAAAAAACATTTTGTAAATTAATTTCTGATGGGTTGGGTTAGCGTTATGGTATACAAATGGGTTAGGGTAAATGTATACAAATGAACATTAGTATACATTACTAGCTGAAGGTGTATCAAATACAATTTGGATGAAAACTACTACTATTAATACTATTTATAGCTAGAACAGGTAACAAAAATTATGAAGCACATTTGCAATTTAAATAACTTTTTTCTGCTATACCAGCTCCCCAGGGAGCATCTTTTATGTTGGGAACAGACTAACTCCAGGCAGCTGATAAAACCAGCCATCATCTACATTATTTTTAAACAATCGCTGGCTTTCAGCTTGGGACCAGCACCAAAATGGCCCTTGTTGGCTGGGTGGGGCCACACATGGTGGGGTGGGATTCAAACCCGCAGCCTTCTGCATCCCAACCCAATGCTCTACCATTGAGCCACCAGGCCCCCTATCTACATTACTTTTAAACATTTTAAATATTTTTTTTGCATATTGTGATGACTTTTAAACAAAACAGACATTTTACACACCACACAGCCCTAACTCAAAACACTCAAACTAAGTAACAACTGCAACTGTAATATTTAATACTGTAATATTCCAGCACTGTGACATGGCCAACACTGTATGAGCCTTAAAGCTCCACTCAAACTGCTCTCTTGCCGGTCTGGCAGGGTTGAAAGATGCAGAAGTACATCTTTCCATTGATCATCAATCTGTTCTCACATGGGAAGCTAAAGATAAAACAGCACATCAATGTCTTGACATGCGAAAAGTCATATAGGACCTGCGCAGGATTAGATAACCATGATCCAAGCTGCCTGGTTGCACTAACTCAACATGGCAGAGTACAGTTAAAAATGGGTTCAAACTATCTTGTGATAATCATCTAACAGAAGGAACTTTCTTTTGCTGTGCTTTCATTGCATCTCAATTTAAATGTCCCCAGATGGAGCTTTGTGTGAAATTCATTTTCTCACAGTGCTTTTACAAGATGACATTAGCTCAGTCGCCTGGCAATACGAAGTCAGTCATCTCATCTCATGACCACAGCGTATAGTCGCTGTACTGCTGCCATGTCAAAGTGTTTCTGCAGTGTCTGAGCCCTTCATTATTAGCTGCGAAACCCTTTCACAGGAAGGCACATGATTATTCAGCGCTGGGGGAGATCGACTTCACTTCACAACAGGAAGCTCTAGATTTTTTTAATTCAAGGAAAAAAGTACCATGCCATCCTATTTGAGGATAGTGAAAGGAGCAGGTAAGAGAAGGCGGAGGGAGCAGAAAATATATAATTTCACAGCTGAGCAGCCCCGAATGGGTCTCCCTGCGTGAGCGTAGAAGGATTTCACACCTGAGGTAATAACAGAGTTGAGGTCGAAGATGGGATCAAATTTTTACACTGCCACCCAATTGTTACTCTTGATCAGGGAAGACGGCGTTGCCCTTTATAAGATCTTAAACTAGCATGTGCTTTAATAGAGCAGGGTGTCTCCCTTATGTTTCAACTTCTGGGTTTTTTGTAGGATAATTTCTAAACTGTTGTATATCAACATCATTTAGAAAAAAAGTATTGTTTCCTTTTACTTTCATTCAAACTGTCTACCTAGACTTTCTCATTGATTTTCTAAAATTTTCAGAGAACCAGACTGAACTTGTCATCTATTCACATTGATGATAAGAATAGATAGTATTGCAATTGAAATTTGTACTTTTTTGAATTTGGCACCCCATAAAGTAATGCCATTAAATATTTTGTACATGTTTGTACAGGCAAAATAAAATATTTGCTCACTCTATTTGAAAAGCATAAAAAATATACACTTTTAGGCACAAACCTCAGCTTGTTCATTTGCATTGTTTGAGAGAAAATGAACTGGCGACAACGTGTTAAACTGATACTATAGTATGTGCACGCTAAGATGCGCACACACACCTGAACATTCACTCACAAAAACAAATGCATTTACCATCAACTCTGCGTTTTCCACTGTCAAACTCTGATCTCTTCTGCTCACTTTCATCTTTATGCAGAAGTAATTTCATTCAAGCTCATTAGGTGTCAGTCAGGAGACTAAACATGGCCCTCAGCTGAGGAATCAATCTGCCATCTCTAAGGACCACCGTCAAAACACACACACACACACCTTATAGTGGCGCTGGGGGATAATCAAAACCCATAATTGCTTTTTAAAACAATTCGTTAATAACAAGATCTCGATTATAATGCATTGTAATCATGCTATTAATATGGATATGACTGCAGCATTGGGAGCCATCTGTTTGGCTGAGGCGTCCCTGGACATTTTCCAACAGACAAAGTAATTCCAAGGACTGCATTTTGGCCAACAACCACGGGCAACATAATCGATGTGAATGCCACCACTAGCCCTGGGAAACGAGACACAAATTGATTCATCAATCACCTATTCAGACTATGTTTATTCAGCTTTGACTCACTTCGCAGTTATTCACACTCAAAGATGAAAGCTTTAATAAAAAAGATGGCAAGGACTGGAGAGCAATAGATTGGCACAAAAACAAGTACTCTTTACACAGGGATTTAGTGTTCACATTTGGGGAGGTAGGTGATTGCCTTGGGTTACCTCTGGGTGGAATCAATTATACAAGCTTTTTAAAAGGCCCTCTTTGGTCTTCACAGTAAAGCACGAAGCAAGCAAGCTCCCAAGGTATCTAGCATTATTCCGTTTTAAGTTCTTTCATCAACTTTCCTTTTCTTCTTAAAGTTTTCCATACTTACTGCAAGAGATGTGAAAATGTGGGGCATTTGAGATGCTAAAGCCAAACTTCAAATGCCCCTTTCTCTCGTTTTGACAAGTGTACTGCCAGTAAAAAAAAAATGCATATGTTGCTTTTAAAAAAGCTCTGCAGCAACTCCTGGTTGCTGTCGTTGTGTTTGTGGTTGCTCAAGGGAGAAGGGCAGAACCAAAAATATCCTTATTTTTCTTTAGGGAATATCTGACAGCTTCACTTTTTCTTAGTGTTGAATAAATTAGTTGTGTCTTGTATATTTCATTTGCATTGTTTCAAGGGTGTGTGGGCTAGTTAAAAAATGTATAGTGTACCAGTTCTAGCTAGGATCCAAATGTACAACTCTGAAACTGGATGTCAGGCAGAAAGATAACCACTTTTTTAAGATTAGCGTGAACAAGAATAGCATTGTCATTGTCAATAATCAGGCAAAACCCATAACCTGAGATCCAGGTGGGGATTAGCAAAGGCAAAATGGCTAGAAAGTGAAAGAGACAATAGGCTTAATAGACAATCTAGCACAGAACACACGAAGACAGCCTACTTTAAATACAGCATTAATAATGGAAATTGGCTCCAGGTGAAAGGAGGGGAGGGGCATTCACATGCAAGCTTAACTGCATATTTTGTTTTCCTTTTCCTAAGTTGCTCAGTGTCTGTCCGATGTGTTGTTTGTTAATGCCACTCATATAAATGATCTGATGGTCCAAAAAGACTGTAGAATTTCAAATAACTGCTTTCTTGATGATAACGATAATGAAGATTGTTAAGACTGACTTTACGTAAAAGTAATCATTGACGGGTTTTCTGGTTCAGACCTGTTAGATACAGATTAAAGCACAGCTTGCTTAGCAACCAAAGTAGAAGCAATAGGAGCCTCACATATGGCACTTATAGTTTACACCTTCCCTCCACCTAATTTGTGATACTTTTCTGGAGTAACAAAACTCTTGAAAGAGAACATTTTTGTTACATCTTCCTAGTGTAGCTTGAAGCACAGGAATATGCAAACCACATGCTACTGTCTGTCTATTAAATCTCCTGCCAGGCAATTTAAATTTGGGCCTTTTTACCTGCTGAAACATTGGAGCTTTGGGTCTTTTTTAGTCTGTGGTTAATTGGCAAGCCTTCCATCACTCCCTCAGAGCAGAAGACAGTCTGCAGGGAGGAGGGCAACCAACGCAATGCATTTCATCTCTCTGCAGATTTCTTCATCTCTTGTAATTAATTGCATCTTTAAAAGAACAAAATGTAAATACAGAGCTGACATGCTGCCAATTAATTTCCAATTGCTGTCTTCCCGGCACTTTCTGCTCGACCAAGGGGGAAATCAAAAGTTTTAAAGGGTGTTACGAAAGCTTTAATAGTGTCGCTTTGTTCTTGACAACATATAGTGAAAAATGCATTCAGGCCTGACAAAGTGCTCCTGCTCCGTGTAATCAATTACCTGTGCTTCTACCAGCCAAAGAAGATGGAATTGGGTGGAATTTCTGAGAGAAACCACCATTTCACTTCTCCTCTCCCAGTTTTTTGATAAGGTAAAACAACCTTTTTACATCTAAGCCGTAAATAAATTAAGTCACTTAGTGATGTTGTTGTTAATGAAAAATCAATGACCTCCAGTCAGTGATCACTGAAAGGTCAGGAACAGTTCCAACCAAATCAGTTAACATATGTTAATCTTTTTAATGCTCCACCACACCTATGAATACAAAACAGGTGGTTTTCTGCTTTAACTTAATTTTTTTTTTATGAAGCATGCATCTTCTCACACACACACACACACACACACACACACACACACACACACACACACACACACTAGTAATAAGGCAATGGGCTTCTCTGCCATAACCACAGCATACCTGGATCCTCAAATACTTTACACTGCAAACTGAAGCTTGTTTTTTTCATAATATATCCATTAGCTTAACTGAAAATGGCACATGCAGCACAAAGGTGATGTTTGAGGAAGCCAGGATGAGAAATACATTGATTGTCAAGTACCAGACTTTTCAAGCAGGAGTTCAAAGAGACAACAAGATATATGTGAACCTGCTGTGGGACCAGTAAGTAATAACTTATTAGCTGGCTTGCTAGGTTTTGTATTGGTGCGTTTGCTTGATGTGTGGATGTGTTGGTGAAGACACAAAATTATCTGAGCATGCATATTTACTTCAATTCAACTTTGCTGTAACTTTGCCAAGTTTTGTTGTGATTTGCATGCACATTACATCATTTAAGAGTGGTACAGAAACTTGGCATTACATCATGGTGCCAAGTTGCTGTTGATCTTGCAATGTAAAGTAAAACACACTCATTTTTTAAAATTGTTATATTGCTGACATGTCAGTCGAAATAATTGTGTGGCTTATAACACTTTGTTTGCCAGTTCAGTAACAGCTTCAGGTAGTAGACACGTGTACATGATACTGCTGTCCATGAGGAGAACTCAAACTGCAACTATTATTTACACCAGTTCCAACATTTAAAAGCATTTTAGTTATTTGATAATAACTTTTGCCAGGCAAAAGTAAAGGATTAATAAAAGGATCAATAATATGTAATCCAGCAGGCTCATGTTATACACACGGTGGTGCTAACTAATAGACTCCGAAAAAAAACAATGCAGCACTTCAGTAAGCTCTGGTGGAGCAAATCATTTAACTAGTTTCAAAATACCTGTGTCTATTCAGCTTTTTGGATCAAGATGACTCCTAATGCTCCACCAAAGGGGTTTCTCTACTACTGCAGATGTAATGTTACAGCTTTACTTTACTCCAGAGCAGACAACCTTTTGTTTTAAGCAATGATGTAACAGTGATGTTAGCAATATTAAATTACAAAATTAGCTACTTGCATACAGTAATTGTTAAAGTTAAATGCCTAAAAAGAGTTAAAAAGCTGTACACTGCAGTTCTGAATGACCCTAATCAAAACCAACCAGTTTAACGGCCAGTTACAAGTTTCATTTGCAGCTCAGTGGACTGATGAAGTGGCACAGTGCACTAGACTAGAGCCAAAATCTCATGCCTTTCTTTTTGTTGAATCGAATCATTTATTTAATCAAGAATCATCATGACTTAAAGGACGACACCAAGAATCTAATCGTGACTTTCCCAAAACTTCCCACCGCTATAATAAACATTCCAAATCCAAACTGCAATCAAATACTAGACTCTAGAGAGACAGCCATTGTCCTTTTGATGGCTTTGCAGTAGTCACAGAAGCTTGTGGGTGTTTGTGTTTAATGGTGGGGTATATAATGCTGCATTATACCTGAAGTGCCTTTCTCTGAAAAAGCTGTTAGGGCCAACAAGGAAAGAAAACCTCAATGACTCTTGTAACAAGCCGCATTTTTTTTCAGTCTCTTAAGAGCTCCCTTTTATTACAAGGACATAAACAGAAGAAAATAGACCTTTGATGTAAATTGAAAAAACTGAAGGTACTGTACACCAGGCTACATGCATTAGGAACATATTCAAGTGCTTTTCAACAACATTGTTAAACGGATTTCTAAAGAGATTGAGACATTATTGTAAAACTGTTTTAAATAAGCCTGGTGTTTAAATTTCCTTGTATAACTTGCCAGGCCTGGGAAAGAAAATTACACTTCAAAATCATCAGGTCATGTGCAAGATATCCTCAGAACCATTAGCATCACCGACTCAATGTAATCTCCATTAGGTAAGGTTTTGCCAGTTTTAACAAAGTTAATCAAATATTTCATTTTTTAGCATCAGAAGAACTATAGCTCCCATGAACATTTGCAGCAGGGCAGGTGGATTTGTCCATATATGTAACTGATAACTGTAGTGCTGTTTACAAACTTTACTAATGCACATATCTTTAACAGTGTAAGAAAATAAACCATAGTTAGCTAGCTATTTAATAGAAGCTTTGAATCTCCTTTTTTCATTGGATGGTATTTACAATACGTCTAGAAAACAGTTTGTTGTCCTTTATTTACTTACCTGTTGCAGTCCACTTTACCCCATATGTCTCGTCCTCCCTTCATTCGCTCAGATATTTAATGCACCTTTTTTAGAAATCTGACAATTCACGCAACTATTCTTAAACACGCACAATGCTAATTTCAATAGTTGTGGTATAAGAAGTTAACTGAATAAAGGTTCAGAGATGCAGTTACTGCAGCTTTAAACCACAATCTAATTCATACCAACACAGTGTCACAGTGAACCAAAACTATTTTTAAACTTTGTATAATCCTATAAAAGATGCCTTATTCCCGGTCAGACAGCCTGTATACAAAGTTCATTTATAAAGAGCATGACAATTACATGAAAATATGCAAACCCACAAAGCTACAGCCTGGGAATAAGTTCTGACCACAGATCTGACACTTGTTCAGGTGAAGTTAGTAGCTTCTCCTTTCAGCTGCCACTAATCTTTGTTGTTGCCAATTCAAATGTCAAAGAAAGGCTTAAATCAGCTTAAACTGCTAAACAGCCAAATTCAAACTGTGTGCTTTTGGCAACTTAGTAGAGAAACTGACTTTAATTTGGCACTGCTGTGCATAAAATTGGTTATGAGGTTATGAGGATTGGTTATGAGGTGAGATGCATCACACTGCTAAACATTTAGGGTGGACTGTACAGTCTAAATGCAGTATCAGATTTCACATTAGCTGCCATCTCATATTTTAGTCAGGACTTTCATTATTTGAAAGCAAGCAATAAAGTGCAATAAAGAAAGTAGTAGGCTTTAATGTTACATACTCAAGTAAGATTTCATCTTCTGTTAGAATTTATACAATGTTTATTTTTAATACTGAGCATCTTTGGCACAAAATTCAGAAGCAAATTACTTGCTTACTTTTCACTCTCTGATTTGAAAGGTTACCATTTTAAATGAATTCTAATTTTTCCTCTGCTTTGCAGTGGATTGCAGTGTTTAACTTTAGGGTTACAATTACTTTAGTCACATTTAACTCCTTTCCAAGACAACTGTGTTGTTCTGTTGGTTATTTCTGCATGTGAATCGCATCTAATTACAAATGGATGCACTGGTTCTTATGAAGATAGCAAATGACGGGAAATTGAATGTTTGTCTTGTTTGGAGTTTCTCTTGTCCCATTCTTTAAAATGAATAGATAGTGTAGGCACTTGTTCTTATCAATATCAAATCCTAGACAGAACATTTCGACATGTATTCACTACTCACAGAACCTTCCAGACTTACGGCTTCACAGATGAGTCTATCCGAGCACTTCTTTAAGATTTAAAAAAGTTAACAAAAACTGTTAACTTTCCAATCTTAAGGTCCTTTATCTGAGCTTCTCTCAATTAATGACAGGGAATCCACTATTTAACTTTGTCTTTTGTTATCATAATATACGGTCAAAACCTGTTTTGTGCCAAACTCAACAATTTCTACAGTTCTCCATTGCCCTTCTTTTACATCCGCCTCCTAGCCTCCACTACGCATGTTTCACCGCCCTGACTCACATGATTAATTTACTATAAATATATGGCACAATTAGGACTTATTATAATGAAATGATTTGACACAAAAAATAACAATATCTTACTTAAATATGTAATTCTGTCTTGGCTCCTACAAATTCTGTGTGTGTCCTGTTCAGCACTGTTTCTGTACAGATTGTATTTTAGGTGTTAAAACATTGGAACCACAGCAATAACACATGAAAACTAAAGTGCTGTGTGATTTTACACTCACTTGCTTCAGGCATCTCTCACAGCACTGGGAAACTACAACAACATAACAAACTGCTGCAGAGGGCTTCATGAATGCCTTCACAACACAGAGAAAAACATTATAATAAAATAATTTAAACTTCCTAGATGCAAGTTGCTTGAATTTCTTCACATAAAAGATTACAAAACATGTATATTATATATAATTATTTGATATCATTAACATATTTAAACATTTAATAAAATGTATACTTTCGTGTGTCATTACTTATTAAATTTCCTAGTGATTAATCTAGTTTCATATACAATAGACAAGTGAATCAATGTCTGCCAGAGAACTTTAATTTAATTTAAATTTAAATGTGAAACCATGTTCTCTGAAATTGTTTTAGTGTGGCAAGAGTGCCCCCCGGTGAATTACAAGGATATGCCTTTAAAGGTTGTCAAAATACGGTTAATGTGTAGTAATAAGTGCAGTGAGTGGCATAAAAAGAAAATAAAGCAACTGGTGTAGCTGGGGTCTATAAATGTCCGTTAAACTCTGTTTACGGCAGTCATCATCCAAGTCAAGTCCAAGATTAAATGTAAGCAAAAAACGATGTCTCTCCCAGGAGGAGCCTGGAAAAGGATTTTAGCAGAGTACTCAATATCTCAATATTGCTGTTATTCAAGAGTTACTGTAAGCCGATGTATAGAATCTCATAGGAAAATCCAATAAGTTGTTTTAAATGTGCTGCAATGGGAAAATACTATGGAGTATTTCTATTTTTTTAAAGAGGGACATTACTGCAATCTAATACTTGATAACGTAACTCTACCTCCAAACATGTTCCAATTGTCTTCTTTCAGGATGCAAAACAAGTTCTCCTTGTAAAACTACCACAGAATACCATACATGACTACCCCTGGCCCAATTGATTTATACACTTTATCCACTAAACCATCACATTTGATCAGGTTTCCTTAGACATATGGTCAATATCTGCTGAAATTGATTACCAAACCATCTATCCCTCCACCTTAACTGCTTGGCCTGTTGAGGGTCATGGGGCGCGGAACCTATTCCAGCGGTCAATGGGGGAGAGGACCGAAATAGAGACATATACAGACTGATAATTTGATTCTCGTGTCAGTGGTGACATGCATTAGCTTCACTTGTGCTAATAGTTTTGATAATGTTTAAGCAAACACTAATCATCAATCTCTTATCGTGGCTCTAAGTGTGCTTAAATTGTCATTTGTGTCAACTTTTATAGAATTGAGTAACGAGGTGCTTTCATCTAATTCACCAAGTGGCTACCAGCTTTTATCTGGTGCTGATCATTGCCGTTACTTTGTAACGGTTCAGGTTCAATCGGCTGACACTAGCTAACATTAATTCACTGTATTAAACTAATGCAACGCCAAAATAAACTTGCTGTTGTCCATCGCTGCATTCTGTCCGAGTGAAACCAGACTACAGACATGACCTCTGTGTCTAAGTCCAAGTCTAAGATTGTCTATGAGGTAAAGACTGATCTTTCTGTAGTTTCATCTTAAGCAGACTGAAATGTCTAATTTACTATAATTTATTTCTAATTATTTTATAATTAATGAAGTTTTATTCATAGTGTTCGCTGGGGTAAACCAAACAGCCTCTACACAAAACAGGTTTGAAACCTCTCACCTGCCCTTATTACCTAAAAAGCCCATTCTGGCTAGGTGAGTACGGTGGCCCTGAAGCTCAAAGCACTGCTATTTCGCAAAACACATGCAAATAGACAAAACACAAGCAAATGTAAAAATAAAAATAAAAAAAAAACACCAATTAGACAAGATAGGGGCAGAATTAAGAGACGTACAAAAAAAAAATGCCCAACACAACCAAATTGAGAAAAGCAGTGCAAAAGCCACAACACATCGGATCTGTTTTCTCAGATTGCAGTGCTTTGAGAGCTCAGGGCTACTGTGAATTTCCCTCAAGCTTCAAAAAGAAAACATTTCTTTAACAGTGGTCGATATGATTACATTGTTTACGTTATAGCTTAAGGATGTGACCACCTATTAGGCTACCACTTCAAACTCTCACTACTCGTGTGTAAGATGTCTTTCATCAGTTGTTGTTTCTGAATTCTGTGGGTCTACACCACCATCTGGTGCCACAAGCTGCTATGCTATGGACATCACACACTGAGACTTTATAAAAGTTATTCATGTGATATTGATGCTAATTCTTCTTCTTTCCTAAAATGCTGTTTGTAAAAAAATATTGTATACAATGTGTGTGCACCTGATCAGGATCGTATAACCTTATCGTCATTTTGAGCCAGTAAAGACCATGCATATTTAGGAAATTTCACATTATCTGCTTAAAGACACAACTTCAAAAAAATAAATAAAAAAAACACATTACATCATACAGACACTGCGATAATATATAACATACTGAGTTAACCTCAACTGACTGTAAAACATCTGTTTCTTTAGTCTCAGTGAGAGCCATAGCTAAGATTGCAGAGTCTGGGGAAGTCACAATCTACAATGATGCCTCTACTTCAGGCATCTGCTACTAGTAGACAAGATTTATCAGGCAAAAGCCATAACATTACAATGTTGGAAGAAACACCTGTGGAATAATAATGCCCAGTAAGCAAACTCATAGCTTAACATAGAAAAACCTTGTGCGTTTATGACATAACATTATCTACAGTTCCAAACTAATTGTAAATCTACCAAATTCAAATTTTCTACATTCCATGTATTGTTTTAATTGACTGATTTAGTCTAAGGGTTATTAAGTTAACTAAGCGAACTAACCTTAGCTGCTCCAATTCAAGTCACTTAAGTGTGAATCAACGTGGCCTTGATTCTGCACTGAATCCCTGTAAATGTGGCATCTCGAGTTTAAAACTTGCGCATTTTTCATTTTATCTACGCATGGGAGTAAAAGTAGAAGGTCTCTATCTTTTAGCAGTTAATCTTAACTGGTTTCTAGAAGAGGAGAATTTTGCTAGTTAACGCTGTAGTGAGACGTGGTTTTCGCTCACCTGGCCCGAGGACCATCTTGTCCTAGTCGGACGAAGTGTCTGGATTGTTCCTCACGTCGGTCTTGTCAGGTCTGAAAACATTTCCACTGGTTTTTCACTAACGTCAAAATTCTATAGAATAAATTAAATAGCCTTAATGGACGCCACTTTTTGTCTGTAATTTCCTTCTCGAGTTATTGCGAGTTCGCGCCTTCAGCAGCTCACATCTAACGTCTCGCACAACACCAGCATCGCGAGATCGTAACTGTTTTTGGGACTCGTCCACTCCACTGAAAATGACCATACCATCAAATTATTCTTAATAAATCCGTAGGCCACACACAAAAATCTCTCTAGGGACTTAAATAAGCCATAAATTAGTGAACAAATATTATTAACCGATTTCCTTTCCATTTGTTCTAAATACGTGTTTTATTACAAATACAGTACAAAACCTGTACATACTGTATAATGCAATGCAATTTTTTCAGTTGCAGAGAAAAAAAGTCTACAGCTTAAAAAATATGCCTACAGTGGTTTCACTGACAGGTCAAATGGACCCTTGTAACATTTTTAGTATTTGACTTTCTGCAAACTGTTTTCTACAAACAGCACACAAACATACTTTTAAAAATAAACTGGAAAATCTGATATATTGAAACAGTGTGATTTAGCCCAGATAGAACATGCTATTCAGTACATGTCCTATCATGTGCACGAAATAAGAGCAACTCCCAACCTTGACAAATATATCACTCTTAGAGATCATCTGCTTAAGATAAAGTTGTGTCTAGACCTTGAATGTCTTTTAAAAGGAGCGCTCAACAGTTGGTTTAGGTCCAGCTCCCCCTTCTTGATGTAGAACTTTACTGTTATTGAGTGTGTGTGTTTATAGTCCATGAAGAGTGGAGCTGATGATGTCCATGAAGGTGGCTTCGACACAGTAGCAGAGTTGAACGTCAGGGTCAGCTCCACCCAGTTCATGTGCTGTCCTTTGTGGCAAAGTTAGCTTTAAGGAACCTCCTGAAACCAGAGCTTCCTGAGGCTTCTCTTTCAGATACTGAAGGCCTAAAATTGGAAAAGAACCAACGGCTTACACGCTGTATTGAGTACTGGTATATATTATGATCATTATCAGTGATCTTCATTACATTGACAGAGTCCTGAACAATCAACACATCAGATTTATTTATTAATTTGTTGGTATGGTGTTTATTGTGTACTATATCCACATTTAAACAATGCTTAGATTACAATTTAAAATAAAAGATGCATGTGAAAAACACTAAAAGCTTTAGTGAGAAAAGGTTTTACCAAGTATAAAGTTAGGATAGGAATTAGCACTGATAGAAGATTTTGTAATAATGATGATAAAAATTCTTACTAATCCCATTAACCAATTACATATAAAAACACCCAGGTGACCAAGTATACATACGTGCAATGAGAGGGTCAATATCCCTGGCTTTGGTGGCTACATCAGAGGCGCAGACTTGCCCAACTTGTACCAAAAGAGCTGCTACATCATCATAGAGTGGAGGGAAAGCCTGACAGAAGGCCACCAGACATGACAAGGTGGGCATGAAGAAGAAGAAACGCTTGGCACGAGTCAGCACTAAAAAGCAGAACGACAGCACTTTCAGTGGCTAATAGGCTGGTAAACACAGAGTTTTTGTAATAAAATAGAATGCTGCAGTAACACTCAAAGACCAGGTGATGGCAGCCAAATATAGGGAAAGAAAACATCAATGCATACTGAACCAAAAAACTGCCTATACATTGTGATTGTCTAAATGTATGAGATGTAAGACAAGTAAAGCTCTTCACTGACCTGTGAGGAGGGTGCCCATAACACTGATGGCCAATCTAGCCACACTGAGAGACTTGGGTAAGGCATACTGAGTACAGAGATATGACAGCAATTGGATTGCAAATATCTGTAGGAACACAAAATTACAGCAGTTATACATACTTTCTGATTACTTACGTAGTGAATGTATTCAACGTATGCAAACACCGAGTGCAACTAATGGAATCACTATAAAAAGCAACAGCGTAAGAGAGCGACTACAAAATTTAATGTCAGGACTCCACCTGCTTCTCCAGTTGGGGCTGTGCCAGCAGCTCTGGGATAAAATCCAGACATATATGCATAGAGGGAATGCCTGCCACAGTTAGAGGCAGCAGAGCTTGAGGGTAACCCTGAATGAGAGAGTATTAGAAAAAGAAAGAGAACAGAGAATATAAAACTTAATCTAAAATATAAAAAATAAGAAAGGAATAAGGAAATTGGTTTAAGATGTCATTTAGGCACATAAATAACCTACATTTGTATATATGCAAATTCTTAAGTTTAAGAGTTACAGGAGGAGTGGCATCAAGCAAGTCCACCATATGGCCATCTGGTACTTGTGGGAGTACTGCAGTCTCTTTACTAACTGATGCCACATCATAATGTGATGACTAATAGAGTTGATATGACTTGATATGATGCCATCTTCTTGAAAAAGACTTGAATGTATTTTCAGCAATATGGCATACTTGCACAAAGGTGACATGGTACATGACAACATTACTCTCTAATGGCAAAATCCTGAGAATAGCAAGATAATCTAGTTATATAGAAATGTTATACATAAATACAGTTGAGTAATGCCTAAAACCACAGGCTTCACAGTTTGAGACATCTTACTTTAAGACAGCCACCTTTTCTGCCATTTTATTACCTGAAAGTGAACCAACTTGGCAATGTTGGGATCAGCAATGAACATCTGATGTAGCAGACAACAGATGAGACATTGCACCTCCCTCAAGTCGCTGAGCAGGCCTCCCTCTGGCTCAGCATCATCCACGCCCCCGCTGGTTCTTGGCGCTAGGCTTTCCTGTTTCAATTTCCCTGGCATGGGACCCCTGATGCTCTTCAGAAGGCTGTCTGTGTTGACTCCCTGTTGCTGCTCTTCTGAAGTTGGCAGACACACCTCCAGGAGAATCTGGACTGCTGCGCTGTCCTAAGATTAAACAGAAACCTGGTTACCATGGCTGGGTGAGAACAGCCACCTCTAATAAATATTTGAGCAATTTTATGCTATATTATTTTTGCATTTTTGGTTTCCCATGATATGACAAGTGTATCACTTAAGAAAGTGAAATGTGAGATTGTACGTGAAAGTGTTTGTGAGTGTGTCACTTAGGGGTTAAAATACCTGCGCGGCTAGGAGGGCATTCTTCAACTCCTCCCTTGTGACCTCAGGTGTGTCTGGCTGTCCAGGCACCACCAGGTTTGAGACCGATGGGCTCTGGCGATCGAAATCAGCAGTTGCCTTCAGGTGACAGGGTAGGTAGGCTTTTGAAGCCAGCAAGTAGCCATTCAGCATGTGTAGGACAATATCCATTAAAGGAGGACACCTGGTACCAAAAATTAAAAGTCATACTTGCAACTACAAAAGTTATAGATCCAAAAAAAAAAGAAAAAAAGAATTATAAAATCTAAATCATAAAATATATCAAATGTTCATAATGAAGGGGCAGTGAGCTAAGCAGAGTGAATCAATTTAGTCTCCTACTACTGCTAGCATAAGTTTGTACACTGTAGCTGTGTGGTCCATGGATCCCATGGGTGCTTAATCCAGGGGAGGTGATCTGTACAATCAACCGTGGTCAGTTTACATCACTAGTACGAAAGAAATGTCTGTTTGTGGTCATCTAGTGCAATTTGGAAGGATACAGTCAGATGCATATTCAAAACCAAAACCATTCACAAAGTTCCCTTACTAAATATCAGGTAAAAGAAAAATACTGTCTCTTTATTAGTCTACTGTACATGTCCCAACTACATCTAGTTTCTTACAATATGACATAGTTTTTCTGCAATTACCTGTATACCCTTTGATCACAGCGCAGCACAATAAGTGGATCCACCATTAGGTCATTCTGAGTGTACCTTTGCTGTCTGAGCAGTTTAGCTGAGGGCTGGAGGGCATTTACTGTCATCACCCACAATCTGCAACACAAAAATTTTAATAGCCTGATTAGGAGCTTAAGTTAGCGCATTCTTAAAATGGCTGTTTGACGAACACATGATCCACTGTCCAGGGAATATATTTATATAACTGTGTGTGTGTTTGTGTATTATATATGCACACACACACACACAGACATTACAATGCAGACTTTAAATATTAAGACTCCGAAACAATATTTTTTTTGTATTTTTAACAGATCCTATAAAAGACTACAATAAACAATAATTGCATCTACATACATGATTATTTTTCCAAAATTACCACAGTTAAATCTTTTTTGCGAATTTAAAATTTTTCAGAACAGTTAGATTGCTCCGGGGGCAGCATTTTACACACAGTCTCTTTTCTCAGGCCAGTGCTAAACTACAAACAGCAGGGTTTTCTTGGCATTCCAAGTCATCCTGGAGCTGGTGCACTGGCATCAATCAGTTGATCTGTGTGAAATCTGACACTGCTGCCCTTCTCCTGGATCTACTAGAGCCTTATCTGGCCCTCTGCAACATCCAGTACTACAAGAGGGAACAATAAAGAGAGAGAACAATCCCATATACTGCCCTCAAGAAGAGACCTCCCTTAGTTTTCCTGGTCAGACCTGTTTTTATTAGAAACTTCTTTTGGATCGATAGGATGTCTACTCAGAACTTTGCTAAGTGTGCTCTTATGGCCCCTTGGGGAGAGTAAGGGTCACCCTCCTCTGTCCTGTGTGTTCACACAAGTTGCTTGGTTCAATAGCTCTGATCTATTCACACAATAATCACTGAACAAGCAGCCTGGGGTTAAGGGCAACAACTCTTGTTCCACATATCTTCCTTTAATCAGTTTACTTTGTCTCACAGAGCCTTAGGAGAGATGACACAAAGTCAACTACTACTGACCTTTTGATCCAAAGACAATTGAAAAGTGAACCAGCAGCCAAAAAGCCATTAATTCATATTTATATGATACTTTAGACTATTATTAAGTTGAAGTCCCAAAATTGCAAAATTAGTGAAGATAACATGCTTGCTAAAGCCCCAGTAGTGAAGCCACAGATTTAGGGCATACAACCAATTATGATGCATTATTTGATTTTCATTTTCTAATGTTGTATTCTCATTTGAGGCCACTACAATACTGCTCTCTTTCCCATGTCCCCAAGATTTAATTTTGCCCGTTTTATGTACCTGCGAGGCATCACAGTGTTGAGGCCCATCCAGAGCTTGTTGAGGGTCTGCAAAATGCGACGAGGCACAGCAGGCTCCAGCAATAGTGCCATGCTGGCTGTGAGGGCCTCTGCATAAGGGATCAGGTCTCCAGGTGAAAGCAGCGTTAGGTGCTCCAGGATGCGCATCAGTCTATGACTGCTAGATGGCAACTTCTGGAAGGCTGGGGTGAGAACAAAAGTTTGAATTACAAACTTAGAGCTGTGATGCCTTGTTGTGATGCCTCATTGAACTAAGCGTACACCACATGTTATATGTATATATATATATATATACAAAACCTCTTTCTGGTGCATCAAATAAATCTGCACACTACCAATTTCAAACAAATATATGTACTTAAGCTTTCAGGATGACAAAAATGAGAATCAAATAGGGGTCAAAACTAGATCTGTCCAAACTGTATCACTAAATCCCATGAGGTGAAAAACTTTTTTTTTTTTTTTTAACTTTGCTTTTCCTATTCATAATGAATGCAATTAATTAATGTATTTACTGCAACAAAAACCCAAAGACTGAAATGCAGAGTGTCTAAAACCACACTCTTAGCTGCTTTGTAACACTTGTGTCATACAATAACCGGCATAATTGTGTTGTGAAACTGATCTATTATAATTTGGAATCCTGTCAAACATCTCTATCAATGAAAAGCCAAAATATATCATAATCCCAAAAAGCTCTAAGCATTACCTGAGATAAGAGTGCAGTTGGGCAAAGGCTTTCACCTGTGAATGTATTAAACAGCATTTGAATTTCTTCCCTTATCTAACCTACACAACCCTGACTTTTAGATTATCACTGATGCTGTGATGCTTTTAAAGCATCTAGCATTAATGTAACCTTTTTCTTTTACTCTTTTATATCTTAACTATTTCCCAGTTTCTCAAAACTTGGAAATTCAGTCAGAATTTAAATGCATGATGAATTCAGAACTATTAACCCTAACCTTCTTTCCTAATCCTGTTTCGTTCAATAGTTCTCTATCACTCAGGCTATTCTGCTCACCTTGGTGGAGCTGGCTGTGAGTGTATCTGCAGGTGTTGCTTGGGAGCATCATCCTCCTCAGGAGTGGCAGGGTGCCAGTCACCTCCTCCTCACACACCCAGTCCTCCACTAGACATAGGTGGGGATAGTTGGTGGCCAGCAGCCTTAGCAGGGCAGAATGCAAGCCTAGCAACAGGAAAGAGAAATAAAATGTTGCTTGGCTGTTTTTATACTTTTAAAATGTAGCTCAGTTGGCAAAGGCAGTCATCCACGGACCACAGGGTCAGTGATCCCCATTCAAGGCTATATGTCAAAGTGTCCCTGGGCAAGACACTGACCCCCAACAGCCCATTCCCTTCCCCAGCTGAGCAGTGCCAGTCCAAGCCAATTAGAAAATCCACATGCAACAGCAATGTTCCACTGTGGGGACCCCGAACTCACAGGATTAGCCAAAAGGACTAACTAACTAACCAACCAAATAAATAAAAGGTTGTTTGTATTATACCCACATTTTTTAATAAAGTCTAATTTTCATCAAGGAACAACTTGGTCTTAAAGTAATACATAACATGGATATGGACATGTAAGCAAATGGTAATTCTAAGTCTCACCCCCTAGTTCCTGCTGCAGTCCCTGGGCCTGGGTAACCAAATACTTAATGGGAATCTGATCCATCAAGGCTGCTGAGTACGACTTTGGTTTCCTCTGCATAAGAGCTTTAAAAACGAGAGAAAGAAAGAGTCAGCGAAGAAGCGAAATGATAAGGCAGTAAATACATACAGTGAGTTTGTAAAGCAAGAAAACAACGAGAAAGAGCATAATTGTTTAATCTGGCTGTGTAAGGACACCAGAGACTCTGTTCTGATGCATAAGAAGGGTGGAGGTGATTTTTCATTGACTTGGGTTCATTACCACTGCTGATGGGCATCATTACTCCTTCCTTGAAGGCTGTTGGAGCACTTGGGTAAACAGAGCAATTAAAGAGATGGGTATAAAACCTCACATAAATCTGGCCTAATGAAGGACAAGAGGAAAGCTCATCATGAGATAGAATAAACACTGAAGAGGCTACCTGCTTATGCTCAATCTAACCTACAGCTGACCTGGTTAGCTTAGCTCCCATAGTCACTGTACTTGGCTCTTTGTCAGTCGTCAATTTATTCTCTATAAAGTAGCCAACATTCAGTGTCAAGAGAGAAAAGGATAAATGACTGCACATCCAGAGTGAGAGCATCTCCTACAACTTAACAGTGGACAAAAGCTGCCTTTCTTCACTCAATGCAAGACAAATTCCCTCCATCTCACACACAATGCCTTCTTTAGTGGAGGAGATGACAATTGAGGCACTTTAGAAGGGCAAACAAAAGAGGACCATCAGCACAAGGGGAAATGCTCTGTTAAATCAGATACAAATATCATCCTAGTTATACATACCTAGTTGTTTGGTGCTAGCCAACAGGTTCTCTTCATAAGAGAGGATGTAGTAGAGGATAAGGAGTTGTGTGGTGATGGAGTAGCGCTGTCGCCCGCCTCGACTACCCTCCCCTTGCTAAGAGTAAGAGAAAGAGAGAGAGAGAGAGAGAGAGAAGGACAATGACAGCTATAGGCCAGGCAGTAAAGTACCTTGCATCATCAGTGAATGTGGCATGACATCCTATAAAAACCAAATCCTGGGATGCTTGGGGTTGGTACAAAATTGTTGTTACAATTACAACAACCGAATCTACCCGCTGTAAAATTTCCTTTAACTATTATTAACTACTTTACTTTATAAACACCTTGTTTTATGTTAAAGACAAGGTATACAGCTAAATTAAATTTCTTATTCACTTCCTTATTTTTCACAATATTTTTGTAATGTAGCTACACAAAATTTTGTACCACCTGAACCCAGACAGCAACAAATAGGAACTTCAAATGTAGGGATGGCGATGAAGTATAAAAGGTACACACTACTGAACTGCAAAGTACAATCTGCCATGGAAAAGTGTTGAAATTAATTCAAACAATAATTAATGCTGTAACAACAATTAAGTACACTAAATCAAGGAGGTATAAGGAGAAACTCTTTAAGTTGTGCTAAAGCTTAAGTGCCATGAAATACAACTGACAATTTTAAAAACCACTAGCCTTAAATACTCTCACAAAACATTATTCCAAAAAAAATGCAACACATATTTAAACCACAAATAAAAAGGTACAATGGCCTGTTAAGCTGTAGGTTTTTTCTATGAAGCCTAGGGCTGATTTACCCCAGCAGAACTCTGGAAGACATTGAGGATCTCCTGCTCAGTGATAGGCTGGTTGGTGGCCTCTGGGTTGGCTTTAGATGCTGGAGTAAGGATGGAGTTGACATAAGCGTCAATTAGGGGAATCAACTGGGTGTGTATAGGTGTGGTTGTCTCACAGAGCTGGCGATAGATCCAGTCCTGGAAGATGCATACCAGAACAGCAGCAGAGGGCAATAATTGTAAGAAGATCAATGATCCATTAAAGTTATAACTATGAGTTACATCAAATAGCACACTTATCATACCTTGATGGATACTTTGTGCTTGGTAAAGGCTCGGCTCCGGAGCAGCTGATAGATACAGTGAATAGGGAGGAACCCTGTGATGTTGGCACTTAAGTTGTTGGTCACTGCAACCCTAACTGCATGGGCTGTAACCACCTAAACACCAGAAACAATAAGTTATCGATATAAAAAGAACAAGTATATATTCTGAATACAACTTAAAATCCAATTCAATTTCTCTGGCTATTTCATTAAAACTATAGCATAGTATGCACATTTTGCAACACATTACTAAAGTAATTCATTTGCAAAATATTTTTTTGATGGCCTGGCAGTAACCATGATGCCCCATATCTACATGGTCATCACTGGAGGCAGACATATTCCAGAGCAGAGACTTTTAAATGTATAGACCTGTTCTGTAAAAATCTCCTGTGTGAAAATGGTCTTCATTTTGCTGAGAGAGCTGGGCTTGATGGCAATCTGGAATGAAGAACAAGGGCAAAAAACAAAGAACATCAAGAGGGGTAGCTTTACTCTGACTGAAAAGAACCTCCAGGCAATTGTGCTAGTATTTTGTAATTCCCCCTTTCATATTTTATAAGAAAAATTCTACATGGCAGGCACAACACTGGAGTGAGAGAATTGCCCTAGAGGTGGAAACAAACAGGCTCTGAATACAATTACATTACACATCTTAGTGGAAAATACACTAAGACAGGGAAACTATTTAGCACACAGGCAGGAAACAATAGTGCACTTAATAAGTAATAAAACATCAAATTGGCCACAGGGTATGTGAGTATCTTGGTAGATATCTGTATGCTGCAAGTGTTACATCAGTGATATTGCCTTCCTACCTCTACTGCTACAGTGGAGGAGTGGGGCCAGTAACTGGTCAGCTAGACTGATGTATTGATCAATGCATCTCTCCCACCTACCACCTTACCTTCATCCCCAAAGTAGAACACACCAACTCAATAATGGAGCTGAGCTGGTTGCTATGGAAATACATGGCAACCAGTAAGAGCATCTCTCCAAAAGAAGCAGATACGCCTGCAGCACTGTAAAGAGGAAGACACACACATATGCAGGCAAGGCGAGTGAGAAGAGGCACTTAGATTTATGGTTATTCCTACAAGACAATTTTAATAAACTGATGATGTTAGTTGGAAGAGTTCATTTTGGGGGGAAAAAAAGAGCTTCCTCTGTCCTGGAAAGGTTTCGGCAAGATGAATATCAAGAATCTATGATTTCTAAGTTGTGTTAGAAACTTGAACCAGCAAATGTATTATTTAACCCATCCCCCCAGAGGGAACAGTGGGGAGCCACAAGCACCTGGGGAGCTCTACCCATTTAAACACCATGCTGAGTGGTCACCATAGTCATCCTGCCTGCTCAACTAATGTAGCTCATATGCATTCCATATTCAGCTGCTTCTTGTTCATTCAGCAAGTATTATTACAGCTCCTGTTATTCTTCCCCATTTGTTGTAGCATTTCAATATTCTCTGTAGCTGATATACTCATGTAAAGGGAGAGTTCAGTGAGCATAACCCTATTAGCTTAAGGAAAGTGAAAATAATGGGAGGACATCGTTTTTTATCGAAATCTTACAATAATCAAGCATTTGCTTAGAACGATAAGAAAAAAGACATTTATAGAAATCACAAAAATATTAACATGACAAATAAACGGTTACAGATTTTTATCAAATATTTTCTTCAGTAATACTTCAGTGTCATGAATATAGAGATTCTCCTTACCTCTCAAAGTATTCTTCCTCTTTGATCATCCAGCTGAGCCACATGACCATCAGTTGTTCCTGTTCTGGGGTGCTACACACGCACACGCACACACACACACACACACACACACACACACACACACACACACGTTCACACTCCATGTAGCAAAAAGTGTTCAATGAGGATAGAAAAAAGACTTTTGGCAGGCACCCTGCACTGGCAGAGCTCAGGACCAGCTGTTAGCTGAATACGGTTTCTGATTCCAACATACAGTATTGGTTTTTGCTGAATGAAAAAAAACCTTCTAAAAATAGAAATTAATAAGCCTAAACTTATTTACCTGACCAGAGTAGGGAAGGCCAGAAGTTTGCAGAAGGACAGGGAGACAAAGCGAACACCGGCAGGAGTGGCTGGAGGCCGGCTGGTCATCAGCTGCAGCAGCTGCTCTGCCTCTTCATCTGTAGGTCTGGAGAGAGAGCACAAAGACATAAACTTGTAAAAGATAAGCCAAAACCAAATCAATCTTTTTAGTATTTGTAGTGGACAAAACCAATTATTCTGAGTTATGAAACAGGCTATATGTACTAAAATTAAAAAAATAACATACGTTTCCGTATTATGCTCATTGAATACCTAATAGAATATTGATTACTATGTGACCTACCTGAGGACCGCAATACCCATGAGGGCACAGTACAATCTTAACAGAGCACTGGCCTTCACCACATGCTCCTCTCTAAGGCCAGAATACCCTGAGCTGTTCTCCTCGTCCATATCACCATTATTGGGTACATGGGTGCTGCGTGAGCGTGGCAGGATGGCAACCAGTTCCAGCAGCAGCTGTCTGCGCATCTGCCACAACACAGAGCTAGTTTCTCTCCTTCTCTGGCAAAACAAAGAGAAAGCGAGAGAAGCATATGAGTCAACTGGCATGCTTCCATTCAAGTGTTTAAATCCAAGAAAGGCAGCAACCAAATGTTTGGAATTTTGGATTGATAAATTACTTCAGCAATTAACTGTTTAATAAACTTGCAGAGAGTAAATTCCCTGTGCATTATTTAACTATGGTTCAGAACAGTTATAAGGTAAAGAGGTATGGAGCACTTTTTCTCAGTTCTCAATCCTGTTGCCTCAAAAGAAGTGGCTATGTGTTAACTTTAATTTGATTAAACTGTTGTAATATGCTACATCGGCACACCAGAACATCTTGTGACTTAAATCACACACACAACTTTTACTTTAATGTTCTGTGCTAAATATGATGACAAAAAATGCTCATATATCTTCACATACCAACTGGATATCTTCTTTGTATATCGTTGTATACTTACCAACTTCAACTATCAGATTCTGTATAATTATGGAAACCAGAACAATTGTATGTGGAGCTAAAACAACATAAAATGCAACACATAAACATTGGCCACTCACCTGTTGTCCATTGCGAATGAACATGCTAAACCAAGTACGGACTTTGCTATTGGTACCCAGCAGTAAGCCGCTGACATAAGAGACAAGAGGACTGACTGCCTCATCTGCTGTATCTGGTTTATAGTCCAGAGTCAGAGCCACACCTAGGCCAGGTAGGTGGCACTCCTCCACCTAAAGATACATAGAATAAATGGAAAATGATAAATGGTCTGCACTTATATAGCACTTTTCTACCCATTGGTACACAAAGCACTTTACACTGCTTCTCATTCACCCATTCGCACTCACAATCACACACACAGATGGGGGAGCTGCTGTGCGTCTGGCCTACATGGGAGCAAGAAAGTTGGGGTTTAGTGTCTTGCACAAGGACACTTCGACATGTCACCGGAGGAGCTGGGGATTGGTAGATGACTGATCTACCTCCTGTCCCAGAGTTGCCCCCAGAGTTTGCCTCAGTGATCTCAACAGCCTAGTAATTCCGCAATTGAGGGCTTCGGATAAAAAAAAAAAAAAAAATTGCCTTTACTGCACAGTCGTGATTTTAGAACCATTAACAAAGCATTGTGAGAAGGAGGCCTGGTGGCTCAGTGGTAAAGCTCCAGTTGGGATGCAGAAGGCAGTGGGTTCGAATCCCACCCAGCCAGGTGTGGCCCTGCCCAGCCACCCAGGGCCACCTAGACTTTGTTAAAAACACAGATAATTTGCCCTATTTAGACAGTATAAATTTGAATCAAGTCTGTAAAAGTTGTTGAAGAGTCCTTAGAAAGCTTAAGTAAGTTACAATAATATAACAAACAGGGTGCACGCTTTGTTTGTAGTGTGGATCCACATTATTAAGGCTTCCTGAAGTTATTGTGAAATTGGTAAACAGGGACTGGACAGAAGAAAATGAAAAATAAAATGATCCAGTCTTTGGTTCATCTGAAATAAAAGATTATAAACACTGCAAACAGTCACATTTATTTTTCAATTACCTGATAACCGCATGATGTACTTTACTTGCCCGAACATAGTTTACTCGCCCCAGGCAAGCAGGCAAGTGTTAATGCCAAGCCGTGCACAGATAACCAGTCAAGGGTGGCAAGGATTGTTGCATGTTAAAAGCCTAGCAGTATTTATCAGTCGCAGTATTTCTTATTTAGTCTGCTCATATTAGGAAAAAAAAAAGCATCATAGAGAGAATTATCTTTTCTAGATTTGCAAATAGAAACAACAGACGAACAGATATTTTTTGACTGAATTTAAAATTCAGGACTGGAGAACTTGAGTAATCTCTAAAATGAGAGCTCTGAAAATACATACAGGCCTCTTTTTTTTTTTTTTAAACACGGTTAAAAAAAAACACCCAGGCCCAGAACCTATAAATAATGTGTAAGTAACTCCTGTGAGAAATTACATCTGTTTTTTTATGTAAGGCAAATTATACATCTGTGGTACCATTAAAGTGGAACAGACCCCTTCGGCCAACAATCATCATGGAAAGCAAATTATATTTTGCCTGAACTGAGGATGCCAGAAATTACAATGAAAAGTATTAATCTTTCTTCTATTAATTGATTTAACTGATTTTATTAATTGTGTAACTGACCACCATTGCTCTGATGTTAAGTGCCTGGGAGGGGTTCATCTGACATAGCTGCCTTAGGGCTTCAGTCCGGCGTCGACCACCCATACTCTCCTCATCCTGACGCTCTCCATTCTTGATTAAACCCCTGCAAACTGAAAAGACAGACATTAATCTTTAACTAAATAAGCAGCATATAAATCTCAAGACCTAACCAAGACCTAATTTGTATTGAAATTTTACATTTTAATGATTTGAATCATGTGATACACTATCTATTAGCAACATGCTCACTGATTTTGATTTCATGGAAAGGTGAAAAACTATGGGGTTAATATATTTTCAGTGTTGCGAGACGTGTTGGGTTTAATAATGTAATCCTTGCCAAAAGGCTTTCTGACTTTCTGTGCATCACTGACAGACATCAGTGTATAATTTCTCTTATCTCAAGTCATGTTCCACCATAACCACGCTTATTCATGACACATTTGCCTGTAAATAAGATTTAACAGCCATGATGGGACAGCATTCCCAAAGCCTGATCTCATTTACCCTCTGGCTTTTCCACAGCTGACAGTTTAAAAGGAAAAATGTTTATTCTTGGCCGAGACTCTTATATGCACTGAAATGACTTTAGCTTCCATGTCTGCCAATTCTGGATCATATTATAATGCCAGTGGAGTTGGGCCTGTTTAGCAGTTTGTGTTCAATGTGACAGACCCTGAAGCTTCTCGGACTCTCACATTAGACAGAGTCACTTTGCACACTTCAACCTGAGATCAATCGATTTCTTTTCCAGTAACAAAACTAGAATGATTCCTTGGCTTTAAAGGTTAAGTAACACACAAATAAGCTATTGCCATAGCTTTGACTCTCTGTGTGAAAAGAAGATGCTGGAGACAGCAGGCATTTTCTTATAATAATTCTCTCAAATTACACACTACACTTTCAGTGAGCCAGAGCAGGACCATAATGTTTATCATCGATCAGCCCAGTGGCACAACTAGAATTATAGCAGAAAATATGTAAACTATGAATGAAAACATGACATCGCAATTCAGTAAGTCTCCTAAATTATAATGAAATTATTACAGAAAGTACTCAAGGTAATTATATATAGAAGCCTAGTTGTGCCACACACAACACTAATCACAGGAACTTACTAACCGTAAGAAGTTGGCAGTGGCACTTAACCAGCCACTCTCACATTATCAGATGACATTATAAGCAGCATTACAACACAGATGAATTACCTTCACTGAAGCTGTCAGGGACATTGGCAACCAATAGACACAGAAACCAGTCACCATTGCGAACATGAAGTAAAGCTTCTGCCACATCCACAATGGGCAGCAAGGAAGGAAGCTCTACAAAAAATTTAAATAAGATTTTTCACACAATATATTTAGGTAACAAGTTAATCACTTATCCAAAATTTTGGGTTCTACTGCTTTAACAGCCCAATAGCAACACAAGCGCCACAATTTTATAACAGCCCAGACATATGTACTTAAAACTTCTAGTTCTAAATTATAGAGACTTATATATATATTAGTCGTATACAGTTAAGTTCATAAATATTGGAACAATGATTTTTTTGTGTTACATTTACCTAACTGTATATGTCTAGACGTGCAAATCCACAATATCTATAGTAAAAAGTCTCATTTTGTGACTTCAGATTAGTTTAGCTTTGTGATGCAAACTTTCATATATGATCTAATTCTGCAAATGTCATCGATGGTATTCCATTTTAGATGCTAAAGTTCTCATACTTGCAATGAGCCCACTTCAGAATAAAAGGACCTGGAACAAACCTTCATAAATTTTACCTTTCAGTAAAATTACTACTACTACCACCACCAATAATAATAATAATAATAATAATAATAGTAAGAGTTAGGTACCTGCTTGTAAAATGCAGAGGACATCTGCAACCTCTTCCAAGTAAACAGGGCTTTCAAAGAGTTCAGAAGACTTTAAGAAGAACTCTCCGTTTGAGTCTGCAACCTGAAAAATATCAGGGGAATTAGAAGCAGACAGTGTAGATCAATCATCTGAACCATCTTAATCTGTGCAGATGAAAGTACGCAAAAACCACTGCAATACTGTTGTCAATACATCTAATGTGTCAGTCAATGAGAGCAGCTGCAGCTGCCAGAAATTTAGGGTGAATATATTACACCATCCTAGGTAGAGAAAGCTGTGCACTGGTGTTTCTTACATATGAGATACAGATTAAATAGATACACATTTTAATTATATTTAAGGTCTTTATATTTAGACCACTCCGTCCATATACAAACATCCAACAAATGTCTCATTTACATCTCTGCAAAGAACAAAATGCAGTAGCACAGCCTAATAACTAAAATTTCCAATTTATGAAGTGTTAACGATGCCAAGTTGAAACGCTTTACACCATTTTGAAAATATTCATATTTTTTGGCACTAAATTACTATGTATAGACCTCTGACTATACCTTATTCATGATGGCCAACAATTCACTGAGGGTCAGACGGAGTCTCCTGAGGGGATCACTGTGTTCAAACTCTAGAGTCAGGCCATGCTGAAGCTGCGACACCAGAATACTCTCTCCATTAGAGCCACCTGCCTTGTGCCTGACACAACAAACAGCACATTGTGTATTTGTCTGTGTGGGTTTATATACAGCAGTGGCGAAATGTCTTTAGCTTTCTGAAGAAAGCAATGTATGTATGTATGACAAATTATAGTAATCAAGTCTAAGTCAGCTATACCTGAGTTGCTGCTCCTTTCGGGCATCTTGCTCCAAGGCATGAAAGTCTACAGACAAAAGCGCTACGATGGAGTTGACAGCTTCCACTCCAGAAAGCAGGCGGAGTATAAGCTTCTTGTCCTGTGCCCAGGACTGGCTCTGATCAGCTGGAGCACATAAAGCCATCCTCACCAGGCAGGGCAGCAGCAGCCTCAGCTCTGGGTCACTTAGGGCAGCCAGGCGCACAACATCCACCTTCTGCATGGCCTCAAAGGCATAGTGGCTGACGAACTGTAACCCTGTACTGTCGGCCATCTCTCTGCAAGTAACTCTTATGAATAAAAGAACAAGTAGAGTAGTCTAGTCATCATTATAGGTCATGAGCTTGTATTGTTAGCAAACCACAACAAACCCACTAACCGATAAACAGACCGGCCAAGTGTATATGAAGTCTCAGATAACGGGAGACAGAAGTGACAAAGCCTTTCTATAGTAAGATTGTACTCTGTTCTTATGGTTTCAAATAAGTGAAGTGTATGCAATGAATTTGTGTTACTGCTGTTGAAACCCAAGAAGCGTTGACTTGCTGGGTGTCGCGCATAGGTAGCGCTGCAAGTGCTAAAGCTACCGTTAGCCAATTCTGAAGGCAGTAAAAGAGTTATATTTAACAGAAGGAGCTGTAAGCTCAATATCAAAAGATGAAATCGATATCTCTTTAAAATGCAATCAATTTCGTCAGATACGGCTATGATCGCTCTATGTAGCTGATTAGCTCTAGCTGCTAGCTAGCTAACAGCAACTTAGCTTCCGCTCGCAGTTCCCATTGTTTTTGAACCGTCTGTTAGATCTCTATATGCTAATAGCTAGGCTAGGCTAAGGTATCAGACTATTCATTCCCGTGTGGCGCTGCTATGACCCAGTCGTGTAAACGTTTTGCAGCTCATGCATATACAATTATTCATCAAGAGTAAGCTTACCTTATGTGCTAGATTGACTCTTTAAAAAGAAATTTCACCATTAAGGCCTTGGGACCTGGGACTCGGGTTTGTACGGGTCAGCTCTATAGTGGCGTCCAGAGCCAATAACCCTGAGAAAAGTCGTTCTAGCGCTTCCCGGTAGGTTTATGGAAATGTATCTAGCTTTATGGTTCACGTCTCGTCGATTTTAGTTACCGCTAGTCCATTTAGGGTGGACTTTAATTGTATCTGGAGAGCAGATCCATTGTAGTTAACTATGTATGTCAGTGTGTAAGTTAGGGAACTGGTCTTGTCATCATCGCCGTGTGGCAGCTCTGATAGTACTCGAACTAATCCTGCCCTGTCTGCAGGCAGCGCTGTGACACAATAGACTGGGCTGATACAAGTATGACTGACATCTTTTGTCACTGATCAGAGAAAACGGTGGTTTCGCAATAATTTCATTCAAGCTCTTAACCTGCTTAAATAATGAAACAGACACACCTCGGGAAAATAATAAAAAAAAATACTGGACTACCTAACGTTACACTTTGGATAAAAGTAAACCAGTGCAAAGTTTGAACAGCCCTAGTGTTGAACAGTTAATCCAATAGTTATAATGAACCGACAACAACTTGGATACCAACGTTCTTGTGTAAGTCAGCAAAATAAAAACTAAAATAAATAAAAATAAATTAATTAAAAAATGCAGAAAACCTCTAGAAATAGTTTAGATTACACCATGTTACACCAAGATTGGAGCTGTCATGGCTTGGTTATGTATGAGGACATAGACACTAGATTTCTTTACCCACCCAGCTACTGACCTGTTGACATCTTGTCATTTTCAAGGAATTGACAAAGAAAATGAAAGCTAGACCTGCTGACAGGAAATTGCTGAAAATTCTCGAAAGAATGATTTGCCAGCTGTCACTTGACTTAAGCTCTGGGCAAGTCAGCTATTGACAAGTAAGATATAATAAACTTTTTTGCAGGCTTATTCCAATGTCTTTCATGTGTGAATAGAATGTGGTAAGAACTGACCTAGAGTAAAGTAGAAGTAGATATAGTAATTACTACAAACAACCATGATTTCCCAAAAAGAAAACATGGCACTAGACTGAAAGTTAATTTTCAGGGTTTTATTAAATATTGAATGTATTTATCTACACTCAAAAAGACCAAATACATTTTGATGGTCAAAATTTTAAAGCCAACAAATGTTGGCAAATATGTAAAATCAAGAGCAATACCAATGGATTTTCAATAGTACAATTTTCCTCTGAACAGGAGAAATCCAGACAGTAAATCTTCCCGTGTGCACAAATACTGAATAACTCATTTTTTGGGCAGCCATCCACAGCTGGTCAGAATTCATTTACACCACACATTTACTTTCACACTAAAGTAAAATGGGCTTGGTCTAAATGTATCTGTAACCAATCAGAAGTGGGGCCACAAGAGCCAGACCTCAGCCGATCAACAGTAAGGAGAGGTACAGGAAACTAAAGGGATGTGCTGTAATATGGACACTGAATGTTCTCACCTTCTAGCTCTTGTTTTCTTTCTCTGCTAAAGAAACAAAAAGATCAAACCTGAGGTCAGCTACTTCCAAGAGATGCCAATAGTTCTCCTTTCACTCCACTATTGGTGTCCTTGTCCAATTGCACATCACAGTCCCCCCTCCCCAAAGCAATAAACACAAGCACAGGAAAATAAGTTGACGCACTTTATTCCTAAAACCGAAGCCACACCACCAAGTGCTGGCATGGCATTCATATATAATTATTTATATATATATTGCCATTTGGTTTTTGTGTCTAAATGTGTGGTATAAAATACTATATACAACAATGTACCTCTTTATTTGAGCACAGTGAAGTTCATTGCTGTACAAGTCCTCTGTAGCTACAGCTTTGCTGTAAGACCATCATGCTCAAAGGCATGGAACATAATTCTCCACTCTAATTCTTCTGTACATTGTGACAATACAAATATTCTGTCTCCATTACAAAAAATAATACTCTAAAAGCAACCTACTGGGACTTTATTCAGTTTTTATGGGATTTTTTTTCCTGGTTGTTTTTTAATTAAGACGATTACATATATCTTAGACCAATTGCTTTAAAGCAGGAAGGTGATATAAACCTTCTCCATTTTTATATATAAAAAAGGTTAAGAAATAAGACAAATTATACATTTAAAAACAATAAATAAGATAGATGCAGGCATTTCATTTGGATACTATTTCATCCAAAAGAATAAAAAGGAATTTCAGATCTTAAAACCAAAGATCCATTCTTGAGTTTCCTTTCTTGATCAAATATGTCCCTTTTCTTGCACTAACTTTACAGATAAGACTTATCTCTCCAGTACAGACTGGCCAGTGACTGTGCTGCCATGCTACAACCCATGACAACCAATCTGTCATTCTCTTACATACATTATTTGAAAATCAACTTCTCCCTCTCTTCTTTATTCCCTTCTCTGTATGTGCATGTCTTTAAATCATAGGGACAGGACTGTCTTAACCATTAGCAGCCATTGGGGACAGCACCGCCTCAGCTTTCAAAAAGGCATCTAATCGCATCTTGGTGCAGGATTCAGCTCCATACTCTGGTCTGGATCTGGTCCGTACGGTTCTTCAGTCTTGATGAAACCTCCTTTGGAGTTGTCGCTCTCCTGTTCTCTGAAATGTTTCCCTCTACATCTGTCCTGTAACAGACTGTTGGTTACAACATGTTCATGATGAAGTTGTACATCTGGTTGAGCACCACAAAGTGAATGGGTAAACATGATCGTCGGTCCTGTGTGGCCGGGTCACATGTCAGCCAGGAGAGGGCATTGTACTGCTCCAGCACAAATCTGTCAGGCATACACACAAAAAAGTAGCATTTATTTTTAAATTTTGAAGTTATTTATAGGTTTGCACAAATGGTTCTAGAAAGAATATTAAAAAGCATAATAAATTTAGCTGAAAATCAAAATACTAAATTCATTGCTATGTATTTTGTAGAATTTGACTTATGGAAATTGAAAAAATCTCTGTTTAGGTCAGGCAAATGTTAAGCAATACGTGTAAAAAAAGTATCTACATAAAGCCTTTGGAGCTTAAAGACTATTTTAAATTTATATGTAACTTGTATGTATATCACCCTGTAAACACAGTCAGCAAACGCGGTAATAATAATATTTTGAGCATTTGTAGTGGAGGGGTGGAGTGTGTTGGGTGTTGTTTACCTGAGTACATCTGAGGTCTGATTGGAGTCGAGGGGGTGGGAGTGTTTGCTGTGCAGTAGCTCATCTGATTGCACTGAATACACATGGAGGTGCAAAGAGGCCTGAGAGGGGGAGCACGGGGAAAGAGGCAGTGTCAAAAGAATGATAATAAAATGATTACTTTTATTACTTTTCATCCAAGTAATTACAGCTCTTTGCAGAGCGAAGAGACAGCAGCGCTGAGTTTGTAGCTAATTTCAAAAGCAATGTATATCACTGCAAATCAAAACCAGTGAAGCAGTTTTCTTTATTTGTGCCACTTGTTTACACATAAGAGTTCAATTACCCTAACATCACTTGCTAATGTAGGATCACATAAGCAACTAAAATGGCACAGAACATATTTGGAGTTGATTAATCATGCCTATAAATTCTGCCAACTTGCAACAGGGACTAGCTCACAGTTTACATCTTAAAGTTTAAAGAAAAAATATGTTTAGTGCTCACACGAGAGTATCAATCTAATTTGTTTGCATTAGCTGACTTACTACAGTGCATGTGCTTCATGTACCCTTACATACCACCACATTGTCTTGCTGTTCAATCAAAACATTTAATTCGCTGTGTTCTTGTGTAGGAAGCAAGCTCCAAAAAGAAAAAAAAAATTAAAGAGAAAAAAAAAGTAGCCTGGTACCTTGAGGAAAAGTGGACACTGGTTCTGAGCCTGCGGACAGGCTGACCAGAACCAGTCAGGTAGCGGGCCGGCTTTAGCCGTGGACACAAAGTAGCCTAGGGCTAATGGCTGCTGCAGGAGGTTGGGAACCTCTTCATGAGACTCCATTCGGTCCGTACTCTGGCCCTGCCACAAGATAAAAACTCAAGGTTATTCTGTTTCCATGTGTCATAACATGCTGTAATGAAAGTAATTTAACAGACTGCATGTGCAGCCATGTCTCACCTTACTGCCATCACCACCATGGTGGTAATGAGAGCCAGGCGAGTGTACTGGTGAAGTGGTGGGTGAAATGTTGATGATGTCTGGATCCACCAATTCATTTTCCTGGTCCAGAAGGTCAAAGATGCCAATTGCATCTGACCCATCTGTGAAGAGCAGATGAGTTCAACAGGTCAGACGCATCAAAAAAATCAATTAATGGCAATAGCGCATTATTTTGGCTTAGTGAGCATGAACCTGATTCATATTTCTGACAACAAATTAATTTGAAGAAGGCGATAAGCTGAAGACATATGAGGGTGGTGTAGATTACGTGAGCACACATTACTACAGCAACAGATTCTTGACAGACTAGAAAAGTAAACAGAAAGGATATAGGCACAGACAGCAGAGATTTGACTGGAAAATCTGAGTAATTGCTGCATTTCCCTTTTAGATCACAGGATGCTTTAAGGTACAGACAAAAAAAGACAGGAGCATCCCAGAGAATGACTAAAAGATAAATGAAGGAGAGGTACTGACCAGTGGTGGCATTGAGAATGTCGATGTTGGGGTCAATGTTGGTGTAATTGGAGCTGGCCACTTGGACAAAGGCAGAGGTGGGGAAGACCAGGATGTGGGTGCAGGAGGTGTCCTGTGGGGTGCTCAGCTGGGATGTCTGCATGTTCAGGGTGGTGCTTCTGCCAAACACTGAGCCTGTAGACACAGAATCTGATGGGATACACAGAAGGAGAGAGTGACAGGTCAATAAACAAGGCAGCTAAGCAGAATGGGGAAAAAAGAAAATCTTACTATTCTCAAAGCAAATTCTCAACGTTTGAGCCAAGTTCTATCTCTCTTCTATCTCTAAATCAATGTATTTTTAGTGTAACTGCTAATTATGTATAGTTTTTTAAATCTTAAAACTGAGCACTGTTAAGGCTTTACAACAAAAAAACAGCTTTTAACGAGGTCACGCATGCTAAGGCGACTGCTAAAATATTTTGCTTTTCATTTTACAATATTAATAAGTAAGAAATGAACTTTAAAACATAAAAGAAAAAAAATTTAAATGTCAGCACAGCTTTTACCATTTGTGTGAACATCTCATTAAGTTACAACAATTAAAAAAGTAAATAAATAAATCCCCACTCATCATTTGGCATGTTTGTACATCTAGCTAACACAGACTTTCTAATCTCTCTCAGTCGGAAGAGCTTTTTAGGAAGGAGATGTCCTCGCCAAGCATCACTCAACACAATCCTTGTATGATGCACTGACAATCCCCCACTCGTTTCCCAAGATAAACCCATCGACCTGGCTCTCCATCACACCGCAATGAGATCAATGGGCATCTGAGAGGTAGTGCTTTATGAGAGAAAGGTACACGATCTTCCCTGCCATCAATCTACTCTGGACAAGAAGCGGACAAGCATTGTAATACGCTGCAGCCATCAATCAATCACCCCCCCTGCACACACACGCACACACACACACGCATTCACACACCTCAGCACCGCCTTACTTGTTAATGCAACTCTGTTGATAAGTGTACCTTTAAAAAAAATAAATTAATAAAAAAAGTTGTTTTTTAATAATCTTCCTCTTGTCCATACATTATACCTGGCATAATGATAAAAGATCCCTGGGGTTCCATGGCAACCAAGCACACGCTGAGGATGCTGGGAGTATCTGAGGCAGAGATGCCACACATTCGACACATTTCTTTCAGACGGCGACTAAGTGACTGGAGGTTTCTCCTGCTCAGCAGAATACTCCAGTCTAGAGCGTCAAGAGAAAACAGCGAAATAATAAATTCAAAGGGTGAAATAGAAATGGAACTGTTATAGAAAACATGTTACAGTGTAGTCTCTAGCTTTTCTTGTTTTGTCATGCTAAAAGTTATCTTTACCTTTTAACTCTCCGTGCCCTATCCTGCCTAGTCGTCCAATCACTACCCTCCAGGGAACTGATGTCATCTGCACCAGTCCTAAGCACCAATCCCAAAGCTTTTGGAGGCCCATTCGCCGAACTGAGCCCTTCTTCCTCCGTGCCCTGCAGAACAAGCCAGACACACAACTCAAAACCATTTTTCATCAACAACTGTGCACAGTGTGCTTAGTTACAAATCCCAAATGTTAAAAACAGAACATGTAAATGGTCTGCACTTATATAGCGCTTTTCCTACCTATTGGCACTCAAAGCGCTTTACACTGCTTCTTATTCACCCATTCACACTCACAATCACACACACACTCATACACCGATGGGGGAGCTGCTATGCAGCTGGCCAACACTCACCGGGAGCAACTAAGTTGGGGTTCAGTGTCTTGCTCAAGGTCAAGGAGACTTCGACATGTGACTGGAGGAGCCGGGGATTGAACCACCAATTGTGAGATTGGTGGACAACCGCCCCATGTGAGCCTGTGTAGACCCTCCCTGTTTTATGTCTCAATTGCCAAAATTTATATTTCAGTGAAAAGTGTCATAATCTGACACAGAAATCACAGTTTTAATATCAGGCAGAGACATTTTCAGAGTAGCTGACACCACCATTCGTAAGCTAATAGACTTTTGTTGTGCAGCTGTGACCTAATGCGGAATATTCTGTGAGTGATGTGATGCATTTAAATGTTATGATATGTAGACAAACTACTAAAAAAACTACAGGCTCTTTGACTGCTCTATAAACAAAAATACTGCAGTACAATTTTTCTGTCAGCAACATTTTTGGATAGTAATAACAATATAGGCTGGAAGGGTTTGAGATGCTGATAGCTGTCCTACCTGTTGGGCACATCAATGTTGATGATGCAGGTCTCAAGGAGTTCCCCATACAGGTCAGTGCATGTAGCCAGAAGCCACCGTTGGTCATGAGACAGACAGTATCCTACAAACAACACGTTGTATTTCTGCGATGCCTCACCAAATGTCTCCCCGAGCTCTGTTTGCTTGTCTTTCACCGGTGCCAAGATGAATGGAGGTGTATACAGACGCAGACACTCCGGCCTCTGCAAATTGGGAGATGAAGATGTCAAGATAAAACATTTTGCATAAATGTTCCACTCTTATGAACAAATGAACAGAAATTGAACATGCTTCAGATATGTTAATGTTGTGCTTTAATTTGAATATATACTAAGTTCACACTTAAAGTAGAAGCAAAACTATGACTTGGGTCAGTCCCTTTGTCCCATCCAACACATGGTTCTTGAGCAAAGGCAGCTTTAAAGTTTGCCAATGTGTTAAAAAGGAAAAGGTAGCATTGGCTGCAATGAAGGAAGCAACTGAATTAGGTCCTGAACTAAAGGGCCCCTTTGTCTAAACCCGGAGACGAGAGTCCATTATAGAGGTCTCAGAGAGTTAGCCAAGCAGATAATGGAAAGAAAACTCTAGACTAGCAGAGGGTTACAAGTTCCCTTGGAGTTGTTCCAGCAAAAAAAAAAAAACTACAAGGATGGTTAGCACTTAAAACTCTATCTTATTGCTTTCTTTCTCTTCAGAGGCAGACTGAACATAGCCGGGGCGAAAGGCTGGGTCATATCAGGTCAGGTTCATGTCTGGCTGCTGAGGTAAAAGCGACTGAAATACTGCTGCTAGGGCCACGGTGTCAGCCTCTGTTTGCTTGCCTATCAATCAGAGTACAATGAATGTCAACAGGGCGCTGCTACTGATCAGCTAAAGAGCTGAACCACAACTGAATGCTAGTACAACAACTGTTCCTGCTTTTATACTGAGATTATGTCAAAGTAATCAGAGTGAAACTTCTATAGCTTGGCTGTGTTCTATTTACCTCTGGACTTTTCAGTGCAGTGTCAATGGCCAAGCCTGGGCCAAAGCCTGTCAGTGATTTGACATTGGTGGAGATGGGCAGTGGCCGTCTACACTGAGCGAAGACAGAGAAGGCTAGAGATTTGAGGTGCTGAGCGTAGATATGACGGTCTTCACCTCGTACTGGCTGAAGCAGGTACTGGCAGGGCACAATCTGACGTATAAAAAAAAAAAAAAAAAAAAAAGAAGTGTTTAGATGTAGGTTAAGTATAACAATCTTTTTGTTCTATTTTTTCCAGCATGAATGTAATAGCTACTACTGAGAGAGAAGTGAGAGGAAAGCATTTGGGCAAGAATGTTGATTTAAACATTTTACATTAACATGCATTGATATTGTGCATAGACACTGATGACCAGTATATAAAAAAGTTGCGTACCCTAAGACCGTAAGTATTTATTTAAAGCATGACTTGAATAGCCCCCGACTTAAATCTCATGTTGTCACTTGAATCACACTTTGTTTTTGTTTGTTTGTTTTTTAAAGACAGATTAAGAAGGGACATTTACAAACCAAGTCAGGTCTCATAATTAATGCAAGTTTAAAACTTGGTACATTAAGCGGCAGAGGTGTATTAAATATTCCTTTTTAGGTACCAGTGTGTTTGACGATCTTTTTTTTTTTTTTAAATAACCAGAAGAGTCAGGTATAAATGTTAACACTGAAATTTGTAATTGTTAACACTGTGAGACATGAAACATTTGCTACTTCTAATAGTTACCACCAGCAGGTGTTAGGCTTGTTATTCAAACTGTGTAATCGATTACTCATCACTCAATTCAAAATTAAATGTTATTTCCTTACTTACTACTTTATGTCGCAAGTAACTCATATTAGATTTCCATAGGGTTAGGGTCTGAAATATGGATGGAAGGTCAGTAGTGGAAATGGGCAACATTTAATCCATCACATATGTAGCCACAGGCTTTATTAGTTCTTGCTATAGCTGCTGTTCAGGATTAAATTTCTGTTTTAGTTGTTTAACCATTTGAGGTTTATAGCCATCCTCTACAGCCACAGAGGGCTCATTTTAGTTGATGTGTATCTCCACAAGCTTTATGTTGTTGTACTTTTTCAAGAGGTTTGAGGTCTTCATGTTTTTGCAGTATAATAAATCTTAACACTAGCTGCACACAATTTACACTGTACAATAATGTACAATAATCGCCTTTTGCCATAACAAAATAAACAAATAGAAATATTTCCAACTACTGAATGTATTCCCTTCCACCTTCCATGCCAGCTTACTGTTTAGTGACATGAAGTATGATGAGTAAAAATATTAAATGTCAGATTTCAATTGAGTCTTTCCTGTGGTGATAACAAAAGTAAAGTTGTTAGTGAGTGAGTGAGTGAGTGAGTGAGTGTGTTTTGCTGGGAGTATTACTAACCTGTACAGAAAGAGAAGTGCGAATGTGGGCTGGCAGGAACTGAAGCATCTCAAGGTAGCAGCGTAGTAAACCCAGTGTCCACACGTTGGAGTGGGCTGGTACTGGACCTGGGCCACCATCAGCCTCCTCATAGCTAAAGGGGTCCACGATGTAAACAACAATGGCAGGTGGATAAGTGATTGCATGGGATTCCCCATCTGTGGGAACGCCTACCTTCTCTCGATCCAAAGTGCTGGAAAAAGCACAATAATCACAAAACCAGTAATATTACATTTAGTCATTTGCCAGATGCTTTTATCCAAAACAACTTACAAGTGAGGTACAAAGCAAGCAAATAATCCAAGTCAGGCAGAAACTACAATGGTCAGAGACATCTCCGAAGCTCGGTTTAGCTTAGTTCTGTACAACAGTACTTAGACTGTTGTCAACTAATCAACTAAAGGAAAACTCCAACCTTAAAAAGCAGTGACCAAAAGCTGATTACTAATATATTTAACAGTTTCTTGGTAACCCCTTTGCTACAGTTAAAGAATTAGTCTATATTACCTTGAAATATTTCTACTATTAAGTCCATCTTTTACAGTGTAGAATATACATTTTCACTTTATTATGAAATTAAGTTCATATTGTCCACTGTAATTTCATTCATGTAAGCAACTATTCTGTTACATTTAGTGAATTTAGGAAATTCAGCACAGTAAGTCACAATTTAATATTTACGGTCACATGGCTACAAACAACTACTCAAGAAATTCAGTTAAAAATCATCTATGTGAAGCTTTGTTTAATCCATACACAGTTCACTGTGTTTCACATGGATGATTATTATTGTCAGGTAGGTTTGATATATGGCACGGTTTGGTTTGCAAAGAGCAGAAAGAGAGAGAGACAAGAAAGGGGTATGGGCTCAGTACTGGTCTCTGTTGGGCCACCCCTATGAATATGGTCTAGCTCTGCCACTGAAGGCAACAGATATTACTGTTCCAATATAGGCAATTTTTTAAAAATTCAGTGTATTCAATTCAGTGTTGATTTTATGAGACATATTTTCTCTTTTGTATATTTGCTACTGCTCTTTAATAAAGCAAACATTTTTTTGTTTTTCTTTGTTTTTAGGCAACTCTGTGTAAGTTTATGTATCCAGCAATACCTTTCAGGAGGCTCAGTAGGCCCCTGGGCCTGGCTGCTAGAGTTGTCCCCTGAGGTGCCAGTATTCTGGGTACTAGCCTGCTGTCCCAGCTGTCCACTCTGGGGGCCACCTTGGCCCTGGCTGCCCATGCTCCCAAAAGGGGGAAAAGAGCCGGGCTTGGCAGGTGGCATTCCGCTACCAGGCTGGTTTGAGGATGTCGCCAGACTGTTAGATGATGCAGAGCCATTTCCAGATCCGCTGTTGCTGTTGTTGTTTGGAACAGAGGAGCCTACAGCGTTTACTGAGCCCTGCTGGGTGACTGAGCTAGAGTTGGAGCTAGACAGTTGTGTGGAGAATAACTGGCTGGATGAGGGTGGGGGACAGGGCTGTGTGAGAAGAGAACTGTCCAGTGGCTGGGATGCGAGGTATGGAGCTAAAAAGAGATAGAGAAATAAATCATTGGACTTTTATTGATGGCATGACGCTGGGAGAATATAAAAAGATACTCATTTCAACTTGACCTCATCCTACAATGATCACATTGCTGTCACATTTCAAAGCTCTTCTCTCTTTCAAGCATTCAAGGCTTTCTAGCTAACCTTTTTATAAACTAAACCAAGTGGTACTGAGGGTGGAAATTCAGCAACAAAGACCTGATTGAACCAAGCACTGTGACAGAAAAGCCTAGGATGGTGAAGGATCAAAAATGCGACAGTTTCCCAGAAGGCGGTAAATGGCACATACCGAGGTTGTGGCGGCACACTTGTGCATAGAGTTTGAGCTTATTGAAGGCATCGTTGTTGCTGCTGGAAGCCTTGAGGAACCAGTCACTGACTGGCTGATCCACAAGGTTTTTGGCTCCATTGCCACCGACAAGAACAATGCCATCAGGGTAGCCTTTGGAAATAGGCCGATGTTGGCCCAGTCGACATGACTTAAGAAAAACAGAGACAGAAGCAAACATAATGAATGTACACATTAACAAGCTGATAAATTTAATTTATTATGAAGATGGCTTTACATTTTTGAGTAGTTGCACCCCAACTCGGTTTTAAGAGCGACATCTAATTTTAACTAAGTGTAAAAACTACCAGGAAGCAAAAATACAAGAAAAATGACAAATCTGTCTATACATGTCATAATCATTCTATTACATAAACCATATGCAGCTGTAATACTTCAAATAGCTAACAAACCTGAGGTGAATACAATTTGGACAGTGGTAACAATGAAGGGTTTGCACCCTTGTTCACAGTCTTTACCTCATAGACAGCTGTCAGGTCTCTGAAGAAGCTTTTGGCGCCACTGAGTAGAGCCTCGTTGTCAGGGCAAACCACCAGGTAGCCAATATCCCGTTGGGAGCCAAAGGGATCCAGCAATAGTTTCTCCCAGTACGGCAAACCAAAAGGTGACAGCACCACAAAGTCATGCTCATAACCAACGAGGAAGGTGGGGATCGGCAGTGGCTCTGGGGACTCGTCTGTGCCTGTGGGAATCAGGTGGAAAGAGGAGGTGAAAGAAGGGAAAATCAAAGTGGAACAACATAAAAAAAATGTAAAGGAACAGTGAACCAGTGGTTTTAACAGGTACGGTGTCAGCTCCCCCACCTTTTCTTTTTGGCCTCAACTGTGCATCAACTTGCAAGGTCAAAATGATCTGACAGCTCCTCCCAACAGAGCTGACATCTGGACCATAGCAGTGGGACCACACTGCCTATTGATCTCATCCCCCCCCACCACCACCACCACACACAACCCCAAAATGTCACACACACAAACACCAAATACTAAGTGAGTTACAGTGGTGCTTGAAAGTTTAAAAAACTTTATGAATTTTCTCTAGTTCTACATAAATCACACAAAGCCTTTTGAGATTGTCACACAGTCCTATAGCTAGATAAATGGAACCCAATTAAACAAATGAAACAATACTAACATTGAACTATCCCTAAAATATATTTGTCCCGTTAATTAAATAGATCGCTACGATTGGCTGTTCAGCTTATACAATCAACGTGTGAGAGGAGACCCTGGTATTATAGCCAGTACAGTCTGCAGCTCTTTATCAGACACATGCTTGAATAGAAGTACTGTCTGTGTTGAGCGAGAGTGGTGTGAAACCTAAACCTAACAGTGTATTGTTTACGCTTTAAACATACACGGTCCCAGGTATTCCACTTTTTCTGCCTCTCACACAAGCGCAAGACATGCAGGGAGGTCACAAGATACCTCATGGTGGTGCACAGGTCCCCAAGGACTCCTACCCTGCTTGTTTCCTAACTATCCCTGAATGAGTCACTGTTGATTACCTGAATCAGGTGTGTTCAGCCAATATGAAGCTAGAACATACTGATTCAGATGAAGCTAAAAAACTGATCACATTTTAGGTCCTTTACATGCAGAGCACCCCTGTATTTTATGAATTCGACTTCCCCAGCTACTCCTCAGTCTTACCATAAGAGCCTCGTCCAGCCATCTTGTGGAACTGCTGCCAGGTAAGAGGCCCTTGAACCCCCCATGACCGCACTGTCCTCTTCTTTTGGATTGCATCCTGGAGTACAGGCTGGAGAGACATGAGGACCCGCAACACATCCTGAGAACACAACGCACTCACGTCCACTGCTGGAAAGGGAAAATTAAAGATTAATCACAATATAAGAAGCCACTGGTTGCAAAAAAGCAGAGATGTGTTCATCAGATATCACTGATAAAATGATTACATTTTAAATTTATTACTGTTAAAAAGTCTTGCATATACAATAAACTGAATGAACATTTTCATCATAAATAAAAAGTTTTTACCAAAAAAAAAAAATGTTTTTGTAAAAAAAATAAAAAATAAATAAAAATAAAAAAAAAAATCAGTTTTTAAATTTATATAAAATGTATTTATATAAAATAATACATTTCTGAAAGTATTAAAACTAGTGGAATAAAGATTACTTGAAGACAGATTCTTTAAACTATATTTATGGCTATACAAAAACCAAATTTGCAACGTTGGTCTAAAAAAGTAAAACACAATTGGTGGAAAAAGCAGTTCATGACATGTCAGAACCTTTTTCTGAATGTTATTCTCACCGTTTTGTTTGCCCCACTGGTGCAAGCAGGTGCTCTTGACCAGCGCCTCATCCACCTTCCCACCTGACATGTTGTCCATGAACTGCCTGCCATGCTCCAGGGCCATGTAGCAGTCGCTGTGGTAGTCCCTTTCCTCCACCCTCACACAGGGCAGTAGAGGGGGCCCACTTGGCCCCCGTGTTACTGTTTCATGTTCCAGGATTGAAATGGGTGAAAAGGGGTTCGTACACTGGTCTTGCAGGAGGAGAATCAGGTCATCTGGAACACGGTCTCCCTTTCCCACTCCAGTTCTCTCCAGTGAGGAGAGCCGCAGTTCCTCAAAGCGCTTTTCTGCCTCTCTGCTGATGTCGGAACCACGGCCAATGATATCCAACTCATCCTCAAGGAAGAGGCCCGAGCCGTTGCCATATCGCCTGTTGACCACAGCACTGAATCCACAGGTGCAGGGTTCCTGGGCCTCACCAACAGGGTCGCTTAGGTAAACACCTACATCAGCTCCTTTTATGTTCATGTTACACACACAGATGCAGCAGCTGTCAAAGTTGCAGTCCTTGAAGAGGTTCATGACCGATTCAGACAGGATGAGGGTGACATAGAGGCTGTGAGCTTCGGGAATGGAGGGAACTGTGGCTGGTTCCACTGAGTTGAGCGGTCGGCAGGTTGAAGGGGTGGAAGCCGGTGAGTACAGTTCAGAGTTCTCGTACTTCAGTGAACCCTGAACGCTGGAAGGGCCTCGAGGTGTGCGCGGGGTACGTGGCGTACGGGGAGTGGGGGCAGAGAAGCGTGGGGTAGCAGGGGATGGTAGGATGCCAGTGCCACTGTTACTTGGTGGAGCACTGTTTGACATGAAGGGCGTATGGGTCTGAGGGGTGAAGGTCTGGCTGTAGTCCTGGTCCATGGTGCTGCCTACGCTGGGGATATTACTGAATACAGAAAGATTAAAAGACAAATTAGAAAAGGCAACAGAATTAAAATAATTTAGTAGAGTACATATGATAGAGGAAACAGTGACATATATTATGATTATGAAGTAGCCAAAAGGTCCTTAAGACTATTAGAATTATTAAAAAAAAAAAAATCCCTATTAGACAATAATCAACTATTTAAGTCCAAATACCAGTGCAAAAAAAAAAATCTAGAAAATTAGATATACATCCAAGTACAACATAATGTCACATAGAAGAATAAAAATATGCATTTCCACATGCCCTTTTTAAAGCAAATTAAGCGACTGTCTCTCTGAATTTGTAAAGACTGTCTAAGTAATAAGGCAGTAGGCCACAGCACTCACTACTAAAACAATTCACAGTTGGCCTAGACTGCACACATGTTACACAGGAACAGAGCGCGACAACAGGAATACTGAAAAGTGGGAAAATGAAACACTGGTAGCTAAAGAGGCAACAGGAGAAAGGAAGACATTTAATAACCATTTCAACAGGCATTCTCTGAGGTAAGGTTTATTTTTGGGCTGGCAAGCAACTGAGAGGAAGCAGTGAGACATTGTATGAGAGAGCAGGAGGGAGGAAAAGCTGAGTACAGTATATCGCTGTAGGGAACCCCTGGCACAGATCCATTGCGAGGACGTCCCAGTGCTCAGTCCACATACTCTCTTGTGGCCAGGGCTCGCTCTCTCTCGCTTATATTATTAATATATATAATTTATTACTTATTATTATACATTTATTTTATTTATTATTATATTATTTATTTACATTTTTTAAGGTATCTGGCCAAGCTTGGGTCTCTTTCTGAATAGTCGACCTGCGTCGTACTCATATTAGAATTTTCAAATGTACTCACCATATTTTTGGTTTGTTCTGCACTACACTTCCTGTCAGGCTTTAATGTACTTTAATAAAAGTCTAGTTGTTAAACTTTGCTAACAGTTATTAGTGTCTGCATAGTTATGAGGGACAGTGATGGATAAACTAGAAAGTCCAGGCTGCAAAGCCCTGAGGTGGCATGGAGCAACTTTGAAGACCCATCTCACCACCCTAGTGAGATCTTGAACCAAGAAGGCATTTTACAGTCATTTCCCTGCTTCACCATAGACATCCACGCATGGAAAATTGAGCATACTGGTAAGGGCCTGTCCAGGAAGAGACCAGAGGGTGTGTGGACAGTAAGAGAGCAGAGTATATGCTTCTTGCACCCAAAGCCAGCCACCACAGCCTCGCCATGTCTTCAGCAAATGTAAATTAGATTGCTTCAGCAACCTTCTGTCCAGATCATCATGATAAATAATGAGAAAAAAAAATTGAATTGGGTCCACAGACATTAGAAAGATAAAAATCAGATAGAAACTTTCCTGGAGGAAATCTATCTAGATAATGGAAAAATTGACATGGAATCTATTACAGTAGCATACCTATCCTTGTTGAGGAAGGTCATGACAGGCACAGGGTTGAGCATCTCTCTGCCCATGGTCCAGCTTGTGCGGTATATGCAATCCTCTGGTATTTTGATAGGCGGGAGACACTGGCTGGGCAATGTTTTCAGAGGAGCAAACATGGAGCAGCCTACAAATGCCTGGCATAGCTCTGGCTTGTACACAAACGAGAAGTCCTACAGAGATGAAAAAAAAATAATAATTTTAATCCATGGCCATTTCATCCAAGTATATATAAGTACATTACTTATAAACATTAAATGTACAATTTCTGATAGGATATAATAAATATGCAGCAGAAAATGAAACGTGACATGTACAGTGTAATTTACTCAACAACTATAAATAGGCAGTTGCTGCATAAACAGAATTAGGTATGAGCAGATCCTGTTTGGAATTTAACCAATAAATGTAAAAGTTGGTTTACTGAAAAAAAAAATCTAGGTACATGATTGACTGATTCCCAGTCAAGTACTGGATTTAGTCACAATGGACATGGAGATAGATATTCTCTCAAAGTGTACGTTACATTGCCTCTGAAGAAGCAAAACAAATAACTTTTCCTCAACAGTAATTCCCCACTGACAACCACTGGTTGTAAATTTCAGTACATCCGACCTGCTTGTTCAGTCAGTTTTGAATACCTGACAGATTTACTGAGTCGAGACCCACCTTGATCTCAGATGGCTTGGGGCTGCAGAAGCTCTCTTCCACCTCAATCCTGAAGTGGCCTCCCAGAGATGAGATGCCGTCCAGTGTTGTCATGCCTGGGTTGGGCTCCATGCTGCCGTACTCCTTGCTGCACATGTTCATGGGTGAGTAGCCCATGATGTGCTGCTCCAGCGAGGGAGGCGTTGGAAACATCTGGTGCAGGTCTGCTGAACCTGTGTAGGAGAGAGAAACATCGAACTGAATCAGAAAATGAACAGTTTGGTAAATAATGTGAAGAAAAAAAACGTCTTTTCAAACACAATTCATTATAAATAACACCCCTAAACAAGCTGATAATGAGACACACTAAATTATATTTTCCAATCTTGAACTGTTCTATACTGCATATAGAGCCCTTCATCACAAATCATTCTTTAAGATTCTTTAACATACTTTTAGTATTATACACATCATGTGAATGATGTAATGTTTTAATGCAACTGTATAATTTTAAGCTGTCACAAGTCTGTTATTTGTTTCAACAGTGTGCATCAAGATGTTTGCTGATGTATTTGTACATGTTCTGCAACCAAATATGACAAACAACTGTTATTAGCAGTTGTTATACAAATACGTAACAGATGATAACTCATTAGATATGCTTAAAGTCAAACAGGTACCTCAACTTAGAGTTATTACATGTTTACACAATTGGCAGTTAACTTGTGTGTTTGTGTTTGCTGCATTTCTTCCCCTGCGTTATTATGGGGAATATTTACAGAAACCAGCCGAGCTGTTTAGTAAAAGCAGTATCACATTCATTTTAAACATTTATTGACATGTACTGACTTTAAAAAAAGAATGATTGGTTTCTTGGTGAAAAGACTGTATGCTTCATAGTGGGAATTATCCAAGGCTTCGAACTGCTAATATGTTTGTTATAACAGGATTCATCACAGATGAGGACAATTCATGCTAAAAGGGTAGAGTCTAAGATTGTAATTGATCTGTTAACTGTATTTGGCTGATCTACGAGTAGTTTGCATAAATTCCTTTAAATCCTTGGGTTCCTGTTGCATTAAAGACAAATGACTATAGTAACAAAGAAAACAACGACCACAGGATAACTGAGATGTCAGTTATGAGCCAAACACTCTGTAGGAAATTACAGCCATATTCTTCACCACTAGGTGGCAAATCCAAGTGTGAGCATCAGTAATGCTTATATTGATTGATTATTTTTTTGGTCCTTTCGGCTTATCCTGTAAGGTCAGGGTCGCCACAGTGGATCATTTTGTCTTCATGTTGATTTGGCAGAGGTTTTCAACTGGATGCTCTTTCTGACGCAACCTTCACCAATTTCTACTGGGCTTGGGATCAGCACTGAGCAGCTGGGGATTGGTGTGGGCTGTTGGGGGTTCATCATCTTGCCCAGGGACACTTCGACATGTGGTCGGGAAGAGTATGGCGCGAACCTCTGACCCTATGGTCGGTAGGCAGCCACTCTACCAACTGAGCTGCTGCCGCATCAAAGTAATGCTTATATAGTAATAGCATCAATTTTAATTGAGTGAATTAAGAATTTGATGACATTTTAATTAGCTGGAGTTATAAACCGGGGGAATACTCGTTTAACTCTAAAGTGGGTTCTGGCAAAAATATTAGTGTACAATTCTTTATTTTAAGGGGCTCACAGGTGTTATGAATCTGATTCCAGATCAACACTTCAGCAACATCAGTGTTGAGGGATATGAGAAACATCAGTAGAGAGAGATGTAGAAATACATACTAATGCAGGATGCGGGGTCCAAAGTGGATGGCTTTGGTTCCTTGTTGCCAAATTTTTCATCTGTTCCATTCACCGGTCGCCTGGACCCGGGCTGTGGAAAAAAGTGAAGCATTTTATCACCGGATGACTTCAATAACTCAAAGTGTCTGTTTATTGCTCTGTATTCATTCCTGGTATATTTTGAAACCTGCGAAACCTCTAGGACAACATCACACATGACACCACCTTAGATGAACCACAAGGGGTAACCGAGTGGTTGGCCAATAATGGCCATGGTGGAGAGTTTGCTTTGGCACGTGAATGCCAATGGAAACACATTCACTCATTCTGTGCCAAACCACACGTTGTGTTATGAGACATTTAATGCACTGTTAGCCAGGGTCTCTACTAACCGCCAGATCATCTTCATCTGAGTTGAAAAGGTTGTCCAGGTCATTGATGGACACCACCAGGTCTGTCTCATGGATCAGGCTGGTAGAGGCCATGCGGTTGTGAGCAGCTGCCCGCTGAGCATCTGCACACACACATACACACAGACACAGACAAACCTAATGTTAATATTAATATATCATGCTTCAAACTGTTAATGTCCACAAATAGATTTGGGGTAACTGAATCAAAAATCTTGCCTTAAGCTATATTTATGCTAATGACTATACTTGATTGGCCTTAATTCACTCTCTATTTAATCAAGACCAGAAAAAGATTTTCTTCCAAACTGAATTACTAAAATTATTGTGGCGTGACGAATGTGTTATATGAAACTTAAATTAAAAATAACTGAGAAAGAATGCTAGTAATTGAGTGAATGAATGTAGTTTCTATTGACATATTGCAGTGAATAAATTAAACATGTAACTGACATGTTTTATTCACTTTGCAGCTTCCTCAGATCTCAATGACTTCCAAGATGTAGCATGTGCCCTTTGGCTTCACTGTCAAGGTTTTCTCAAGATGGCAGTGTGATATTTTGCATATGATATAAAGAGACTTCTTACCATCAGTTGGGCCTGTTCCACCATCTTCACCCTGTGAGGAAAAAGACAGCTGGGATGATTGGAAGGGACTAATAGCACTGGAAAGATGTGTCAACTGTGACTATTTGTACATTGTGAGATTGGGTCAATTAGATAAATACTAAATTTAAAGAAAACAATCTTGTGTTAATGAAGCTTTATGTTGTTACTAAGAGCACGTGGCTGGACAGTACAATGTGAGAAAATGGACTGCTTGCCTCTGCTGTGGCAAACAAGAGTTCCAGTGTGAATCACAGTGAAATCATGATCCAAGGAATGAGACTCCCCCTCAGACATCAATATTTGGGAAGGCTGGGGGTCTGTCCCTCAGCACGTGTATGTGTGTGCTCTTGGTTGAGTGTACACTGTATGCTGAGCAGCTGTAGCTGGGGAAGAATGTTATGTCCTAGCCATTAATTCCATTACTCTCTCTTAAAAAGGACCAATCTGCAGCAGAGCACAACATCTGCACTAAGGCCACAATCTGTAGATTGTAAAGATGCATTTCTTACTTAGGAATATGCAAGTTTGGGTGAGAAAGAATATTTCAATACTCAGTGGCATTTTCCTACATTTCACATGCTTTAATTAAAAACTATATTAATAAAGATATTCTCAATTAACCTATCAAGAGAAATTTGTGGACCATTAATGTGATATTATCAGACCTGAAAATAGTTTGTGCTGTAGTCTCTCCTCTCTGTTTCTGTGACTTTTTTTTGTTTAAACAGTGGCTGAATACCAGAATGAAATAGAAATTTTACTGTGTGTAGCACTTTTTTAGGCAGAACACTGGTGAAACAAAGGTGATAAAAGTTATAGTGGGCTGTTTTAGGTCAACATCAATGAACTCGAGCGCTTTGGTATTTTACTTTTATAATGGGACTTCTTGGATACTGTTCAAAATCCACAGAAGCAGCAGTTATTGTGATGTATAAACTGAACTTCATGCATTTAGTTGGTGTAGAAAACCCTTAAGGAAACAGAAGATCAAATGTCAAACAATATAAAAACACCACTTGTCCAACAATTTCCAACATAACCATGGAAGACTGCTTGGTCTGGACAACTTACACTCCAAGACACACTCTTGTCTTACCTTATGTTTTTTGCCTGGCTCACGCTCACCGCCTGCCTTATCTTTCTTGTTAGAGAATGTGAACTTGACGTCTCCTTCCTCGAAGGCATAGGGGTCTACCTCTGGCTCGTGATCTCCGTCAGTTATGGCAGCGGATAGGTATTGGTTTCTCCTGGCTCGATACATCTGAATGCGTTCTTCTGAAACCTTCAGTGGCCATTTAGAGGTGGACATCACCCTAGGAACACAGACATTTTAAAGGTGTGATGACTAAAGTAAGATCACAGAGATTTACAGTTCACAGACAATCTATACAACCTATTCTTGTTGTGAATTATTGGAGCATTTCCTCAACTCCTCAACTGTTTTGACATGAGGCTGCCTGATATAGCGTTTCTAGCATGTTTTCATGCACTAAGAAACGGCAGCAATTGCAGGGAATTGTGACAGCTGTCACGCAGAAGAACTGATGCATTATGTTTGTTGTCAGACAATCACTTCTCTGGGAAATTTATAGAAATGTGGTGACAGCAACACTCACTGCTCATACTCTTAATGACAGACACTTATCACCTGTTATATCACTGTGGCCTATCTGCTCCTCGCATGTAACAGAATACGGAGAGAAGAAAACGAAGAAAACCAGTGGCTGCCTAGCAGCACAGTAGGGACTGAACCAACATATGTGTTAGCCCTCGCTCTTCACGGTCACCTACATTTCTTTGTGCTTCTGTCCTCCTGTCATGCCTGTCCAGCTTTGATGCGAAGTGATAGTGAGCAGTGGCCTGGGCCACAGATTATCCGCCACAAAGTGCTGGGAAGATTACAGTTCACTAGAACAGCCCATCCAAGTGGTGGGTCCTGGGGATTGCATAACCATAATTTCTACTGCAGCCACTCTACCGCCTGCTGGTAATCCTTGCTTGCCATCGCACAGGACAAGTCCCCTTACTCTGTCCATCTGTGATCCTTTGCCCTGCTTGTCCTCTTGGTGCAATCTCATTTCACTGTCTGCAAAACTGATAACCAGCACAAAGTGTTTCTGTAGCAAAGCGTTATTTTCATCCAACTCTACCATTTCTCCACTGTCTTTATCTCTGGTGTGTGTTTGTGTAGGAATCAATGAGTAGTGCTGGCCCTGCATATATGATGTCAAAAGGGCACATAACAGATTCACATGCTGTGCACAGCTAAGTGCTGAACATTCTGAAACAGAGATGAGTGACGAGGGCCGAGGTGGGATGGGAACTTTTTTTTTTTAAATAATTATTCCTTCAAATTATCAAGTTACCCAACTCCATTTTCTGGACAAGTGAGACTGCTCCAAATTGGCCCACAGTGACTATAGCAGTGAAAGGAATAGCGGGACTTGGTTGCCTGTTTAATCAGTGTATCATTAAGTGTGTGTGTATATGCAGGTGCATGTGTGTGCATAGTTTTACATATAAACAACACATGTATGTACTGTACCTACCGATATTTGTGGAAATTAAAAAAGTCCCTATCCGTATTTAAGCAATGCCATTTGCATGATCTTTCAAGTGAAGCAAATCAGATCTACAGAGGTGCTGTATCAACATGTTTTGTTCAAGCATTTTGTTTTTGGATTGATTGATTTTTTGTTGAGGGGTTGGATTTACAGTTGTGTCCCTGCCTGGGTTAAGATCTTTAGGTGTGTGGCATGAGTGTACGTGTGTGTGTGTGATAGAGAAAGTAAGGGGTCATCAAATGGCAATTATTAATTGCCAGGTGTTACTCACTCTGTGATGGAGACCACATTATCCTGTGATAAAGAGGACTCATCCCTCAGCTTATCCCCTGGTAGCAATGGCATGGGCAGCTTAGCTTCTTTCCTGCGGGGCAGGTTGAATAATCTCCATGGAGCGTGTGAGCCTTCCTCCTCCACGTTGACTGCTGCACCCACATACACAGTGGGCTCGGGAGGTTCAGAGTAAGTTGAGGCTCCTGAATGAGGGTGGGGGTGATGGGAGTGGAAGTGCTGATTCAGACCTTCAGGGCCTCCAGACTCGTCGCCTGAACCCTTTACACCAACCAGGCAAGGTTCAGGAGGGGGCTGGTAAAAGTGTTGGCTGTTGGGAGTGGAAGGGTTCTTCATGCCCTCCCCTGACTCTTCGCCACGCTCACAGGGGTGTGGGCTAAGTGATGGTGGTTGGGGGGAGTTTGCCTGTTCAGATGGCCCAGCGCTGACTGTCCCACTATGAAGCTGGGGGGCTTTTTGGATGGCAGGCACATCTGCAGAACGAATACTAGGGAATCTTCCTCCATCCTGGCTCCTCATGGCCAACCTTTGGCCTGCTACTGCCTCGGTCTCCATTGAGGCTTCATCACTGGTCAGACACCGATGATGGAAGGGCGTCTGTGGTCTTTTTTGCTGCTTGTCACCTTTCTCTGGTTTCTCTCCTCCAGCTTTGTGCTTGGTAGGAGGCTGGGAGGGCTGGCTGGCTGACTGAGTTTGGCCTGTGGTGCTGCCTGTTCGCTGCTTCACTGATTTGTATCTGTAGGGAATATGACAAACAGGGAAATATGCTAAGACTATGAGGCACCACTGACACAAAGCAAAACGGCAGTGTGCACACAAAGAATTAATCAGAGCATAGAATGCATTTGAGGATTTTCCATTTAAATCTTCATCTAAATGACTCTACCCTGCAACATGTGCTGCACTACCATTGGATCTGATCTCAAGTCAATCAAATTACACAACAACCAATCAACAATTATCATTAAAAATATTTTGTATTTATACTTGACTTTACAATTGCAAATTGGTTACTATGGGAATTTAAAAATAGGAACAATAACTCTGCTTTTCTTACCACCTGCTGTGTGGCCACCTACCCTGCTGACAAGCTAACCAAGCCATCTTTGGACTTTCTGCACAAACGGAGAACGAACTGAGAATGCTCTAATCCTGCACCCATTTAGACATGTACCATAGTTTCTCAGGTCAACATCTCACGGTTCACCAGCCCACTGTTATGGTTACACATTACGTGTTGAAAAAGTTGTGCCCCCGTAATAGCACACAATTTGGACAGTCAAGCAGATACGTGGAAGGCTTCCATCAACAACACAACGCTAATGGCCATTAGAAGTGGCTACACATGGGGCTTCCCATTTCTGTGTCACCAAAGAGCTGGGTGGCTTCCAACAAATTAACATGCTCCGACTGACTTGCCCAATCCACTTTGCTCTTGTCTATGGTCCAAGTCAGCTTTCCTGATGCATTGGATTCTCCTTACAGGATATGCACAAACTTATATTGGGGCTGCTATCCAAACCCAGACAAAAAATACTTTGCTTCCTAATCACGACTCTGTATTTCCTATTAAATAATCAATTAAAATGGGCCAGACTTCCATTGAGGAGACCTTCTCACTGACTGGACATTTTAAATGGCAGTGAATGGCACAGGTTTGTGTTAACATGTGGCCTTCTGAGTAAAACAGCTGGCTGCATCTGTGGCTGTCCAAGACAGGTGATAAGCTGAAGGATGAAGGGGACAAATGATCTGCTTTTAAATTCAGGAACAAAGCTCTAAAGAGGCGTTCAACAAAAATGTGACTGACAATAAAATAAACATAAAAAAACAAGCTTCTCCAGGAAGCTAAATTTAGAAAGCCATCATTCATGATGATAAATAAAATGATGCAGGTTTAAACACATATCTTTAACATTAAAATGTCAATGACAAGGCACACATTTTCTTAATTTATTCTGTTATAAACAGATTTTTTATTCTCCTAATTAAAAATTGGATATTGGTGCAATATTTACATAATAATAATAACAATAATAATAATAATAATACATTTTATTTCTACGCTCCTTTCATGACACTCAAGGTTGCAGTACAGATCCAAGAATCCAATACAATAAAAGGTCAGACAAACCGTAAAGGCCCCAAACAGATACAAGTTAAATAAAATAATTTTAATAAAAGATAATAAAATAAAATAGAAAACAATTAGACGCAGACTACTGTCGCTGGATCAAGATAATAAAATTTTAAATATGAATAATAAGCCTTGCCAAACTCTACTGTACTCTACTATAAAACAGCTCTGCATGCTCTGTATAATCTCTTTGAAGTGTCTGTGAGTAAAGACACGTGCACACAATGTACATCTGCATAGAAAATGACTGACCTCGAACAGCCGCAGTATGACCTCTGTGAAGGCTCCACAAAATCCCATGCTCCCACTTTCTCTATCAGCTCCTCTTCACAGGTACCATTGGTTGCTGCTGAGAACTTTCGCCTAGGGAGGGGTAAAAAAAAAAGCTTTCAAACTTAATTCTGCTGTCTGACAGTCTAGAGTTTCCACAGCTCTTTTTCGTTCAGCATTACTTAAGTGAGGGGACTGTCCTCTTCTTTCATTCAGCACAAATCCTAAAATTGTGACAAAATCTTCAAAAGTGTACAGCTTTGTCTCATACAGTGGCAATTGTTAAAAGCTTTATGCTGAGGCTGATTTTACAACCCTGCTTAGAGCAATAATATTTTGGCTGACAAGCCAACATTTAACTACAGCTGACATTCCGTGTTTGGTCAAGAGGCAACAGATCCCAGCGTGCTCTCAATGTGTCAGATTCACTGATGCTGAACAATACAAAAGACCAAGGGACAAAACTGCAAGCTCTCTCTCACTTTAATTACTTGTGATCATAATTTTTTATCTTATCTTTTATTTTTTACTAAGTTTCCATGTAAAGGACATTTTTATGTTTTCAAAACTTAACTTTTTATACAAAGCATAGCTATCGCACATAATTCTTTTCAAAATGTAACCACACCATGACCTAAGGTTCTAGCTAGGCCAGATGCGTGTACAGAGCCTTGGAGAAACTGACGTAGTTAGGTTATTTGTGCATGACTGCAATCTTCTTTACTCTGCTTGTTACACCTAGAACTCATCAGTGCTCCTAAAAATAAAAGAAAAACCCAAGAAGCATTGTTAGCAGAGAAAATAGCTCATCCAGGCAGCCCCTTGTGACTAAGATGAAAGAGTTAGCAAATTGTTTGAACATAGTGTTGTTGATTTTGCAGAGCACAAGTCAAACAGGAAGAAAGGTGAGTAGAAACATTTACGTAGGTTGTTTTGGTGTTTCATTTCTATGCTTGTCTGTTTCATTTTATTAAACTATAACCCACCCACATAACATCTCCAAATCTCTCCCATCACTGACAGCAATTTATTTTTGTACATAGATGTTTTTTTTAAGCCTATTATTTAACCAGGCAAAGATTGTGAACATCTACTAACTCATATCCATAAAATCAACACTTTATAGCTGCACAAGACCTCAAGCCCTCAACGGTTTACATTGGAAGAATAACCCAAATGGTCAATAACAAATGTTAAGATAACTAACTTTTGTTAGAGACAAACACTTTCTGAAGCAATGTTTTTCCATGCTGATAAGGGCAACACAGGGTACTTTCAAAGCTTTTCTAATCTGCCACTGTCCCAATAAATATGCAAAGAAAATATCTGGGGCTGTGGTATTTTTCATTTATAGCATGGTTAATCAATTTGTGCTGCTTTCTAGACACAATAACAGACTTACTTGTTCTGGGCTCGGTTGATTTTGCACTCTTGCCAGACACGCTCCACCACCTGACTGGCTAGCCGACGTGGAATCTTCCCTCCATGGTGACTTGTTCTGTCCACGCTGAACACATCAGATGAGGAAGGCATCTTTGCCCACTTCTGGGCCGAGTGACAGTCCACTGGAGAGGGGAAGAGTGAGGTTAACAGACCATTTAGTAATAAAGCAACCAGCCGAATGACACCTTATTCTTCTGCATTATAAACTACATCACTACCTGTCTGCACCTCCTCAGGCGATGTGGGAGGGGTGAGGGTCACCAAAGACATAGCGGGCTCTCGCTGTGAAGCAGGCACTTGGTGGCCACCCGAGTAGACGGCAGTGCAGTGGGAGGACCCCACAGGGGCCACAACAGGGATGTCTGACTGGGGCACAAGCACCAGGCAGGCTGGGTACACCATCCGCACTCCACCTGCACACAGGCAGAATAGGAACAATAAACTAAAATATAAAGACAGACCACCTCATAGAGATTACACTCTTTGACACACATTCTTAAAAACTGACCAACAAGGACTTCCACGGAGGCCAGGGAGTCATCTTCCCAGTCCATGTCCTCCGCTTTATCCTCTGAGACACTCCCCTTGGCGCTGGGGCTGATGGGATAGAACTGGTTCCACTCCTCGATCAGCTTTTGGGTGGGTGGGTCTGACATCTTGAACGACTGGCCAGTCAGTGTCCCATTTAGGCCAAAAGGACTCAAGATCACTAGCAGGAGAAGAAAAGGTGAGGAGAGGAGAATATATTAGTCGGCATATGAAAATAACTATGAATGGTGGAAGCAGAGACAAGATCAAGCCTGCATCTTTCTGACAACACAAATCATCCACCCATGTTCTTTCACTAATGTGTGTATTATGTGCTTCCTCTGTTCCATTCTAAAAATTCTTTATCTGCCATGTGTGGCTTTTCTTTCTTTATTGGGTCCATCTTTTTACATATGCCTGCTACTGCTTCCAGTCTGATCCATTTTTAGTTTGTCTACTGTGAAGCTGGAGCTTTCACAGAATATGATATCCTAACATTTCTTCGTATTATTTTTATCATTCTTCCGATTTTCATCTTCCGTATGTTTTTTTTTTGGCACTGCTTCGGCCAACTTTCAGCTAGAAACACTGTTTAAACTTTAAAACTTTCAGCTTATTAAGGACACGAGCTCTTCATTCAGCTTTGTATTATCTTTTATACTATATACACTGCAATTTGTTCTAATTCAAAGGAATGAAGACACTCCTCAACTTCTCTTCAGCTTTGTCCTATTTCAGCTTTAACTAGTAGGAGATACGTCAGGCTAGAGAGACCATTCAAAATTTCCTTAAATCACAAGACTTTCAGCTATCAACCTTGTATTCCGCTTTTTAATATCTTTTACAGTTTTAGTTTGAGGTACTTTTTGGTGATTTTTTAACTCCTCCATTAGTGTGTATTGCGTAATGTTGGCCCAGCTAGAATGGGTGGCATCACGGGCACTTTACCTTCTCAGCTTCCATGTTTTTCAACTTGTTTCGTTCTTTTTCTTGTTTTATTCAGTCTACTTTCCTCTTTCCTCAACATTATAAACATTAAAACATAGGTATTTTTGCGTTCTTTCAGGAAATGCAATTCTCATAGTGACAGAAATAACGGTTCTTTTAGTCATTGGTCAGGAGAGGAGAGAGTGCCATCTGAAACCCCCATTGGCGCCCATTATAACAGAGGTCCAGAAATTCTCCTCAAATCACAAAAGGGGACTGTTTTAAAATGTAACTGTTTTTTTTTTTTTTTTTTTTTTAAATAGGACTAATACTTTTAAACATTTTGCGAGGCAAAGTCTGAGCAGTTCACAGCTGCTGCCGCTGTGACTCAGCAGGTCATTGCCAACAAACACAGCTGTATCAGGTCATGTGATCAGCCTCAGACCTGTGGCCAAGCACTTTACCCAACAGATTTTCTCCCATGATACACAATGGAGACAGACAAACACACACAGATGAAAAACACTTTCAAAATAAAAGCCTTTTTGATACTTTTTTCAAGTTGCATAGAAAATCATTTCAGCTCCTAAGTATTCACAGTGCATTTTCTTCTGGATACTGTAAATCCTCTCACCCTTGTTCCACAATTTGTCTTCCTTAATTACTTTTTGTCTGATCTCCATCATCTCTCCTTATTTTCATTCTTGCAATAATTGATTTCTTCTTGATCATCTTACGTTCCTTCCTTGTCCTTTCCTTACCCCATCATTCTGCCACCTCTGGCCAAATCACCAGAGCTCTTGACCTTTCCAGAGCACCAATGGACCAAGCTTGTCCCAGCTGTCTTGCCAAATACTTACAGAGCAATCCAGACGCCAATTATTGGCAAGCGGTGGCCTCTCAGAGCTCATAAACAGAGGCTTATAAAAAGGGCCACTCGTCTGGAAACACACTAAACTGCATAGACCTATGGGAATCATGCAGGGAGCCGATCAAACTGCCTAAAAAACAGACCTACATCCATCTGAGAATGCAGATAATACCATAAACCAATATGCATAATGCATACATATGAGCTTATAAACTACATGGACATCAACCTAGCACATAACAAGCTGACACAAATCATCAAATTGTTAAGCTCCCATTCTGTTTTTATGCATTCAGCATACATTTGAATGACAAGCAGGCAATATAAAGGATTCTACCAACAGATTGGGTGGGTGAGTGTGAAATTTAGCATTTGGTAACTTCCCTCTCTGCTCTGCTTTTCTAATATATCTTCACTAGGCTGTCTCCATGTATTGATCCTATGGCTGAATCATAAAACAGCTTCCAAATGGGAAAATAGGGGTGCCAAAAGAAAGAAATGGGTGGAGAAAGAACACAAGGCACAAGCATTGTTGCAGTAGAGAGGGCTCTGGGAAAACTGACACCAATGCTCATTTTTGATATTCTTTATTGCCTACATTTTATTTGCAATAGTCCTTTAAAATTGTTAGGACAAGTCAATGCTATAACAACCCGATCATTTTCACTCCTTCTGCATCCTATTACCAGCATGTGACGGGCAAAGATTTTTTCTACGTATGGCAATAACAATGACACTGCAAAAAAAAGTTGAGCAGTGGGCCATCTTTCATTTTAATAGAGGGGTTATGGAACAGACAGCAGTGGTCACAGTGAAGTGTTAAATGAAGAGCTATAGGTGACAGGCTATCCACCTTTAAATCAATTAAAGTTTTGTTTATATAAGCCAAAACTCACAAGTCACAAATCTGCCTACACTGATATACAATCTTTACTACCTTAAATTAGATAAAGAAAAGGAACGTTATTTTTCAAATTAGCCACTTTTGCAGTGTTTTCTATAGTGTTAATTTGTATTTGCTTTTAACACAGTAACATGGGGGGGTCATGAAAATCAACCAGTCCCAAAAGCTTAAGGATAACAACTTTAGAAGGAAAGGTTTGAAAATTCCTAGTGGCAAAGAACTAACAGATCAAAATTTAAAGGATGTTGCTGGCAGCTGGTGGTCAAAGATAAGTAACACAGTGACAGAGTAGCAATACTAAGGATTACCAGGCAAAGTTAAGACACCTTTTGGAGATAAAAAAAAAAATTCTTTACCGCATTTAAACCCTTCAATAAAAGTGACTGTTAAAAGCCTGAACACGCTTGGTGTAAAGGATCGCACCCAAGCTTCCTTTTGGGGGGTGTGTGCTATCCACAACAATCAATGTGTTCATGTTTGCTTTAGCCTTGTTGTCGTTGTTTGTCTTTGACACTGTAGACAGCACTGTGGACAAGTCTCTAGCAGCTCAGAAGAAGCTGCTGTGGAAGAGGAAAACAAGTAGTAGTTGCAGTGCACATCTTCCAGCTATGGCTGATCATATAAATTAAAACTGAACCGCACTCCTTTTCACTTGAATTTTTGCATTTCTTGCTGCACGCACATTCTTAAGACCTGAGGCCAGCTGAGGAAGACCGTTCAAATTCAGCACAATTATAGAAGTGGTTTACCATTTTCACCACCACCACCACCACACCCTCCCCTCTCCCCCTTCCATCCCTTATGCCTCTTTCTCTTAGTCTGTGAGTCTATCTCCGGCTCCCTGAAGACATGTCAAATGTGCTCAGATCAGTGTAATGGGCCGAGAGTTCATTACATTCACTCTGCGCCCTTTTATGAGGTCACATCCTGGAGAGGTCTGCCTGCCGGAGCGCTCTACTGCACAGTAAACCAAGCTTGGCAGAGGTGAGGGGGAGGAGGGCGGGTGAAGAGAGAGGATGGGGAGGAGATGGATGGATAAAGGGGGATGGAAGTCAAGCCCTTCCTCATCATTATGCTTGGTTAACTAGGAGCAGATACACTGTGGTAGTGGAAAAAAACACCTGCACACAGACCTACACCATACCCATAACTGATTGTAAAATACATGCACAGATATCCACAAAAAGGAGGTGTGTATGGTGGAACTAAAGACCTGAACTACATGACAAGGAAAAGAGAAAGAAAGTGGAGCAGGCATTCACAGATCAATAACATGAGTCATAACTAACTGTCTACTAGTTGGTGACTGGGGAGCAGTATGATCATCCTAAATGACTAGCAAAACCCATTACCATCCCTATAGAAAACCATAAGAATACATCCTACGATCATTTCATTTTTATCAAAGGCACTAGCCTTTAACTAGATGGGACATTACCACCCCATCAGGAGAGCTCTGGAGACAGTAAAAGGTTTGGCTGTACAGAAATCACTGTGGTGAATGGAGGAACTGATCACTGTTATTACTCTGGAGGGGGCGTATGAAGAAGGGACGGCAGAATAACATCTAACTAACAATAGAGGAAGAAGATTAAAAAAGAAAAAGGGGCTCATGTATCACTTAATTGTTTTTAAAGAAAGAGTAGAATAAACTTATTGTTCAACACCAATGTAAAGGACACACAAAAAAAGCTAAAGCTATACAACAGTAGGTGCGTGTGTGTGTGTGTGTGTGTGTGTGTGTGTATATATATATATATATATATATATATATATATATATATATATATATATATATATATATATATATATATATATATATATATATATATATATATATATATATATATATATATATATATATATATATATATATATATATGTGTGTGTGTGTGTGTGTGTGTGTGTGTGTGTGTGTATATATGTATGTGTGTGTGTGTGTGTGTGCATTTTATATAATAGTTTTTTGGTTTAATACTGAACTGATACAACAATGTAAGCTGCTGCTTACTCTCTTGTCTTAAAGTTAATTTATTAGTATTTGTAATAAAGAAAATAAATAATTTATACAATAAAAATCTATAATTACATAATATAATAAATAAATACTCTCACCATTACCATTTGTTGTACGAAGTGCAATGACAGTCAAGCTGACTAACCAGAAATGCTTTGTGAAATGTTCTAATCCAGAATGAATGGTATTAAATTTGTTTCCAGCTAGTGTCTGGTTAGGGGGTTTGCTGTTGTTATGTCAAAAGGTCCATTTGGGTGACATTGGCAGAGATAGAACGATCATGGAAGGTACACAAATAAAACAGTTGACTAATGTTTTGTTCAGCTATCATACTTCACTTCTGACACACATACAGGTATACTTTTGGAGTAAAGAATCTAAAGCAATGATGGATTATCATTCAGGCCACAAAATTTTCTGTATAACTATACTGCATAAAATATATCTATTTGAAGTTTAGTAAACTGTACCGTATGTTCTTGGGTCAATGGGTTATGTACTTTCATCTTTTAATCCTTGATGATTTGCCACAGCAGTCCAGCATTTTCCTTGTTTAAAAAAACTACCTGATTGCTAAGCCAAAGCATGCAAAGGTTTTAAAGTTTTAAACTCAAAAAGCTACTGGACTGCCATAAGGAAAACTGTTCACTTATTATCTGACTTTGCAACTCTACACAGTTTGATGCACTTTTGGGGAATACAAGGCACATTTTGTCACAATAAATACATTTTTGCACTTCATCTAAATGTATTTGCACTACTGTGGGGTACGAGGATTCTCCTCGGCATTCTCCTTGACATTTTGAATTTAAAAAAGCAAGAAAAATAGCCTGCCAAGTTTATTTGGTCCGAATGCTTAAATGCACAAGCATGTGTACAATTACATTCAAATATCAGTGGGCTTCTGGCCCTTTATTTTTATAGGAAGAATTCCAAGGCAGCCTAGAGGCAAAAAAAAAGTTTTAAGAGAAGACAAGAAGCAAAACATAGCAATGTTTATTTCATCCCAAATCATGCTCAGTCTACTGAGCCCTCTTTGTTCATCTGTTACTATACTTCAGACATCACCCATTATGAATTTCAAAACGCTTAACGGTAATGATGTGTCCTTGCCACAACAGTTTGACACTACAACTTCAGGGACAAATCAAAGTGACAGAGTATGCGCTGTTTATCCCCTCATCCAGCTCCTGGTACTCAGATTTTTTGTAAACGTGGGAATAACGTGTAACAGCACTGAATTGTTTGAAAACCTGTCACTATGATTCTATATCAGGACAAGGTCACATATGGTGTGTGTTTCCAACTGGCCCAAAATGAGCTGCACAATTCCTGCAGGATTCAGTGTTTAGTGTTGTTGTGTAACATGTTGGTGTCACTGTGTCATCTGAAACACTGCTTTTAAGAGCACCTCAGAATTCACTGGTATGAGTATAAAGTTGACAGGGGCATCAGAGTCTCACCTTGGAAGGGGCTGGACGCATGCTGAGCCAGAGTGAGGTGCTCTTCCGTCAGATGGTAGATGGGCTGGTGCTGGTTGATCTCCACACTGGTGCACACGTTGCTCTCACCGTGCAAGAAGAAGGTGAAGGCGCAGGACAGGTGCTCGCTGTGTGTTAGAGGAGAGAGGAGAAAGAGCGAGATGAGTAATTTGGGATTCACACTACTTTAATATGCACATTTGAAAGGAAGTACAACTTGCAGTGAGCAACTCCAATAGAGTGTGGAGATGGGGAGATGGGGGGGGTGTAAGAAGCATATCAGAAGGTCTTATTCATGTTCCTGTTCACAGAAAAAGAAAAGAACTAGCAAAAAGAAAAAAGGTAAAGAGAAAATATGATTAGAAAAACCCGTGTATTTCTTTGTCAAAGGTTACAATGAAATCTCTCCATTTCCTGCTTCAACTCATGAGACTCTTGAAAGAAAAGATGAAGCTAGAGACAGATTGAAAGAGGAAGCTTCTAATCTCTGCACCTTCTCAACATATAGGTATTTAAGGCACCTTTTATATCAAATTATTCTATTAACTGGACGAATCTTTACTTTGATACAGATTTTTATATTTAGTTTTATGATCAGCTGCATCCTTCCACTACAATGTTAAATACTCTACTAATCACATGGGTTTGTTTTGAATAATAGTTTTTGTAAACAAACAGGTCAACAAAGCAATTTGCAGTGGTGGGTTGTGCTGGTTTGCCCTAGGAAGGGCAGTGTTGTGTGTAAAACAAAGGAGCTTTAACAATATCTTTTCTCTTCCTCTCTCGCACATACATGCACAACACAAAAGCTCTTCCTCTTACAACAACGCCTGTCTGTGCCAGTCTGACCTCAACAGCACAGAACAAGAGTGGCGAGTTGAAGAAAAAATAGAGAGCAAGGACGAGGCAGAGTAAAAGGAGAGAGGGGCAGAACAAAAATGTAGGGCATTGTCTGCGGGCTTTCCTATTTTTTTCCTGTGCCATGTCACCCAACATTCAAACCCACAAACACACACATCACACAAATGCAGAGAACAGAGGAGACAGCGCAAGTGACGAATGACCAAATGAAAGTGGACGCTGTGAATTTTCAAGTGGATCAAAGAGGGTTGCCTCCTCCAAGGATTTGGTTAAGCAAATATCAGTCTTTTCTCACTGTCACTCTCGCTTTCTGGCACACCTACTCTGCAGTGGATTAAAGAAAGGGAACAGACAGGGAGAGCAAGGCAGAGAAATAGATGGAGAGAGTGTGTGCACTTCAATAAGATAATACCACCTACATAGAAGAGAGCTGCTCTAAGCCCCCCTGAGCTGGAAGAAAGTAGGCTAATGAAGGTATGTCAAGGCAAGTGAAACATGAAGATACCCTCAGCCATTTCCACATCTTTTAAATATCTGTACACTGATACTGCAATGATGTTAAAGAACATGTTCAATACTATACTTCTTTGACTATATGTATCCTGACTTATAAGCCATTGAGATAATCCATCCGCTCATTACTGATAATTGTCTCTCTTTATAATGAAGTTCCCTCTGTGTTTCTGCACAGGTGATCCTCACTCAACATTTGCCTGCTGGCAATGGAACCTTGTCCCCCAATCTGCAAGGACAAGTGCAAGAAATATTTTCTGAGGATTGGTGTAATTCTACTGTTTATAACCTCACCATGAAAGCCAAAATGACACCATGATTACTCTCCAAAGCAGCACATTCACAACTTAAATTATTTTTTCATGTTACTGTTAACAGGAAAGTCTTGTATCAGGTTCAGTTAAACAGTGCAAGAGGTGGAATGAAAGATAAAATGGTATTATAACAGTTAATCAGCAGTCAGCTAAGGGTAGGCAGAAGTATAAGCCCAAACACAAGAAGAAAACACTGGTTAGCAGCCAGGTGAGGCTGTGAAAAGACAACCGGGGAATTAGGCCACATGCTGGCACAGAGAGCAAAGACGTCTTTGTTTGGGAGGTGTGTCACAACTGCTCTGGTGCTGATGTAGCAAATTACACTTGGCTGCTGTGACTCACCAAACCACCTGGTGAGCCAAAGGATGGGAGCAGAACAGTACACATACATGATCCCCTCTCGCGTGTACTGAGGAAGCAGTGGTAAACTTGGACTGGCAAAGGTTGTGGACCTTTTAAGCATTAATCTTTTTTGTTATTTGGAAATTACCCAGCTTCTCTTGTTAAGCAATAATAACGCTGCTGTGTAATGTATGTTGTCACAACAGTAAAACACATGCAGCTAATACTGTAATGTATTTATGTAAATGGAGAAAAGGGAGGGCAATGGCCTAGAGTATGACAAAGGGGGAGAGCAAGTGAGAGATTACTACAACACAGAGAGACCAAACATGCTGTATTCTGCAGACATCAACACAAATGCAGCATACCATTCTCCTCTCACACATAATGAGAACCTGAAACTACCGACCACACACATTTGTGTTTGAGGTAGAGGGCTGCCATCTGTGGCTCAGCAAGCAGAAGTACAACCCCAACCATAGTATTTCCAATTCATTTCTTTTAAAATGTGGTTGTAGAGATGAATTCCTTAGAGTCAGACTATTGGTAGAGTTTATTATGGAGTCTCATTCTTAATGATAACAATACATCACAGTAGTGTCTCGATTGTGTAATCTAATCTAGTCCGCTTAAAGAAGACCAATCTCTAGTGGCAGGATAAAAGTTTACTTTGCGCTTTTGTAATGTTAGTATTACAGGTCGACTTGGAAACTGCAGTACATGATGCGATTTTTATATACCATATACACTTGGACCAGTGAATGGCTGAGTTATTACTCAGAGACATGGTTCAGATGTCAACAGGTGCTTAACACTTGACCAAGTGGAGCATGCAGCATCAACAGGAGCAGCACCACCTCTCTGTAGCACTATTTCTCTCACTGAGACACTAAAGGAAAGCTTTGTGAAGCTACCTGCAGTAAACGCCTGTCTGTTCGTCTATGTGTGGATGGACAAGACATCCACAGATCAGACACCCCAATATAGAAACACAGGAGATTTCCAGGGAATGCAGCCATAAAAGCTTAAAATAGTAATCAAATCTGCCTGTCCAAGTCACTGATTAACAAGAGTCATCTCATATGTTTACTTTGTACAAAAGCAACAAGTAGGGGACATTATGTGCTCAAACACAGTAACTGTCTGAACAATTTCTTAAAGAAAATTGTGATTTCATTTGAGAACCTTCTCTTACTTTGCCTACGGGTCCCCAGAAACTCCCTCAGGGTTCTTACTTCATTACACATTATTTTTATTGAAAGGATGTGGTACCTGCCTCAAGACTCAGGTTCTCGGGGATTTTAGCATGTCATCTACCCTTTATTGAGATACTGCTTGCACTTCAAAAACAGCCAAAAACTAAGGCCAGTGCTAAGCATGTGTACGATTCAACAGCACACGTCAGCAGTACACTGTGCATACGCTAAAGGACAAAAACATTTTTATTTTTTGTTTTATTACAAATTCATATTTCTCATGTCATTTTTTTTCTCCATTACTTTCTTTCATGGAAAGAAACTCTTTGGTGCAGCACTGTATATAAAATAGTGAGTTAAACAGTCTTTAAACAACCAGATACTTGTCAATATACAATTCTGTTATCACTAACTGGATTTGCAGGATCTTACTTCATTTGTTTTGTTCTGCTTCTCTTCCTCAGTCATGTTGAGGGAGTATGAAGGAGGGAGGGATGCCGCTGTAACCTGACAAAAAAGCCACAGATCTTTTAATCATCTTTTTTCTCAGTCTCCACCTTTCCTCCCACTTCTCCTCTGCTCTTCATGTATTAACTGGCAAATATACTGGGCTTCTCTCTCTCTCTCTCCTTTCCCACTCCTCGCTGTCACACACACACCATGCACTCGCTCACACACCACTGTGATTATCCACAGAGGCACCCCTCTCAGATGCAAATGGCCAGTGGCCTTTGGCTCAGTAAGGAGACAATAAGACAATCCAGTAAGGATTTGGAGCGGGGCCACATAGAAAGGAGGGCAGGTGGGCACATTTGCCTTCAGCTGGCTTGCCATTAAAATGAGGTGCCAAAAACCAGCGGTGACCTGCACGACGGCACGGCAGAGAGGAAGAGAGCCGAGTGGGACAGTGACAGCCTCTGTCACTGTCACATGGATGGAACACAAACAAGTGATCACCCATTTCTGAAATATTAATTGGTGGTATAATGAGAACTATGTTTGTGTTCTCATTTTACGTAGACCTAAAGGGACAAAGCATACAAATTCTTTCACTTACTGCATAAGTTGCTAGAAATTAATGTGCACTGTAATTTTTTTTAACCATGGGGCCCCTGCCAAATTTTCATACCTCAGAGACATCTACATTGAGTTATATTTTTGGTTATTTGGTTCTTAATATGCTATTACCTAGCAAAATAGTTCTCTAGTGCCATCTTTCATTGTCTTGTTTGGTTCAAGATAAGATGTTTTTAAAAGCATTCAGGGAGTTTGACTCAGCTGTTGTTTTTTTTGTTGTTGTTTTATTTATTGATTGCACGGAAATGTGAAAAACTGTGCATGTCAAAAGATGAAAGAACTCAACCATTTGCAAAAACAATATGGTTAACTTAATTGGAGGAAATCAATAGCATTTTGGAGGCCATGGGTCCCATGGCCTCCAAAATGAAGCGGTAGAGTTGGGGAAGATATGCAGACAGAGGGGAAGAAACAGGAATTAGACTCAAGAGCTGTGACATTCCACAGATGTTTGGAGGGCTTGGCTGGCCACAGTCTCAGAACTAAGCTTCCGTTTAGCCAATGTACCTTTCCTCAGCACCATAACAGCAGCAGTAGTGTGTCTTGCACTAGGAAGAGGCATGCTTCCATCTCTAGGCAGTTCGCAGTACTGTATATACAGTTATCACCTCTGGTCTGTTTTGTACATGGAAGGCTGCCATTTGTAGCAGCTTGTTATTATTATCTGGGGCATGTAAACATGTTTTGAATGGTCGTGCGCTACAGTAGTGACAGGGCTGGCATCGGCCCTGTTTCTGGCACAACATTAATAAACAATGTTTCCAGAATCAAAGCTTACAATAACAGACACCACATAAACAAGGATACATTGTTTTGACTATGAACAGAGACTGAGAGACTGACCAATGTGCTAGGGAGACACAAGGACCATAGCTAAATGTTGCAAGGCAGCACAAATTGTACCTTTATATTAAAGTGAGCTTATTAAATTACATACAACACTAATATGCTAAAGCTAAAGATTCTTTTATTATTATTATTATTATTATTATTATTATTATTATTATTATTATTATTATTATTATTATTATATTAAGGTGATTTTCAAGTAAAATTCTGGTCAGACGTGGTGACAATAAAAAAGAAACAAGAATTAGAGGACACATTTCCTGAGTGATATAATCTTCCCTACTGTCTAGCCACCTGACCACTGGGTAACAACATCTACCGTCTGCTGCCAAAATACCAAGCACACAAGTCTCTGAGAGACGCATCATCTCCAGTTTTACCACATAGCTCACACAGGAGGTTAGGTGCTGAAGAAAACACTGAACCAAAACTTTCTTTAAAGGAGACAAAATCCACAGCCTTACATGTGGGCAAAACACACTCCAAAATTGCAGCTAAAATCGAGCAAGTCAGAATCTATTTAAGGCAAATTTTTATTTCTTTATTTCTTCAGGCAGTAGATCATTGCTAAATTGTTGTTGAGAATTAAGAGTAACTTGTTTTTGTGTGTGTGTGTGTGTGTGTGTGTGTGTGTGTGTGTGTGTGTGTGTGTGTGTGTGTGTGTGTGTGTGTGTGTGTGTGTGTGTGTGTGTGTGTGTGTGCGTCTACAAGATTAGGGACACGTGTGGCATAATAGTTAGACAAGCAAAATTGTGAACCATCAATCCCTGTGAGCCAACCCTCAATGACACCACTGTGGTGCTCTTAAGTAAAGCTCCTAATACCCACTGTTCCTGTTTGTGTGTGTGCGAGTGCGTGTGAGAGAATGAGTGAGAAAGAGACATCTTTAAGTTGGCCCAGGTTTCTGTCCTGTTGTTATCCAGATTCCCTCGATTTGTTACTACCTCATCTGTGCCCTTTAGGACAGAGCATAGTTTGTGTCTGCGTTTGTTCAGAGATCTGAAAAAAGAAATGTTCAAGAGCATTCTACAGACGTCCACGGAGACATGCTGAATGGACCAAGCTATGTCTATAAGTGCACAAACTTGAAATGAATATACAGTTTGCAAAGCTAACAATCTTATGCATATATGGAACATATTTCTCAGAGGACGATTAACAATGTAGGAGCATCGCTGTTAGAAACTTTCTTATGACCATGCCATTATAAGCTGAGCTAACAACAGCTGTCTAGGGGAATGTGCAATAAAACATATAATGCATTGTTTCTTTTTTTACTTAAAAGTCAGCATTAATTAACAAAGTCATCTACTAAACTATATGAAAAAAATATATGCATCAGTATCTCACAAGACAGCCTATGCATCAACCGGAGCTAAGCAAATACAATCTGTGGAAACAAAAGGGGTAGTTTGTCCTAGAGATACCAAAAGACTCAACTTAAAAGCCACTGACTCAAATTAGTGAGACTGTTGGAAGATTCATATGAGCATAGTTGCATTGCAGGTGAAAAGCTTCAGGGCAGGTGTACAAGGAAATACTACAATAACCAAACACATTTTCCTGCACATAAATACAGTGCTTCCAGAAAGTATTTACGCACGTAAACTTTTCCACATGCTGTTATGTTACAGTCTTATTTCAAAATGGATTAATTATTTTCCTCAAAATTCTACAAACAATACCCCATAATGACAGTGTGAAAGTTTGAAATCTTTGCAAATTTCTTTAAAATAAATAAATAAATTAAATCACATGTACATAAGTAATCAAAGCCAACGTGAGCTCTTTTACTTTGAATTGATTTCCCTCTGCCACAAACAGAAAAGAGAGTAAGCCCCTTTAAACACATCAGATTCAACTTAGAAGGGAGAGAGAAATGGAAATAGATAGAACGAGTCCATAAAAAGAGGGGAAATCTGATCCTCTGCAAGTGTATCACAGACACACAGAGATACAGCCAGAGCTGACTAAAGATAATACTGACATAACCCTCGACAACAAGTCGGGTTATAGCTCCCGCCAGGTTTAGGCTGGATCACACACAAATAAAGACAACCAAACACACACAACATGGGTCCACTAAAACACCTGCTGTCATCTAAAAATGTTAAGCATCTCATTCTGAGCCAGATACCTTAGCTCTTCTGAAAGAAATATTTTCAGTAATTATGCTTGTTACTGTGCAAGAGTGATACGTGGAAATTGCAATCTAGTCAAAGAACACCTAATACAGTACATCCTTTTGACTTGACATAAAAATAACCGTAAATGTATTATAGTAACATGAAACAAAGAGGGGATTTTAAGCCTGTTTGAAGCAGTGCTCATAGTGACTCATTAGGTCATCTTGTCATTAGCAATATAAATTGCTCAGTTGTAATACTAAAGCTTCATTACCCAGAGCCATGGCCAATTAGTCAGCCTCATCCTAAATTAAAGCTGGGTTTCTGTACTTTACCCATAATGGCATGGCCTACGTTTGCCATTTCTCGTTCAAATGAGCAGAAACGTTTAGTGAAAATAATGATGATACGTGATTACATCAAGTTATGTGATTTGAAATTCAACTGTGAAACATTCTACAGTGAAATAAAACTAAATGCTGTGACCAAATTTGTTTCACACAGAAATTAAAATAGGCTAACACGAGGACATCATCTTTGTTTTACTGAACAAACAACCCTGCAAAGTCAGATCAAATAACAGAAAGCTCATTTATTATGTGCAGTGAAATTAGACTTCAAAAGGGGGTTAACAGCTTTACACATGTCAATCATTTACCTTCTCATAAGTTTAAAGCTCAAGTGAAGTAGTCAAAGTAGTAAGTGAAACTCTAGATATAATACATAGTATGTAATTTTATACTTTAAGGAGCTTTAGCAACAGTAGACAGGCCTATACATTTATTCCAAGTATATCAGTGTTTGCCTCAGTACAGTGGAATAAATTAATTAATTAAATAAAAAAAAATTTGCTCAACTGAAATTTAAGGTGTAAACTTTCCTTGGTGTTTCTTTGCTGTTTGTGCAGTGGCAGTGGAAGTTTGCTTAATTAAACTTTGAAATCATCTGTGACACAAACTACATGCACAAATAATGCTGGGCATACCATGGCATGGAAATTGTGTAGCAAAGACATACAAAAGATTTATATTCAAAGTGCATTCAGCACCACATCAAAACAACAAGCAACAACTCTTCATAAAACAGAACTGTCTTATGTTAATATGCAATGAATTACAGAGCTCAACTAAAGTGAACAATGTGAAACTGCATCATTGGGTAATTGTGTCTTGTATGAGGCTAGATATTACCCTGCACTTTGCTTCCCTCCACTAAACTATACAACCCATTCCTAGATACTGCTTCAGGTAGGGAAATAGAAAAGAAAAACTATATGTTTGATGATAAATTTCTATCTCAATCAACTTTAAGAAAAAGGACATTAGCCCCATGTTAAACCATTTGAACTCAGAAATCATTAATGAAGACAGACATGACTGAAGTTATGACGTTTCAGGCTTCTCTGGATTTCTCTCATCATATAAAAAGTTTCCGTAAATCTTCTAATCTTCTAATCTTTCAAGACTAGATCAGAGTACAGCCACACTATAGACGTAAGTGCTGTGGTGACAGATCTAACACCAAATAAGGGATTACCCTTTAATGTGGCCACCTGTCTGCAACACTGCATGACCAACAGCAGCACAGTCACTTAGAAATGAACAAAGATGAGGGGACAGAGACACTGCAGGAGACACCTGACAGATTAGCAGTGCTGAGTGCAGTGCAGGACATCTGCTTGGCCCTGTGCACTCTGATAGCCTCTGGTCACATGGCAAGATGGGAGGAATGCAGGGTGCCATGACTGAGTAGTCAGGAAGCTGAAAAGAACAGGAAAACTGATAGGGTGCAGAGAAGAACACAGGACATCACTCCTACATAGTGAAACCTGTCTCTGCTGCTACCTTTGAATATGGGTTTTCTCAGTGCTACAATAGAGAAAAAGCCAGTGACGCCTGTTAACTTTTAGCAACGACAGAATTCTTTGCCATCTCAGGGCCTCTAGCAGGCATTCAGGAACGGAAATTGCTGAAATAATCTTCCTACAGGCTGCACATTTCTAGCACTCTCCAGTTTCCTTACACACTACTTTTGGTTCAGTATCATGAAATCTGTTAATCAAAGTCAAACCAGATTGTGTTGTGTCATTTACTTAGAATTGTTACACCTTGTTCACAATCCAGGACAGAAAGCCATAATTTATTCTTGTAAACTGAGTGGCGTATGATGTAGAGAAGTCAAATAATTACCCCATTTGCCTGAGGAAATTTTGTTTTAACTAGTTTAGATAACATAAATGACACAGTCTGCCTTGTGGATGATGTGGTTAAAATATGGATATTTAGTTAAAAAGGTATTAAAAAATGTATCATCTCTTTAAGGTCAAGGACACTGATGATCAAATAAAGCAAACTTGTGAACCTTCAATCCCTGCAGGCTGACCCTAATTGACAGCATTGCTGTGTGTGTGTGTGTGTGTGTGTGTGTGTGTGTAAAAGAGAGACAGCCTCTCAGTAAACGCTCTGTGAATAAATAAAGGTTAAAAAGAAAGATCTAAGACAAACATCACTTTAAGTTGTAAACAGACAATAATGTATAATTGCATAGTAATTAGGAAAATGACCCATACTAATGTAAACCACAGGTATTTTCCTTTAAGTGCCATATTTATCTTCTAGACAGGATCTCTCCAGCAACATGATATATCCAAAGAGCTCGGTCACATGGTCCCACAGGTTCCCTGGAGGGGTTGTTGCTAGAGAGACCAAGACCAAGAACAAGACCAAGACCAATGGTATAAGGTGTGTGTGTGTGTGTGTGTGTGTGTGTGTATGTGTGTGTGTGTGTGTGTGTGTGTGTGTGTGTGTGTGTGTGTGTGTGTGTGTGTGTCTCCACGGTGTCAAGGAGAGGTACTGAGAGGAAGTGCTGAGTTGTGCTGTACTTCTGTATCAGCTACTATTTTACATGCACAGTATATGTTACACATGCAGCTTTGTCTGGCTGCATTTCTTTTGTCTCACATCAATAATTCTAATGAAGAGCTTGTATGCCAACTCTGACTGCCCTCAGTGTGGACTGGTTTGCATGGCAATTGTTGACAAGCACGTTTGTGTTCTCGTGCCCCTGTATGTTTGTGCAGTGCTGGGAGGGGGATAAATTTAGCGCTTTAGCCCCAGACTGGAGGCTGTGGCCCTTTATCCTGCACTGTCCTACTTAACAGAGTGCTGTACTCTGCTTCCGCCTGCCACAGCGCACCAGGGCGCTCACATTCACCTCCCAACACTGGGCCAAAATAATGGAGGAAGAATGTGCTCAGCCATATAACACACAGTCACACAGAAAAGTACAGTCGCTTTTGTTTATGCGGGTGTTATTGTGTAACTTTTTTGCATTCATTCATTATCATTTGGTCTTTGAATATGAGCTGTTGCTGCACAGCGGCCTGATTTTAAAACAGCTTGATTTGTTAATGATGCTTTTAGTCAGACAACTAAATGCACAGCAGACTTCGCATATTTAAATACCGTTGAGTGGTGATCTAACACTCCTGAATGCAGGACAGTTGGAGTACATAGTGGATCTTGTAAATGCTGCTTTAAATACAGAAGGCCCACCAAAGAGATAAAAAGAAGTGAGATCCCTTTTGTCCTCATCAAATTGAAACATCAAAGCAGGCTTGATTTTAACGTTGCTCTAAATTTCAGTAACACAGCCAATTAGGAGAAAGAAAACGAGTCAGTCTGCCTTAAGCTGACCAATAGAGAACAAGCATCCCGCTTCACCTTGGAAACACACGATCCCAGGGTGCATTTCCCTGCTGCCATGACAACCAAGATGAGCTCTCCCATGCTCAATCCTTCACTCCCTCTGTCCCTCCCACCCTCCCTTGTGTTCTCTCCGCGCTCTCTCTGTTTCTTGAAGCAAGTCTACCTAGCAGCACAAGGTTCACAGTAACAACCAGGCTGCACAACTTGGAGGCACCAGTACTCCAGACAAAGAAAATTACTGTCAGCTGTATCAACACATGTTGCTGCATTTGGAGTTCATGTAAAAAGAGGGAGGCTTTGTCAAATAATTGAGCACCGATTTTTAACTGTTTTAACATATTTCTTTAAACAGTTTTTAAGACTTCTAGATCCATTTTTAAATATTTCTTATAGACTCCGTCTCAGATAACATTACGGTTTATTCCTCATTACATTTTTTGATATGAAATGGATGCAACAGAAACACCAGGAAGCACCAATAGTTATCGTTATCATTATTAAAGATTCTGAAAATTCAGTTTGCTGCCTGCTGCTTACCACACACATCGGGTTTAAAACGAGAAAGGAGGAAGGGGGGAGTGGGTTTGAGATGATGTAAGCATTTCAACACAAGCTGAGCTCTGAGATTATGAACTCCATAAAAAGCCTCCACCAACTGGAAGCTTTGGATGTTGCACTGGAGTTGCCCAATAGGTATCCAGTTTTTTATCTGTTATTTAGATATTTTGATTGGAGCATCTCATAAAAAGCCTTCAAACTGATGACTAACAACTACAGGCTTGTCACAATGGTGCCGTTATGTAAAGGTTGCAATGATCTATCGGAAAAAATCTATTCTGATAACCCATCAAGTCTACAACAAAATAATTCATTGTTAAATAATCAGCTTTTTTCACTTTTAATTGAATTTAGAACACAGTAAATTAATGCTCTAAACTTCATGATGACATCAAAATATTTTTATTTTGTCCAGACAATTTAAAGGTTGTAGACGTTTTCCACTTTTGTTGGACGTTTAATGGACCAAAAACCATTTATTTAATTGTGAAACACCGGAACATAGGTTTCCAAATTTGGGGTAGGGGATTAGGGAAACCGAATTTCCCAAGGTAGATTTCAAAGAACATTGATTTTGTGATACCCCCTTCTTTGTAAATCAAGGTCTACATAAAGTCTGAATGAAAATTAAACCAACACAAAGTGCCTTTTAGGATTCTAAATAACTAGCATTTAAAAAAAATAAATACATTTCTTTATTCACAGAGTTTGAGCTGCGTATCATTGTTACATGCGTGTAAACTCAGTTCCCCAATTACCCGAGAAATCTGATTTGTTCAACCAACCCGGTTACTTAAGTGCATATCGGGATCCATTTCAGATGTTAAAGAGCTTTCTTTCAGCAACTTAACTATCCTAGTTTGGTTGTTCAAGAAATCAATTCTTAATTTCAGGACTCAGACCATCAGAAATCAAATAATGAATGTCACTCAGAGAGGAGGATATTGCTTAAAAGACAGTTTTGTTTTTCCTTGCTGAAAATCCACTAGCTATTAAGTACAAAAGGGAATACTAAATGGTGTCTAACCCACTCAGAGATGAAAGGTCAACATCAGCCAGCTGAGCAGAGGTGTTGGCAAAACCTGTTAACTAACCAGCATAGTTCATGTGTGTATTTAGAAAGGGTAGACAAAATGTCGACAGGGAAATAATGTACACTGTACACTGTACAGTGGACAAAGACTGGGAATTCCCTGGATACATTCCATCTCATTCCTTCTGCAATCATCTAATCACAGAGAATGATGTAAGAAGTGAGCATTCGTAAAAAGCTACCATCATGCTGCCCATGAGGATGAAGTCTCCCTAGTGGTAAACGCTCAGTTCTCTTTAGCAGAGCTGGTAGGACAAACTTGAGCATCTCTACGGTGACATGAAACAAGGAAGCAAGAGGATCTGTTGATCACATGGAAGCCTATTACTCAGTATTCGCCTGTACTGCAGAAATAAAATCCAACATTACTACAGCCGTCTAAGCAATTACAACAAACCACAGGTATAGACCTCAATAATAGTTCAAGAATGTTTCTGCTGGTCTGGGAACAACAGTGATGCACATTAAAAAAAAAAAAAAACAACAATACAAAAAAAAAAAAAAAAAAAAATACAGCAAGGGTCTAGTGAATTCTCATCACAAGTCTGTGATGCTTTGTTGAAATTGCCGCATGGCTGGGGCACAACAAAACACACCAAAGGGAGTGGAAAAACATCCTTGACGACAACCGAGATTCAGAGTGGTTGCACCACTATTTATAACCTGCCCAGTCGGCTCTGTGACAGCAGAAGGGGATGAAGGGAAGAAAAGAGAGTGTGAGAGAGAAAAAGAAAGAGAGCGAGAGCGATAACCAGACAGAGGGTGGCCTGTGAATTCCAGAGCAGAGGAAAAGACCATTGTTTATTTTCCCCTTGACTGGGGCCCTCTGTGATTAGCATACTGTGTAAATAGGTAATAGTGCTAAAAATGTGTATGAATATACAGTAGCTTAAATCACCAGCTAGCTTTTCTGTATTCTTTTGTCTATCCTTCTGTCAGTTAGGTAAAAATCTATCATACTTCTCCTGAGAGATGTGAGCCACTGTCAAGCTGAGTGTGCCGTCACCGCAGTGTGCCGGCCCATATTGTACTGATGATAAAGACACACGGATAGCACAGTATTGGCCATTTCTAACCTGTACAGCACAACTAACCTGCAACCACACGTGTTTGCACACACAAGATTATCCTGCTGCACAGCCTGTGATGGTCACTTGACTGGGAAATCTGACAACACAACCTTACCAACTCCCAAACCAATATTACACTAACACATGCACACAAAATAAAGCAGGAAATGAATCTGCAAGATGTTAAGTGACTATTTAATAGAAGAGGCTGCCCTAGAGTTGTTTTACATAGAAAAGCATTAAATTGATAACTGAAATAAATTGAAAACACTGGCAGCCTGTGAAATGTGGAGACAGTGTGAAGTAGTAAGAGTAAGGGAGTTGGTGGTGGTGCATAGCAGAAGTGCTATAGTCATCTTCTCCCCACGACATGTGCCTCCATCTCTTATCAATAAACCCAGACACCGATGGCAAGAAATCCAGCTCAGCGGATAGTAAAGAGGAGGAGGACGATGTCTTACTTGTACACAAACACACTCAGAGTGTGAGCAGAGATGGGTAACAGACAGTAATGGCACAACAGCACCTATTTTAAAAGTCCTAACATAACTGTAATGTATTGTACACTGCAGAAATGTCCCAAGCTGATCTACAGTATTGGGATAGGGGCCAATACTGACAATTATTGATACATCAGTGTGTTAAATAAGGCCTGATGCATTTACTATACAATGCTTTCTTTGTTTGCCTTAGATACAGCAGCTGTCCAAAGTGCTGACCTATAAGCAAGTGACCTGCAAGTTAACTGTGGGAAGCAGAAAACAAATACACAGCAGCCGCACTTTTAACTGACTCCAAACTTTAACAATGTGCAACCATGCTGAGCTGCTGTTGTTGTTGCTGCTGCTTTCAAATAGTTCAGTCAGTATGTTAAGCCTTCAGACACATTTACATGAGATGCAATGCACTATTTTAATTAAATATTACAAGCTCCTGTTTAGAATTTTCATAAGCTGTGACACTTTTGCCTACAGTAGGAATATTGAAAAGGTTGTGCTAGTTTAAGTAAAAAAGATTTTGAATAATTTTTGGATATATTTGCTGAAATACTGGAGCAAAAAAAAAAAAAAGGTTAGGTTTGGAAACCTCCACATACTGTTGCGTTCTGCATGTACGTGACTAAGTTCAGAGAAATTCGCAAAAATGTTTTTGTTATACTTGCACAGAAGATGTACATGTCCAGAAAGGGGCAGTGTCACTTTTAGCAAACCAAAATTTACTGTAGAAGTAGAATTAAAAAGGAAGTGGAAGGTAAAGTATTCCCCAGTTGTGTTTATATTTTCTCACCACATCTACTAACCACTCCTCTAGCTGCTCTATCTTTCTGTTTCTTTAGTTCATCCATTGTTTTCCTTTCCTTTCCATTTCAATCCCACCTTCCAACTACATCACATTGACCAATCAACTTATTGATAAGCACTGATTTAATGGGATTGTAGATGCTCTTTTACTCAGACGCATAAAACTTCTCAGATACTGCTCCCATTACCACGTTAATCTGTGCAGGTCGGAGAGGTGGGAAAAAAGTCAGTGTTTTAAAGCGGTTCGAAAATACCTGATGATGACACAAGTAAAGCCGAAATGCAATCTTTGGTTGGCTAAAGTCTTATCATCTGGTTACTAACAGCCATACTCAAGAATATTTTTAAATTGTTTAATATTTGCAACTGACATCTGCAACAAGGGTTTATATACAGTAACTAGAACTTTACTTGCTGTTTGCTTTGTTGTTATTTTACCTCAAATTTTCCTGACTCAACATTTTGTGTTGTCCACACCTCTCCATCCAGGATCTCACTCTAAATCTGTGCTTTGTCTTTTTCTTTACTTTTTGTTCTTTTTAGCGAGATATGCTTTGTTTATAAAACATTAGCCACCACCACATTTGTTTTGGCAGAAGAACTTGCAAGAATTTGCATTCTCACAGGATTTGCTTAACTGCAGTGAATCAGTGAGGTCTGTCCAGCAGTTCATACTAGAAGCAAAACAGTTTAATACTCATTTTTATTCAGTATCAGTATGTACTCAAATGTAAGTACTTCTATCGGGACATCCATGCTTATCAATGTACAATTTAAATGGAACTATCAGTAGCAAGGATGCATGATGAGAAAGCAGAGACCATTCTACCCTGGTATTCTTGCCTGTCTAAAATCAAAAAACTGTACGGGATGTAAAAATACTTCTGAAGTAAATTGTCAGTTACTTATGGATCACGTACACATATCTCTGTCTTTTAATTTTATAATTGTGATCCTTGCTAGATTTTATCAGTTATTTTGCATTCTTTTTTTTTGTAAATTCTGGTCTGTCATATCTAACCTCATAACAGATCCCCAAATAAATTTGTCACTTTCATAGCCTGTACACTTAACATAAAAAAATGCAACTTTATGTCTACTGCAGCAATACTCAGCCCACTGAGCGGCACCAAACCACGTCACAACCAGCAACAGGGGACATGTCTGGAAGAGCAAATTTAAAAGGCCAAAAATCTCAATTTTCATAGTGTAGGTGCCAATGGAGAACACTGCCATACAGGAATGTTGACCTGGACAAGAACTCAACAGAACAAGTGGCGCCAGTCTACCTCTTGTTGATGGGCTTCTCGTCCTTCTCATAGGGTTTGACAAACCACTTTCCGATACGGACGAAGCTGCGATTCATAAGGCAGCGCTCCAGCAAGTTGTGGATGGCTTTGAACAGCAGCGTGCGACACTCGTAAGAAAGGCCATTCTCCCACAGCCCATCATCCTCAGCTAGAGGAAAAAAAAAAAAAAAAAGAGAGAAACAGAAAAAGATGAGATTAGTTAAAAAAAGCTTAGAATTTACGCCATTTTTCTTTCAAACAGTAAGAACCTTCAAGAGCAAACGGTGACAATCTTAACAATACAAAAACTCAATTTATAATTACAGCAGGAACAGTGTGTGTTGCTGTTGCGGCTTGTAGCATTAAACAGCCTTACACTTGATCAGAAGGCACAGCCTTCATTAGAGATATTTATTAGTTTTTAATAATAAGGCCACAATAAACCTACAGTCACACTGGATCTACAATATCGAACTTTGAAATCATGTTTATTTTATAACCACATTTTACTTACACTACAGGGAAAATAGTTATTAATAAAGAAGTCTGTCTTATTTCTTTTAAGCAGCAACATCAAGTGTTTGTTTGCTGTTTTTCAGAACACTAACTTTCATTAAAGGATATTACAGGAGAAGAATGGCAGCCTAAATATGAATGTATACTGTTGCAGCCTTGAGAACACAATGACAAAGACTAAACACACCCCTTTAGATTAAATTATGATTCACCTTGCAATTACAGGTAGACAACACTGTTAATAAGCCTAGACGAAGCGGAGAGCAACTATATGGACTAATGACACGTGTTGATCAAAGTAGGGCCTTAGGTGCACTCACCTAATACACAATAATTACCTATTGAGAATTATACCAAGACAACTCTTTGATGAGCATCACAAGTCATTTACAAGGACATGTCAGTTATTGTTGAACACTGCAATACAGAAATTTCACATTTCCGTTCAATGCAAAACAGTAAGGCATATCTAGATTGACATCTGGAACCCAGAAACCTGCTGCTGCCGGCTTGAAGGCTTTGGAGGTTTCAGGTTTGGTCTTCCACATATCGAGTTTTAATACCAGAGATGAGGAGTGCAACCATACACAAATTTATAGTTCAATAGTGCGGCTGTTTTGTTTTCAGTTCTGTGGGGAAAACCAACATTTTCTGTCATCTGCAAATCAGTGAGTGACACAGCATAAAACAAAGTGCACATGTGGAAACATATTATTGCTCAAACACTTACAGCATAAAATGTATAAATACCATATCTTCTTGGACAGATTATAGCACATACTGAAACTGCTACCTTTTCTTTTGGGCTTTTAGTGTGGAGAATAGGCTTTAACCTGAATATAATAGAGGGCGATATATTGAATTAATAAAAAATTTATTTTAACAGGGTTAATGAAAAAAAATATTTATTTATTTATTTATTTATTTATTTATTTATTTATTTATTCATTCATTCATTCATTCATTCATTCATTCATTCATTCATTCATTCCCCTAAATCAAAATAAGTGCTTTCTCTGCCTTCAACATTGCCTTGGGAATGCCTGCACATATGAGCTTTGCCAGTCAACAAGCTGGAGTATTGGCATCCACAACAGGTAAAGACGATGAAATGATAATAAAGCAAGGTAGCCCTGTTACTTCAGTGATATGGAAATGAGAGACAGCCCACTAACTCTCCTTTTTGAGTTTCTGTTCTACACCTGCAAAGAACCTGTAATTAGACAGTGTTAGATTCACAGCAATAAAGTTATTTGCATACCAAACTTACATATTAAACATATCAAACTCTACCAGGCGTGGTGAATAAATGTACTGTTAAACTGAGAGCAGAGTTGCTTTCTGAATCACATTTTGCACTGGCCTGAATGCCTGTCTAATTTCATTAACAGCCATTGCTCACATCTTACAGTACTTAAGCTCCTTTCAGTCAACTCTCCAGCAAACATCTTCCCAAGTGCGTTGTCTGTGCTTGAGAACAGACAAAATAAATAGAGTGGGACCCTCATTCTGTGAGAGCTAGCCATCCCAAAAGCCATTTAACCAGAATTAAATAAATAATTAAGCAAACTCTTACTTTTGTGATAAGATTAAGTTTATATTCAGATGATTTTAAGGGAACCAAAAGAAGGCATTACGCTGATTTCCTTCCTTCGACAAGAGGCACATCATGAGCCCTGTGCCAGGCTGGCAAGTCTGAAAAGCATGTAGGGAGATGTTAAAGAGATATAATTTCCCCCATTATATGCTGCAGTTATGCTATTTTAGAAGTTTTTTTCTTTAAGTAGGAGTATCACGTCTAATTTCAGGAACAATTAAAAAAAAAAGAGAGAGAGCCTCCATAACCCCATTAAATCAAATTTGAAAGGCCACAGTGCTACTTGATGCAGAAGTTATATTATTATAGCCTTTACAACAATACATTCCACCAAAGGAAAACAACATAGGGCTAGATGCCAAAGGGGCTACATGCCAGATGAGTTTCAAGGGAACAAACTAATTCATCAAGTGCACACACATCTTGATGGATAAAATCAGGAACGCTTAAAGACAGATCAAAGACAGGTTAAAATAGGGAAAACAGCAATTTCCCCATTAACAATTACAAGTTTTTTAAATTACAAAATTACAAGTAAAAATAAATCAATAATATTAAAAAGCAATTTAAGGTTCTAGATAATGTGGGTGCAAAAAAAAAAAATAAATAAAAAAAAAGGGGGATTAAGCACATTTTTTCTGTTTTGATTGACGCATCACCTGGTCTGGCCATCCTAAGAGATACAGCAGGCAAGACAACAAAAAAGAAAAGAAAAATCGACACATAAAGACAGCCATCCCACTAAAGCACTGACAGCAGATTAAGAGAAAGGACAAAGGGGAAAAAAGAAAAATAGAATTTAGGCCAAAACCTAATGCTGAAGAGACAGATCAGTGTGACAGATAATGTCTAAAAGATGGGAATATGAGGAGAGCAGCAGGCCTCAAATCTAATGTGAGACATCCAAATAGCTTCCATTTTCCAGTTAAACCTGTAGTCCTACTTTAGCCCGCTACTAATATTGGGGGGGAAATAAATAAATAAAAACTTGCTAACCTCCCTTAACATGTTTTTACATCAAATACCATAGCTCCGGTGTCTGCTTCCTTCTGCCAAGACCACATCTGCCCTTATCTGCTTTACATCAAGTGCTCCCAATAACCTTATGTACACCATGTCTTGCCTGCTGCTACATTTCCTCCTTCAGAGGAAGAGAGAAGCACCATTCAAGTCAAAATCTAGCATTTGTTACAATGTAAACAATGTGGCACTCACTCCCTAGAAATAGCTATATGATATTAAAAGTCAAAACAAAGCCAGATTTGGATTTCTGTTTTTGAAATCTGAATCCCCACATTCAGTGGCATTGGCCTTATTGAAAGGGTAACACAGAGTGGGTTCAGCAAAGGAGGGGGGACAATCATCTGTCCACCTTCTCTCTTCCTGCTATATACAAACATAATCATTAGACATGTTTTTTCCCCTCTTCCCAGGTCATTCAGAGAAACCCATTAGGCTTTCTAACATTACTCCTGCAAAAAAAAAAAAAAAAAAAAAAAAAAAAGGTTGAATCTACCCAGACAATCTAAATGCAGATATTGTGCATATAATCAACTGAAAGGCAGTGATAATTGGATGCACACCGTAACAAACATGTCATACCATGTTGATTGCAGACAGCATCAAGTTACTGAATAATGAATAAATGGATTGCTTAGAACAATTACAAAGCTTGTGATTAATGTAAAACTTCAACTAAATAAAACTCAAATAACAACTCAAAAAAAAGGTGCCATTTAATAAATGAAGATCAATTTGTAACAATATTCACAGTCAGTTACACTTGAAAAAATTGGTTAAATAGTCGCTTATATAGCGCTTTTATCCAAAGCACTTTACAATGTTGCTTCCCATTCACCCATTCACACACACACTTACACACCGATGGCGGTGGCTGCCATGCAAGGTGCTCACCTTGCATGATGCATGGCTGTGATTTATTCACAGTGATGCTGTGATCAAATATCTTCATAATGTCCAGCACCACTGCTTTACTACTATTCCTGCACACATGCAGTTTTGAAGTATAGCACATAATGATAACATGGTTCTACAGTGTGAACATTTCTGTCACATACAGTATGTGACTGAAAATTAGAGTGTGCTAATTTGAAGCTATTTAGGTGTTAAAAGGTAATTAGAGATGCGGATTCGAAATCAGTTCTCAATTTGTAAGGACTTGTGGCATTTTACTGTCACTTGAAAACACAAGTGAGTGATGGTTTTAGTGTGTAAGGTGCAGGTTATTATCTCAGTGTTTGTTCTTCCTCTTACAGTGTGGCTTAGCTCTTCTGCACATATACATGGACACACAAGTTTGCATATTCTTCCTAGGCCCCCATAGGTTTCCTACCACAGTCCACAGTTAAGTTAATTGGGGAGTCTAAACTGTGTCTAGGTGTGAGTGTGAGCATTAACGGTTGTCTGTCTGTCTGTCTGTCTATCCATGCGTGCGTGTCAACGCTGTGAAAACCCAGCGATTTCTTCAATATTTAACCTGCCTCTCATCCAATGACAGCTGGACCAGCCAAACATATATGACTATCACCAGAAAAAGCAACAATGAATGGATAATCTTATGTTTGAATTAGATGTTGTACATGGTATTGGTGCTCTAGAAATGTAAAAGTTGCAAAAAAAAAAACAACAAAAAACATTGTATAGCAAAATCCCAAAAATCGTTGGATAACGCTCTGTCAAAACTCAGTGTACACAACATTAAGGTCACAACTTTTTAAATTGTTGCCGTTGCAGTTCATTGCTTTAACAGATTAAAACAAAAATGGCATGTCATATAAGCAATTTAAATGAATTGGGAGACTTCATGCTGTTTAAAACCAAGGTGTATTAATGAAGCTCAAAGAATCTCAGTACCCCTAGAGATAATCTTGAGAGTCCTGCATAATGAACACTTAGGTGCACAAGTTAAACACATCAAAAGCATCTGCTGTTACATTTTCTATTACAGCTGTGACCTATACATTTCAGCTTGTTGATAACCATTGTTCACAGCGGTCAGTACACAGGTCAAACAATGAGTGGCCTCATTTAAACAAAGATTTATGAGCTCAGCTGATAGTTAGGACACTTTCATATCTCTGCTTCATGTACAGCAGGCCCTGATGAGTTGACCTTTATAGGAGCTCTTAAGCTGGTGTACAATAGCTCTACTAAGAATACTCACATCTACCTCTAGCAAGGGAAACACAAAGTGCACAAAAATGCAATTTGTATAACAATGCAATATACTGCAGCAGTTGTCCCCTTCTAAAACCAACAAAAATTTAAAAAAATAATAATAATAATTAAAAATCACAAAATGGCACCTATTTCTTTCTGGGGTCTATATAAACTAATAAAAATTTGACAAGTTTAGTAAAAGCCGAGGATACCATTTTTAGAGGTGGTCTCTCCACCCAGTTACTCGTCTGTGTATAAGCAATTAGAGCATCAGTCGGTCATTAAACAGCAGGATTAATGCCTTGTGATCGACTGTGCTCAGGGGGATTCTACCAACTCTGGCCAGAAGTTTTCTCCTCTCATCTACCGTTTCCTCTTTTTCCTCCTTATATGCAAGGAATGGGAGAGAAAAACAGTAGTACTCGCTAAAGTCTCCATTACTAATTAATGAATATTTCTTAAACATAGAGGCAAAAGAGAGATGGATAGAGAGAAAAGAAAGAGAGATTGCACCCATGAGCCAGAGCTGCATGCATGGCCGAGTTCCTGCACTGTGCCAGCCAACAGAGATCTATCAGAGAGAGCAGGAGTGGGAGATGGAGCAGTAGAAAGCAGTAGAAAGCAGTGAAAGCGGAGGGTGGCTCACAGGAGCTTAGCTCTGGAAAATTGATCCCCAAGCACAAAAGCCATCGGCCTCCTCTACTTTTTCTTCCTAAAGACTGGTCAGGCTTTATCTATTCATCATTCTCTGTATTGCACAGATATTTACAACCCTTTTTGAAGAAAAGAATAAATTTTAAGCCAAGGTTATCCAAGTGCATTACTGACTTATCATCTCTGATATACATCAGCAACTTTGTGAATTCAGTGTGTAATCTCAACTAACATTCGCGGGTCGGCATTTCAGGGTTGTTTGGTAAAAATCCACTTTAATTAGATCGATTAACGACAAAATATGGTTCTCACAGAAAACTGCCATTCCAGAAATCTGTCTTACTTTTTCTAATTGTATAACCCATTGTCAAAACTTCATGTTCTGGAATTTTTTACTCATAACATTACAGCATCCAGTAGTGAGAGAAGACATGAAGTTAGTTGGTGTGAGAGAAGAGGATGCAGAGGACAGGGTTAGATGGAGGCATATGATTCACTGTGGTGACCCCTGAAAGGGAACAGCCGAAAGGAAAAGAAGAAGAAGAAGAAGAAGATAACTAAACATATGTACACATTTAAAATATTGTATTTTACTTTTACAGGCTGTCCAAGTCAATAACATTTGGAAATCCTTAAGAGTGAGTGGCATTTCTCCTTTCAGAATCCTTGCCTGGGGCATCCACTGGGCTGCAGTGCTCACAATAGGCCTTGCATCACTGTGGGACTGATTTTTTTTTTGTCCTGTCACAATCCAAGAGAGCAAATAGACTATTTCACTCTTTAAAATAGGATTGCAAGCGCAGAGTCAGACATTCACATAACAGATTATTTGACATTTTGCATAAAAAATATGGTTCTGTTATAGGCAAATGTGATCCTACATTTCCCCAGTCAAGTCATGCAGATTACAGCAACATTACAGACAAGTTTTTAGGTACAGGCCCCTGGGAAAAACAAACACATGTTAGCAATGATGGGTTTCCAGCTGATGGAAACAAGCAGAGGGAGACAAGAAAAAAAGGCTGGCTGCATAGGAGTAGCACCAATCAAATAGACATAATTTATTAGATTTATTAAAACTCAAAAACTTGTCTAACAAAATATATGTACTCGGAAACAGGCGAGTTTGAAACTTACCACGTGCCTCACAACCAATAAATCAACTTATAAAGTTGTTTTAAAAGGCTACAGCAGCACCAGTCACATGTGGAAAAGATCGAATTTTGGTAAATGGCCGCTTATATAGTGCTTTTATACAAAGCACCTTACAGTGTTTCTTCTCATTCACCAACACAGGCACACACACACGCACACTGATGGCAGAAGCTGCCACACTTCAATACATAGCCAGGAGGGACTGGGAATCAAACCGCAGACCACAGGGTCAGTGGTCCACGAACGACTGCCTTACCAAATGAGCTACAGCCGTCCCAGATTTCTAAAAGTATCAGTATCAGTATCATTTACTCTTTAGAGTTCCTAAATGCCACTGCAGAGTTTTAACAAATTAAAACATTGACAAACATAGTGCATTTTACACTAAATCAATAGCAGATTACATTTTTACCCAGGTCAGTGACTCTTTATAAAGGCCAATGTTTTGACAACAGCATTGAAGGCACTTAAAGACATAACTTTAGAGTGTAGCTCAGTTTGTATAGGCAGTCGTCCATGGACCACAGGGTCAGTGGTTCGATCCCTGCTCCCTGCTACATGTCGAAGTGTCCTTGGGCAAGACACTGAACCCCCAAGTTGTTCCTGGTGGGTCAGGTGAGCACCTTGCATGGCAGCAACCGCCATCAGTGTGAGTGAGTGTGTGTGTGTGTGTGAATGGGAATCAACATTGTAAAGTGCTTTGGATAAAACCACTATATAAGCGACTATTTACCATAACTTTAAAAGATATTTTGATATTTAAATGACAAGCATAATGATCTTGTCATTAACAAGCTTCTGTAAACTGCAGGAAGCATTTCAAAAGGTCTCTTACAGATATGAGGGAAATTCAGTCATTGTAGTTATGAGACATTATTTCACAGAAGACAGGACAGAAAAAGCTGACCTGTAAAAAAGATAAAAATAAAAAAGTTAAACTTTCAGCTAACACAGCACACACAGACCCCTGAAATATGTCATTTGGCACTGGATATTCTGCCCTGAGGTGCAGAGAAAGTTGTTTTTATTTCACCTTTGATTCAAATATGCAAAGATGGCAATGGTCAAATGAACAATAAAAAAATCCTATGAACTTGGCAAAGCTGAATAAAATTCCAAGAATTACTGCATACCAGCAGCAACAAACAAGATTGTCAGAAGATCCTGTGAAAAAAGCTTACTGAATGCTGCTACATTGAGCTTTCATTTGTGCAGTCACTGGATGGATACCAAGCAATGTTGTTTATCACCACCTGGTTGAAGAGATAAGCATTTCTAAACGCAATCCTCTTCCTATTTCTCTCGTTCTTTAGAGATCTGACCCAGCATTCACTAAAGAAAATGGGCATATGTGCTCCAGAGAGCAAAGTGGTGATGGCTTACTGATAACCTGTTGAGGGCAGCTGATTACCAGTTCATCTTATGTTTTTTCCCCCCACAACAATGCCAGCCATCTACCTCAGTAATGAATGTTCCACATACCTGCATTCAAAAGACCAATACAAAAATTAAACCTATTGGTCAAATTAGACAATTCCAAAAATCTCTACATTGTTCTCAATTTTTTCCACATTTAACGTAATCATGCACATAAAGATTGGTTGCAACATTTTGCAGACCAATGTCAAGTCACGTGGAGCTGAGTCAACTGAAAGATAAGAAACCTCCAAGAGGGGAAGGTGGTTCCACACTGACTGCGTTTTCACACACTTAATTAAGCAGGTTACTTAAGCCCATTTCATACTTGCACTGGAATTCTGACATCTGCGGTGTATGTGAGAATTATTATTATTATCCCAACTTTATTCAGCAAGCAAGTTTGTTTTATTTGCGTTAGCTCATGAGTGGAGCACATTGCCGTTGTAGTCGGGTGAAAACACCTTTTGGTTTTCGCTAGATGCATGGATCTCATGTGCTGTTTACAAAAACTTTTTTTTGAATTGTGCAATCTCCCGTAGTGTGTTGGGTAAATGTACAGATTTTACATGCACTTGAGAAATCTAGTAACTGAAAATCACCATATACACACGGCAGATAAGTAATTTGATTTCTCATGGAACAATACTTATTTTGGACTTCTGCGAAGCACTTTGTGTCAGTTTAATTTTTGTCAGATTTTAAATAAAAAATGAGGTGGCTTTGCTGCGTACTGATCTCTCCTTCATTTAGCCTTTTACTCAGCTGCTTGCCTGGTTGCTTTTGTTATGCACATGTGATTTTGGAGAAAGCGGATTAGAAACCTGGTTATGCACACACACGGCAGAGAAATCAGCGTTCTCCAAGAGAAATCTACCTGGTGAAACAACGTTTTCTTAGTCTCATACCCTATTTGCGAAAACTAGCATTCCTGTTTACAGGCCAGTTAAGAAACCAGCTTTCCCAAGAAAATCGATTTTACCTGGTTAGTTAAGTGCATGTAAACACACGGGCTGCACTGGCTGCCCCAAAGGGACTTGAGGGCAAACTAGTTATAACTTGTGAAGGAGAAGAAATGTACCACTGAGCAATTACCTTGACATACAGACATCCATTCCTAATTTCTATGCAAAAAAGATTAGGAAGTCTTTGAGAGGAGGAAACGGCAGCCATTTATCTTTTGCTTTGGATGCCCCTGGTCAGGAGACTCCACCCGCTTTTGGAGGGTAAAGGATAAAGAAGGGAGCATTGCATTTGCATAAGACTACATGCCTATATTCAAATAAAGGGAGGGGGAGGCAAGCAGGCAGTTTATTTCAGCAGTGATATCTGTTTAACAATTATTTCTGAGCATGGTTAGGGGAAGATTAGAATTGGTTTTCTTGTTTTACAAGCAAGGCAGGTTGTCCAACAGTGTAGAAAAGGAGCTTGGTGGTTTGTTACTCTTACATTCCTTCAATGGTGATTAAGTGTCAGACGTTAAAAAGATCCCTGAAGTTTTCCGCCCTTCACTACTCTCATCTCTCTAGCTCACTCCTTCTCCCCTCATCTCCCTGGAGAGAAAGGATTACTGGCACACTGGTATACAGAAATGGCACTTGCTCAAAATTAAAAGACTTTCACAGGACGCTAATCTAATGAGGATGGGGGGGGCGTCATTTCAGCTGCCGAAATGAAAGGAAAAGAGCGGATTTTCATGTTTACCGCCAACATTGCACTAAAGACTTAAAAGAGGCTGAAAACACAAAACGAAAAGAAATCTTTAGAAATTACCCAAAAATGGCTAGGATGCAAGGCAAACTATAATATCTTGAACAAGTGGCAAAAAAAGTGTGGCAGTTGTAAGGCAACCGTTCCAACGTTCCAGTTGGGTGCAAAAGTTGGGCTGGCCGTGTCACTGTCTACGCTGCCAATGCTAGCTGGTATTTGTCAATTTACACTTCCATAGACAGAGCACTCAGGAGAGACCAGGCCATCAATCACCATTCTACTTACTGGGATACACACATGCAAACAAGCTGACAGAGCAACGCTCTTCAATCCTGGTGCTCAAAACACAGAAAACCAATAGTTTTCTCTTCTTTCAGCATTCATTTGGCATCTCAGTTATTTCCATTAAATTGGTGAGAGTCAAAACCAATCAGAATCTAGGTGCTTACAAGTAGGAAGTTAAATCCGGTGCCATTTCTAAAAGAAACCAGTAGCATCCACTCCTAGTGAACCAGACAGCAGCACAGATACAGGTAAAGCCATCTAAACAGATCCTGACATTTCTTCATCCATGTCTCAGCTGTGTTATTAGGTCTCAGGACACACCATCCTAAACAGACTGATCAGCAGATGCAGCTTCATCTAGAGAGGCTGCTACGCTTCATTTCACTGGCAAAGTCCCACAGCAGCTACAGCAGGGGGAAAGAAGGAGAAGGAAGAAATGTTCCACAAGAGAGAAGGGAGCAGCAACTTCCTAAACAGGAAACAGATTAGGACACCACCCATATGGGAACCATTCACACCGATACAGCATTGAGACAGGGTGCAAAACACTTGTGGAACACGGGGAGAGGAGAATATGAAAACAACTTATCAGGGGCTCAGAATGCAAGTTTTTGTCTATGGGGCTATGGAAGGAGAAAAGCGCTACACCATGGCACATTTTCAAAAATTTTAGCAACACTACTTAAAACAAGACCTGTCAAGAGCCACATCAATCTTCATCAATTTGTGTTCCTTCGAATAAATATGTAGCACGGATCCACTAATTATTCAGTTTCAATCTCTTGAAATATATACCTAATAGCCTCCTAATCTGTTTAGGAACATAGCAGTGACCCTAACAATGTCCAAATATAGACTCTCCATACAACTGCCTTCTACTTGAAATGTAGCACACTCCATTAGAGGTCTGAAGCCAGCAAGCTTTAGGTTATTATGAGAACCCGTTTGGCTTCAATGAGCTGCCCAAAGTAGCCTTGAGCTGCCATTGTGGGGCAATTTCAGGCACAATGTCTCATAATGAAGAAGGGTCACAGTTGACTCTGGCTCCAAAGTTCAATCTACATAGCAAAGAGGATGAAGAAAGACGGCCTTTTTCCCCAACTTCCACCTCTAACGTTACTGAAAAGGGAAATGAATAAAGTGGAGGCCGATGCATTTGTTTCATTTCTGCATGGCTGCACCTGCACGTATTTTCTTGCTCATTTTATGATAGGACAAAGCTTAGTGTCTTACCCGTCTACCTTTCTTGTTCATCCTGTGGTCACAACCATTATGTCGATGTGACCAGCCTACTTGTTCTGCTTTGCAAGAAGCAAAGTGCTGCTTCATCTGCTGCAGGGCTGTGGTAACTTAAATACGATAACTTTCTATCAGACACACGTGCAATAATGAGACAGAGTTCCCCTACAGGTGTTGGCACTACAAGCCCTGCTTTCTTGCTGATCAGCCAGAAGAGGTATTGAAGAGGTATTAGATTATACAGATTTTAACATATCCCTGAAGCTCTAACTTACAGGGCATCTCCCTTGTGTCTACATGTCAATGAAGCAGTGAATTCTGTATCATTTTTCAATGTACATCCATTAATGTATCTTGACAGTGATTTATGTACAACTCCCTGTTACAAAAGCTCCAAGCAGCTACACTTTCCATTATATTTTACAGCCATCACTCTTACAACAATATAACCTTCAGTCAATCCAACAAAAGATGCACTGGTAAAGAAGGCATAATCATAGATTGTTTTTCTTGCCAGAATAGTGACTCAGATTAAAAAACTGCCGGCCTCTCTTCTTTTAATTATCCAATTTTCATAAACAAGTACAAAGTAGTGGCAGAAGCACTACTTGCACTGTTAACCTGAACTCTACTGAATAACTGACCCCGGACCTTGACGAGAAAGCAGCAAAACGTTTCTCCCTTGCACACAAAATGCCTATTTTTCAAGCTGTATGGCCATATGTGTATGCCAAGGGGCCCCCACCTGCAAGCTCGTGATGGATGAGATCGGCGAAGTTGGGGTCGTCCCCCCACCAGAAGAGCCAAAGTTCCCTCCGACCCTGCCGCTGACTGCGCCGCCATACGCTTAGCACATCAGCCTTCAGGCAGCGGCTGAAGCTGCATAGGATGGGGTCCTCCTCTGTCACTGGGAAGAGGATGGGTGCGGAGGTGGGACCCTGCCACACAAACCTCTTCCATTTGATCCCTGTCAAGTCAGCCTGCAAGACAAGGGAGGGGGAGAGAGAAAGAGAGTGTTAGGGTGCACACTCACTGTTTCAGGATGCACTCAGCACTTTGGAGCAAACATTCGGAGAAGAGTGTAAATGTAGGTATTATTCCTGTTTTATGGGGTACTACACCTACCAACTACTTGTGACAGCTAGACACCTAGGCTGTGAAAATGTGAAAAACAAAATAGTGAAAGAAATGCAAAGATTGAAAGATATGCAGAAAATAGGACAATTGAGCGCCACTGTGTTTGCATACAAAACACAAATTGCCCCTAAAAATCTGTTTGTTTCTGCAATTAGCTGTGTACTTATGCTTCAGGTGCTTTCAATATCATGGTGAACAACATGTTCTAAACACAAATAGGAACAAACTAATGCTAGTAAATGTGGTCTCACCACCATAATCCTCATTATTGGTGAGTGCTGGGGGGGTGCTTTGCCTTTCTATAAAAACTGTCTGGCTTTTATTGAGAGAACAAAACACACAGGAAAAAGCCTCATGGGCAGTAAATCACTAGCGGCGTTATTAAGTGTTCAAGCAGGAGCATTACGCTCCACTGCTAGCTAGCACTGCTGCTTATCACCCAAGCACCGACATCCCTGTCTACCTTAACACATGCACACACAATGCCTTAAAGCGTACATCCCTATTTTTGTTGGGAATCTTGGTCCTCTATCTATCCTTGTAGACATTTTAAGTAATCTCTGTGAACATGGACAGCTCATTTTCATACCGTTTAGTCCTATTCAGTTCAGGCTGAGTTGGCAAGCTGTCCCTCAGTGTACTCCACCAATTAATCCAGTGGACATCTTAACTGAAGTGCAGAGGTGCTGAGCTCGAACAAGTGCAGCAGAACAATGGGCTTTTTGCCTGACTATGGCTAAGCTGGGAGACTTGTGGTGTTAATTGTGATAGTGGCACTAAGGAATTGGGGTATGTTGGAGACTTTCAAAACATAGAGCAGTGTGGCATCAGATGGAACAAAATTGGATATCAACAAATGAGTAAGATGATGCTACACACTGCTGTCTGTTTTGTTAGCTTGCACAAAAATAATCAAAAACCCTGTGGTTAAAAATAGTCCTGGCTATATTTATTGTTATATTACAGTCATTATCTAAACACTGTTATATCAAAAATAAATATTAAGCATGTTTTTCATTTGCTCTTCATAACCAATTTTTCTGTCAGAAAAGCATAAAAAAGATTAAATATGACATCATCGCAACATATCAGGGTGTATCATCAAAAGATCACGATCCATGATTAGCAATCTGGCTTCTAAGAAACCGAAAAGCTGTTCAACATGCTGAGAACAAGTTCCAAGGTGCAAACAGCAGGGCAAAATCTGTGTGTAACGGCAAAGCTGCAGCAGTTAGACTTCTTCTTCCTGCTGGAGTGTGAGAAGTCTTACATTACACCTGCATCTTGCTCGGAAACATCTGTGCACACAATGCAAAGGGAGGGTGGCGACAACGGTTAACTGTGAAACTAGATCATAAGTAGTACAGATACGTAATTAGCAAGTGAACCCCCACATCATCTAACTGACCATAGCCAGTCCCTAGAGGTATTGTGTGTTCCACTGTATAAAAGGTTTTGCTCTTATGTGCCCCACAGATTTTATTAAAGGCCTCTCCTCCCCATAGATATTGGTTTCACGCTTTTAGACCTGATTATGTGCTGCACACAGAGCAAGGCATCAGGCTGGTCACAGGGAAACAATTATTTGGTTTGGACTCAAATTTGTTTTTCAGTAACTATTGCTGATTTATATCTAACTTTACATTCAGTGGCGCCACAATGTTTTCCAGCTGACTTCCGAAACGGCATGGAGCTTTTTACCATTGCTGCACTACAAAGGTTTAATGCAGGTCACAATTAACTGGCCACTTCTTGTGGGGAGTGAAACTTTAATCCTGTTAATTTCTAAAATTTAGCTTCTGTAGCAGCTCTTAGAGCTAAACAAATACTGCTATTGCACTGTTGAGGCATGGATGAAATACAACAGTCTACTACAGCTGAAGACTTGAGTCTTATATTACATATCTAGTCATCACCCAACTATGTGACTTTCTTTGTTGCTATCAGATTATTTGCATCTATGTTGACGTTCCTCTGCCAAGTAGGCAACTGAATAAAATTCAGAATACTAGAAATGTCCTGATACGAATAGCAGTATCAGCTATGTCGTAAAACTTTTCAGAAATCGCACTCATACATTAAACTCACAATGGCTGAGGAGTTGGCAGATGCAGAAAATGGTCAGCAGTTTGGAGATTTTTTAAGCTAACTGAGGACAATATAAGTAAAGCTGACTGCAAGCTCTGCTCTGCTGAAAGTCTTGAGATTCAGTCAGATGTTCCAAGACATTATACGAAGGTTGAGTCATGTCAACATGACTTCTTTCTTCTTGGATGGAAACATCTCACTCGTCATCCAGATGAGTGGTGAAACATTTCCAAACCTATAACTAAACCTGGATGACTGAGAACCTCCACCAAAATTTCTTAGATATTATTTGGTACATATTTAAAATTTACACCTGACCTCAGTGTCAACAATCCATGTTGTCTCAATCCAGAATCTCAAGCTAAATGTGTGCCATCTTTATTTTTTGCAAGTTAATAGCTGCCACAATATTTGTTTTGGCAACTGTGGCACAGGAAGGTAGAGCGGTTGTCCACCAATCTCACAGTTGTTGGTTTGTAGTGGCTTCTCCGGTCACATGTTGAAGTGTCCTTGAGCAAGACACTAAACCCCAACTTAGTTGCTCCCGATGAGCTTTGGCCAGCTGCAGGGCAGCTCCCCCACTGGTGTATGAGTGTGTGTGATTGTGAGTGTGAATGGGTGAATAAGAAGCAGTGTAAAGTGCTTTGAGTGCCAATAGGTAGAAAGCGCTATATAAGTGCAGAACATTTACAAGATTTACTGTGCTCACCACAGATAGGTCATAACTACATCTAATCAAGGATTTGTCTAATAGTACTTTACAACAACAGTACCATATGTACTAATGTTCTTAATACTGTGGTCACTTCTGTACCACTTCAACATGTTGAACCATCTGAAAAAACAGCCTGCAGGGACCTGACTACCGCACATTGGGCAAAGACAACGGACAACTTTGTTCGTTATTACCACTCAGTATCTATCACCTATAAAACACTCTGATAAATAACTGATGCTACAACAAAAAATTTTTACATTTAGTTGGACAACATTGAAAAAAAAAGAAAAAAAAAAGAAAACATTAGTAAAAGTGTAATGACAATTTATACAATGTGGAGATAAAATTTCTTCACTGACACCGATTTCTCCTCTCTCTTCTGCACTGCTTGGAAGTCAGAGAGCACAGCACCAAGTCCTAACAGTTACAGTAAGTGGCATGAGTTCATTTTAAACCTCATATGCAAATGGAACCAATCTCTTCCAGCAAGACTTCAAGCAGAATTGGTTTTGTTTACACAGGAAGTAAGCTAAATATCTGCACTGCTGATCCATAACTGTTGGTCAAGACTTAACACTTGATGTTAATTTTAAAAAGATATGTTACCTTTAATGTGTATGCAATCTATGACTTTACAAACAATAAAATAATATCTTGATGTCTCTGTTGAAATACTTGAAATGTATCAGAGTAGATACAAACTGTCAACTGCACATGATAAAGGTCTGTTGAACACTGCTTGGTGGCAACACTGTGGCAAGTTGCAAGTGTTTTATTCAAGATTTGATACAGTATCAAGCCAAACAGTGGGCTGAATCTATTCCCTGCCACACACACAAAAAATGTACTTCTGTCCTTACATACTCTCGTGCTTGAGACAGAGCTACTCAGAGACAGAGCTGAATAGCCCTTCTGTCAAAGACTAGACACACACTCCACTCCTCATCAACAATATCCAAGAGGCTGACTGCTCTATCAAGGATAAATGTGCCTTCTGCAGTTGTTCTGTCCAATCCTTTGAAAATATATTAGCAGCAGGCTGTGTTCAAAAACAGAGGATGCCACAGATATTTGTATTTCCTTCCAACTTGTGTTACACGTGCAGTTTGTGTGTATGAGTGTGCCTCAAACACTGTGGCTGCTGCTATAAATGAGCAGTTTTGCCACTTTCTCTGTCTTAGTAAACACTCAGGTATGTGAGCAATGAGGATCATGAGAAGTTTTTTTTTTCCCTTTCATTTGCCAAAGCCAAAAATCACACTGCTGCAATAAGAGGGAATCTAAGGCCAAAGCCACTGGATATGGGCTGGATGGCTTCCTGAGGTGACGTGTATTGGAGGGTTTAAAACCTGTGACTCTGCCAGCTGCTCACCTTCCCTCTGGCCGCTTAAGGTTTTGGGTCTCAGTAGGGAACACCGTGTGTAAACAGACGCCTTCCTGCCTTCCAGTATACGCCACAAGCAACAGGTGAAGCTGCTCAAATCATGTTGCAGATGCTCGTTTTCTACAAAGACTCTGTTGTTGTCCATCCCTTCCTTTTGACAGTTAACCCTGTAGTAAAGCAAATATGAAACTAACAAATTTTGATTTGCATTTCTGGTTAAAGAAATTGCAAATTCAATCAGTTTCATTTGAACTGATTGTTCACAGCTCTTTTTAGTTTACTCTACGACAGTAACGATTTAAAATGGTTATAACCTACTCACTTATAACACTTAAATGCATGGCAGCTTAAACTACAAACAACTTCATATATATTTGCATAATATGAACATACTAGTATTACTTTCCGAGTTATCCAACAGGCCAACTTTAAAATTCCATAAACCAAACAAAACATAATGCAACAAGTAGTATCGTACTGAAAAATGAAGGGGGGCAAAAACACCACAATGTGTTCCCATTCTTTCACCATAAACCACAAAGTGGAGTCTGTTCAGCAAGTGAGTCATAACAGCAGTGGTGTTATGCTTAGTCTCACTGTGTGCAGGAAAATGTCAGCCAGACAAGCACAGCACCACAACTACCAGCCTCTCTACCTCCTCTGTCCACTGTAGCCAGTGTCGCTTCCTTCAAGTGCTGTTGTAAACATTGTAATTACGAGTTCAGCACACACACATCAACCCAACAGAGTAGTATTGAGAGAGGGAAGCAATGAAATATTACCTCAAAAGGGGTTGACAGATTGGAAGCTTTGTCAACCTCAGGTACACGGCTATTTTAATATATTGTAATTACACAAAATTCTATGTCATTGCACAAATGCCTCTCATTTCCCATCCACATTAATGTTTTTATATAGATGTATAAAAAAAAGAAAAGGGGGAAAAATCTAGAGCCAATGCACTTTGAGGCTTTATCCATCCACCATTGCAACCTAAATTGGTTCTGTGCCATTTAAACTACAACAAAAATCTACTTGTATAATTGTAAGAGTTACCTTTCAGCACTTGACAAGTCACATAAACAACTTCCAACTGTGGAAGCTAAATGAGCACATGACGGTGGCTTACAGTCCATGGCTAACCTAAAAGTGAAACTGTAGTTAAGCCTACTGACAAGCCAATTAACTGCAACAACAAACACATTCAGACCATGTACCTGATTATCCAGCTAGATCTGAGATTCAACGGTCAAGCAACACCTTCACGTTAGCTAGAGGAGCTGCGGATCACACAGCTCACTGCACTATTTATCTCACAAGGGATTTCGAAAATACCAGTGAACTTCAATTGGATAGAATCTCAACCACAAGTATTTAGGGTGATGTCAACTAGCCCCAGCTGACAGCATGATCTGATCAAAAAGATATACAGACAATGAAAAAAGCACACTATACACTGCCTTCCAATTCCTAGTCATTCCGTGTAACTGAGAGATGCAGCTACCTAGAAGTTTGCATTGCCAAGAAATTCATGCCAGACATTATATAATCAGCCTGGGGCCTGTGCCCTAGTTGGTGTGAAAACTGCAAAATGAAGTCCAAAGACTGACAAACAAGATGATGACATATTACATAAATAACGTTTGCAAAGAAACACTGTTACCACAAACAATCTTGTTGTGTGCTTGTTGCAATAAAAGAGGATTCTGGGCAAGGCACAAGGCACAGGGGGGTCTGCTCTTCTCAACAAGCTATGCAAGTTGGGCACTGACAGTCGCTCCTCCTTAAGTGTTGTACAAAACGCTATTTAACAACAGACGCACCACGGTGTCCCAGCTTCAGTGACATAGTTTAAGACTAACCGAAGTTGATGAAGTGTTTGGTTTACGTGTCACCACTTGATAAAAGATAGTGGAAATGTAACAAGAACGGGACAGCAAGTTAATAATAAACAGAGTGTTGTGACGAACGGGAGAAAGTGCCACAACAACCAAGTCACCGGGAAACACAGTCCGTGCTTTTGGCAGCAAAATGCACAACATTTCTTTCCGTGCTAACAGATGATATATTTTGCGGTCTGTCCTGTTTTAAGTAGTTAAGTGAAGCTTAACAAGCGATTGGCGTTTATCTCGAGTGTTTTGTTTGCGAACAGGAAAATGCTAAGGTAGTCAAATTTAGAAATTTAATAGACATGTCATTAAAAAACTAAGTGACAAAGTACTACAACAAGGGTAACGTTGCATGGTAACATTACCGAAGTGGGATACCTTGTCCTGAAATGATGTCAGCTCGACAGGCCGTAAGCCTAGCTAAGCTACTATCAACTGATGTCTCGATGGCTAACGTTAGCTTAGCCCCTGCTCAGCTAGTTAAAAATGGCTGCTTTCCTTTAGTTTTAAATCTCTTACCAGACAGAATAGATTGGAATGGCAATCCTCCAAGCTGGCCCCGTTTGGTACAAAACAAGAACTCATCCTTCTTCAATGCGAGATCCAACTCTCCATCATTTCACTTCCCGGGAAATAAAGAACAATTTGCGGATTTGTGTTTTCAAAGATGTGCAGGCTTAATCAACGAGAAATATTTTTTGTAACATTTGGCTGGAAGATAGTTAATTCTACAACCTTTCGATTGCAGTTTCCCACCGGCGCTTAAAGCCGATGAAAGCCGGTGTGGTTTTAAGTCCACATCTCAAAAGCGTAGAGTTAAAACTAAGCGAAGGAAGCGACAAATGTTTATAAAACAAAAAGAAAAGGAGAGCAAAGAAGCAACTCTCCCCCTCCCCCTTAGCCCCAAAACGGTCTCTGCTTAAAAAAATAAAAACGTCCTGCCTTACTCCTCCGTCGCAAAATTCAGTCTAAAAACGAAATTCATCCCGTAAAAACCTATCGAAATTTGGCATCGGCCTATATTTTGACGACTGTTTCGATCATAATTTCAGCCTCGGTTCCTGTTGGTTTCCATTTGAATTCATGGATTCCTTTCTTTAATGGCGGCCACAGGGACAACTCTGCCTTCCACAGCCTATTGGCTCATTCGTGGTCAAAGCTTTGTCAAGTCAGCAGAGTGATCCCCAGACACACACACTAGACAGCTGTCAACGTTTCCGGCAAAGTAAAAGTACCGAATTGTTTCACTTAATATCCCGAATGATGGTACGAGCAAAATTTTAAGAAAAACAAAATCTGACAATGAAATTTATAGCTCAATAACAAATTTGCTTTACATTAGGTACCAGGGGTCATTACAAGAGGCTGTAGTCATTTGTCTTTTGCAAGCGCTTTATTTTGGCAGTCCGACTATGAAGCTCCGCAGTTTAGTATTGCAAACGTGACAGTATCGTGGTCATGAGGGCTGTAATAACACAAGACTGATAGGTATTGCCGCTAGGCCAAGCGCAAGCGGCGCTACTGAGCAACAGATTTTGTTACTAATGATCAAACCCTCTAAACTTGCTCACTTACACAGTGCACCATCTAGCGCATGTGATGTTGCACTTGCAGCTGAGATGAGCATCCAAGCTGCACAAACGCCCTCTGTTTTGTTTTGTTTTTCTTTTCTTTTTTTCAATCAAATACGTTCATTTGACATCAATTTGGCAGTGTTATTAGTGCTGAATAATTAAATATATGAAAAAAAATATATGAAGCAATTACATCAAGAGGACTTTCTGAGAACACATTAACAGACAAATAAATACAAAGGTCTTTGGATAGCACAGGATGTCCCAGTGTGCTTCAAACTTGACATAAAATGTCAAGTTAGACAAAAGGCAATGATTTAATATTAGCAGCCTCAAATGATAAACCAGTTATAAACTTGACTAAACAAAGCAAACCTTTTAATGTCACTCACTAAGTGTCAGTTTTTAGTTTATGAATCATTTGAAACAAAATGATTCATGGCTGAACCAGATACCTCTTAATTTGCAGATTAGTTAAGAAAAATGTCAAAAATAATTACAAAATACAAAAAGAAACCTAAAAACAAGGTAACTTAAAAAAGGTGCTAACAGTTTCCTCTCAAGCGCTATATAAGTAGCTTATTTACTGTGCTTTTGGTTTTACCTTTATTAAAAAACATGTTATTATCATATCAGTATCGAAAACATTGCTTCTCATTTACCTATTGGCCTGCACACTAACATGCAGACATACACACACAAGCAGATGGCCTTTATCCAACATGTGACAGGAGGAGTCAGGAATTAAACCAACAACCCTGGGGTTAGTGGACAACTGCTCCACCTCCTGAGCCACAGTCACTCTATTACATCTGTTAAGCCAGTCATATCACAAGTCTGCACAGATTGTTGAATTAAAAAACATCTACACACATTTACCAAAAACGTTCACAGCATTATCCATAACTTTATTTCCCTGGAGGCTTTAAAACACTGTTTAAGGAAGTTTTATATCTGCTGATAGGAAATGCTTAAGTTGCCTCTGGCTTGGCAGATAACAGGTCAAGAAGTTTTACTGTGTCAGTTAAAGATACTGAGTAATATTGCAGCAATTAGTTCAGAATGTTTTTCCAGGTTACAACATATTTTACTGCAAATATAACAAACAGAAGAAATGAGTCCAACTTATTTAGACACATATTCCTAACCTTTTTACACAGTATATTAATTTTATCCTACATTACTTGCGGATCACTATTTAACCAGGATTTTGAGAAGGGTTACTTTAGCACAGTGTATAGTTGGTGAAAGACAGCCTCTCGTTAATTGTTACCTTGGCCTGTAATGCCGGGGGTAAATCTGGACTTAAATAAAAATAAAAATATAGGAAATAAAAATATGCAGCAGTGTAAAATTCGTCAACTTTGACGATGTAAATAAATTCCTGCTATACAATTTAAAAAGCACAATTGCACGTGTACAATTTTATTGCCCTTACATGGGCCAGACCATCGGGACCTGATTCTGCAGGAGAAGTCTTCAGCATTACAACTATCAAGTGCAGTAGTTCTAAAAATAATGCATTTTTCTGGTGATGGTGGAAGCCTGCAGTTCTTTTTTTAATGATTTTGCTCTTAAAATGTGCACAACCATACAGTATATATAATTTATCTAAAATATTGCAAAACATTGCACAACTCAGAGTTGCACTACTGACCTCATATAACCACCATCCAAACTGGTGTGTGGCCAAAATAAAAGGGCTTAAATAACACTGTGAGAAATAAACCAAAGTAATTTTCCTACCCAGTGTTTTGGGTTTGTACTTACATTTTGGATTAAACTTAAGGCCAGTTAAATTTATATGTCAAGAGACTATAAGAGTTTTCCTCTTTAGGCTGTGCATGCAAATACTGTTACAATCAGTACTGTTGAAGCTGCCATTAACTAAACAATAGATCAAAAAGATAAAATAATATAATGAAATATATATGTACAATATTGTTATGCAACATTATTGGCTGTGGTCATACACATTAATTCAAATTGTACACCTTCCATTTTCTTCCAAAATTTCTGTCAGAAAATCAGTTATTAGGATAATCAAGGATTTTAATTCAGCCAACACATGTTTTCTTAATTTTTACTCCAAGGCACACTCCCAGACAGCATATTGTTATTCAGTACTAGGATAGTGAGCATTTATCAGGTCCCATGACTTTAAAGTGCCTTCAAATTTTTATACAAAGTAAGCTTTTTCTTTATTTATTGTAGTTTCTTTTTACAATTTAACTGCAACTTGTTTCTTGAAAGAGTGAGTGGTACAACTTAGACACATAAACAGAGATGATACTGGTTTGTCTAGTAGTGCCATTACTTTCATCATGTAATCTGAGCTCTACATGCTCCTGGTAGTCTTAACTAACTCTTAATTGCCTTGTAGTTTTTGCAAATAGGCTGTAATGAGCTAGATGTGCCTACAGATAACAGCTATAAACTAATATTCTTGTTATTTGTCCAGAATAATTACTTAGTAACCTTTCCTTTTCATAATACTTAAAGTCCTGATGGAATCTTGAAGGTGTGTTAGCATGAAGACTGAAAAAACAGTACACAACAGCAATGTGATCAGTTTATTTCAGTAATGAATTGGGAAGATACTTCATCGACACAGAAGAAGAAGCCAAAAAGCATCTGCTGCTTACAAGAAAAACACACTGGCAGTCATACTTATCTAAATTCACGGATATGTTAATCATATTAATCATGTTAATCATGCAAGCACTTTAAACTTATTACCAATACAATATACAACAAAGCCCTGCAAAATCAGCTCTTCCATCTGATCATAAAAGACTGAGAGGCGTTCTCAACCTTAAGTCTCCCCAAATCTAACATTGAGAGCTTCCTGTCCTTTATCATCACTGTCCTTGATACAAAACAATTGTGACATGATAGTATCTGCATTGTTTAAAAGACAAAAAAAAAGTAACTAATGTGGATACCAGATCATTATCATAGCTGGTGATTGTTTTCTCTCACTTATCTCCAGCTCCTTCTTATCGATTCCCACAGAGACATTCTGAAATATATACTCTATCTCAGCAACATTTAAGTATATTGGGGGAAATAAAAACATAAGACAGCTTGGGGTTGGCCAACTTCTCTTTTGACATTTGATTTGACATGCTCTGTGGTCCCTGCCAGTCTATTATGTGAGTATTTGTCAGAGGGTGCTGTATCACTTTGGTGTGACGAAATCCTGCATGAAAAAGTGAATAAGAAATCTGAGATTTAGCCGGAAAGAGAGCACGGCCTGAATTTAATAACAGCCAGTGGTCAGATAAAACAGAAAAGCTGTGTATCTGACAGAAAATTAGACTCGGTTGTCATTTACCATGCTCCAATAGTAGAGCATGTAAGTCAAGGTGCAAGCTGAGTGGGAAGAAATGTGTGGCCTGAGGATCTGATATGGTTGCGTTTGGACATGTAGCTGTGTATATCCTATGACCTTAGACACAGGAAAATGGGATGAATAGCGTTGCTGCAAAAGAAGAAAAGCTTTCTGTTAATCAATAAAATTGACCGGCCAGGCAGAACTGTTTTTCCTTTGCAGACGTACTTGGCTGAGGCATCTGCCAGGTAAAAGTGAAATTCCAAGGTCCATAGAGCAACAACATAAGTTGTGTTTACAGTGAATAAGTGTTGATATCCTATTCATGGCCTCAGTACAAAATGAATAGTTATAAAGAGAGACAAGTGCCATTTTCAAATAGTCCACCTCCCTGCCATAAAAACACACAGACATGCTTCTTGCTTTTCCTCCCTTCTTTGCCTTTATCTCTCTTTCTCTCTCACTCACACATACACAGACACACACACATGCACATAAAATAACATTGATATAAGCCTCTACAAACCTTGTATACAATTATGGATTGATGAGAGCTTTTAATAAAATAATAAAATAATGACAAGCACTCATTTGATTCATTTACTTACATAAATGCACTTGGCAGTCACTAGAAACGTATTAAAAGTGGAATAAAACATCTTGAGAGTGACACTTGTGCTTGACTTAAAAAAATTACATTGTTTTAAGGGTGACAGGGATGAACTGAAGTGGAAAAGTGCATTAGAAGCTTATGCTTACTATTTTATAATGTATTGTAAGTGGTAATGATGACACTTGAAAAAGCTAAAACTTAATAAATACAATGTCTTTAGTTATGAAATAACTATTTTAGAAATGCAGTAACCAAACTTAGAAATGCAATGCAAAGATTAAACATAGTAATAATAAAAACTTAGTAATGTAGTACAATAGGTTAGCACGGTAGGCAATGAATGAAAGAAAATGAATGAAACTGGAACACCATGCACAACATTTAACAGGCTCTTGTTTGACTTCATACATACTTTTGTAAATTGTATTCTTTTCATTATGAACAAGTTAACAATGTCTTTTATTGCAATGTGCTGTGTATGCTCATCGTGAATACACCTATTATTTTAGCATATGGGAGGGAAATGGGTTGGAAGCAGAGAGAGATTGTGTGGAACTTTTATTGTATTTCACTTTAAGCTCCGAGATATTTCAGAATATGCAGCTGACTCTTTTTCTCGGTGACATTTGCAGAATGACCTTACTCCCATTGGATGTCCTTGAAGTACAGGATTGAAGTAGAGGAGCTCTGTGTGGGAACCTGATTATAAATTAATGAATGAAATGAAATATCTGGCTTGAGCGGGATGTGAGCCTGAAACCAGCAGGTGTTGTGAGATTGCATGATTTATGTGAGGCAGTATCAGGAATAAAATATTAGAGTGAAGTTTTTTTGGCAACATTAAAGTCAGCAGGTTGCAACGAGAGAAAAGCAAGATGTGAATAGGCGGAAAATCCAGTATCCATAGTTCTTCTTTTCTCCAACATTATAGCTCCGAAAGAGTTGGGATGGCCTAAACTAAAATGGAAACCTCTCAGCTGCTTTCACGTATAGACATAAGCACAGAAATGACAGATTGGAAGTTCTTCATATGACAAAGAACGAGCAGCCCTCTCATCATTAGCTGCATAGAGGGCTGCAGAATGCTGAGGATGCAGCGAAGCTGGCTCTGTGCCCTCAGCTTCCCTCTGAGCAGCCGGTTTATAAAGTGTATAAAGGTTTGTTGATTGAGAGGTCATGTAAAGCAGGCTGTGGACAAACATACTGTTAACTTTTTTAGGCAACTGAGGTGTTGAACCGTGAACGTGGGATTGTCTTAATGAGCAATGGATAAACTTTAGTTCTTTGTCAGGTGACATAGGCTCATATCCACCTCCTTTGTTACAGGACCAGTGTGCAACAATATACAGAACAACATCCAGCAGTGTTATTCGGGGGCAGTTAAGCAGAGAGCTGCTCGTTGTTGAGTCACTTTTGTAGTTAAATAGTGTGAGGTGCTTGTCAGCTCAGTTGTTGCAACACTGCTTTGCTTCTCTATCTGGGCTGAGGTCTGGCTAAGGTTAGCGTCACGTTGACTCTCTTGATGGAGCTGAGAGATAGTAATTTGGGTGCTGCCCCTGCACACACAGGAACATTCCAGGCATACAAATAAAGCCATAGCTGTGCCTTTGTTGCAGTGCTGACTAGACAAGAGTCTTTCTGCAGGGCTGCTGCCTTTAAAAAGACGGAGTTGTGCATCCCCGCTGGTAAATGATCTGACACACTTTTTTCCGCTGCAGTCTTTTCACAAGCCTTGTTGTTAGGCTGTCGTTGTTATTCTCCCTCTCCCTTCCCACCCTCTTGGTTCCTTCACCACCACCCCCCACTCCCTCTCTGCACTCTTTTATATACTTTAGCACACACATTGCAAGCAGATGGAGAAAAAGGTGTCTACATGGAAGATATTTTCCTCCTTCTTATGCACCCTTCCACCCTGCAGAACCAGCATGGGATTAATAAATTCAATATGAATTGAAAGCTAATGAAATGTGCAACATCCCCTCCTACCTCCCCTCTGACTGCCAGCCACTGGGAAGAAGGCGGTACAGAGCTTCTTGAGATGAAGCTGAGAAAACTGAAGAATGAGATCATTGTCACAATGAGACCATCAAAAGCAGCATTCAGCTAAACCTTAAAACTGGCCCGCTGTCAGGAGTCTGACCTGGGTGACTGGCTACAACATACCCAGCATTCTTTTGAGACATGATCATTTTCCTCACAGTGACACTGAGAGAGGGGCCACACACATGCACTTATCAAGTTTCTATATCTAGGAAAATAGGAAAACAAAACAAAAAAACACTCATGCAAAAGTTTACACCATGTACACAAAGATACTGGGATTGCGCAATACTGCATGTTTTATAATAATGGACACACACATAGAAAAAACAAAGGAAATACATCCAGGTTTGCAGACAATCCAGTTTTCCCCCCACCCAGGACTTCTGCAATTAGATCAGAAGCAGAGAGAGAGAGAGAGAGAGAGAGAGAGAGAGAGAGAGAGAGAGAGAGAGATAGAAGCAGCGAGGAGGGGGCAGTGAGTCAGAGAGTAATGAGTATGTTAGAGTTCAAGTCAAGGGCATGCTGAGTAGCATGGAGTAGGGTGGCTAAAGGATTGTTGATGTGGTGAAGGCCCTTGTGCAGCAGGACAGCCGGGATTCCAATTAGATCTGCCACTGCCCCTAATTGTTTAATTGGAGGCTGTGTGTGGGATGGAGTAAGCTGCAGAACCCATGCGTTCTTTCCTACTCAGCTGATTGCTACAGACATCTGTTTACCACCCAGTAGGCCACCACTCCGCATGATAGGTTTTGATTGCGCCATCAGCACCACCACCAAAATACACCAGCACCCCAGTCACTTTCTATTCTCAGCATTTAGCTTTTTCTTCTATTGAGCTCATTATGTTAGTTGTTCATGCTGAAAAAAATGCAGCGCATGCAGAAATGTGTAAATTAAAGTAGTGCTGGGGTTGTTCAACAACAACAAATGGGACATGCAATGATCCTTGTTTGAGTCACTTAACTTGTGAGGTGTAAGGATTAAATTTCTTGCTCATAAATGCCAAGATCTGAATCACAGTTTGACACCAAGTCGGTTGTGAAACAAATTGTTTAATAAGTCGTGAAATGCATTATTACAAAATTATTTATAACTACAGTGTGTATGGTAAAAGATCCAAAGCCCTTATTTGATCAGTGTGCCCATCCTTACTTGTGCTTCTGTCCCAAATTATATTTATTGAATAAATACATATCAAAATTATAGAACAAAGTAAGATACACTTTCAGTAATTTTATCATTCTTCATAACTTGTCTATGGGATTGTTAAAGAATCACTAGTTGATTTACAACAAAACGAATTTTAGCATTTTCTCCAACTTTTGAGTTTTGATATTTATACATATATCTACACATTTATATTTTTGTGATCTTATATTAAAATTGCATTCAATGTTAATAATTAGATGCATAATAAACAACATCAAGGTTTTATTTGTGCAAACAGTTATTTAGGTTTGTCTGTTGTGCTGTTTGAAATGTTTGAAATTTAAAAAGCCCATGACACTCTTTGAAAGAGGTTTTAAAAATGAAACGTGAGGACAGTGGGCAGTTTAGATTTCATTAGGGCTGTAAATGAAGATTTAATTTTGAATGTTAGAACAAGTGAAACATTATATGAGGAGCAAAAATGTGAAAACATATGAAAGTTTAATGCAGGGTTTACAGGCTGTTTCCACATATGGAGAACAATTTGTTAAGGTGTTAGACACAACAAAAACAATGACTAATTAAAACGTATTTTTAAAATTAGGCTATAACATTTACAAGACCGTAACCTTCAAGTAAATAGATTTAGAAAGAGTGCTATGCTTACATACTTCTGGAGCCAGACAAACAAAAACACACAACCAGAGATTCAGCACAGCACGCTTGTAAATATTTTATGGGCTGGCTGTCAACTGGCTGCATGGGCTTTATTTTAACTTGCTGGTTACTGGTCAATAAGTTTAAAACGTGCAGCATCCAAGGTCTTGGCAAACGGGCTCTTCCCAGTAGAGAACACCAACAGTATCCTCCTCTGCTACGTGATCAATATTTGCAGTAAACTAACTCTGTTCTAGATATAAACAACAGTAGAGTGATGACTTCTTATCGCTTCTTATCATGACCTAGTGAAAAGTGTAGATTTGATTTCTAACAATCTATCCGATAATATTTTGTTCATATTGTTACTTGCCCAGTGCAAGCCATGCGGGTAGTTTGATACAGATTCTAAACTGGCAAAAAGACATCCATCTGTGCTGCCAGCAGCAGCTAGACTGTTCAGTCTGCAGGCATGTGTGCATCAGTACTTGGAGTCACTATTCACAGTACAATCTGCCATAAATACACACAAGATAGCACACTCACTGCATAATGTGAATGTTCATACATTATGCATGTCTCCATCTGTGTCTTACATTGACTGTGTGAAGTGTCTTGTTCTGAGGGGCAATATGGCTGGCATAATGTTTATGATCCACTCACATTATTTCCTTCACTGACTAGAATTTATCAGACATAAGCTCAGAGTCTGAGCTGAGATGAATTGTGTCATATAACTAATTTAACAATAATAGTGCCCCAGTATAGGTTCATTTCACAAATGTATGTTACATCATGTGACACTTTACAGCGTGTTGAAATTACAAGATCTTTACAACTGCTCTATTTCTAAAACTCCTGTCAATGTGATCTTAAGACACACTGATTGACAAATGTGTAACTTATCATTCTGTCAGCTTATCTGTCAGCTTGTGGCAGCTGCAAAAAGGCCTATTTACAGTACATGCTGTAAGTGATAACACAGCCAGCTGAGTTCGCTCACCACTACCGCTTTGAACCTCTGCCACTAAAAGTCAAAGATGCTCCCTCAGTTGACTGACTGTTGGAGGTTTTACTCCCCACAACAGGTTGAACAGACTGCAACAGTATATTGGCTGAAGCTACACTGCAATAGATAACAGATGATAAGACTCTGTTGTAATTTCTTTGTCTACATATTGATTAGAGATAAACATCTGCTGTGTAGTATCAGCCACGGAGCCTCTGTGTTGGTGCGGGCTTGAGAACATATATTAAACCCTTTTATTGTACTCCTGGCTCCTCCACTTACTCCCCACACACACTCGCACACATTACAGTGCACACACCATTCACTCTGGCCTTTTCTCTCTGATTCATGACAGTGTGACCTGATGAGTCAGAGTTGGCCTCAGTAGAGCATGAATGTGGAGTGGGAGTATGCTGTGGCTTTTAACCCTGTAAGAAACTACATCACACCACTACCTACTCCTTTGTACTGCACTATAGAGGGGGGCTTAATGCAAAAAAATATATGTAAGATACATATTGGTAATTATGTTGCTTATATCTTGTTTGCATTTTAAAAAGTTGCTTTAAGTTAGTGCAAACCATGACTATTGATCTAAGATTACAATTAATAAATAACTAGAGAAATGTTTTACTGTATGTTTTTGTATGAAATATCATATTTTGATAGATTACCGAGTAGACGTGCCTGTCAAAATGAGGTTGTGATTAAACAGCGAACCAATACATCACATAAGGTGTATATACTATTGGGATCTTTAGGCTTATCAAAATGTAATATATAGCCCATTTGGTAAAGATTCAAATCAACAGTAATAGCTATTTTAGGCACAATTTACTGGAACTCAACTTTTGGGCTACACAGTAGGTGATTTATTGGAGATCTTGTGGGATAAGACCACCATGTAGGAGGAGAGCAGTTCTCAGTGAGCCTGTGAATGCTATTTCCATGTTCCTTTAACCATCAGTCACAGCAGGGAGCCATGCACACTGGACACCCATTATCTGCGTTCATCGGAGGAGGACCCGCTGAGAGTCAGACAGGTCACAATTAAAGCCTCACAGACAGAAACTGACCATCTAAAAAGGACAGAATTTAAAAAAAACTTTGCTCACTGGCCTTTTAAAAATACAGCAATGAGAAGTCCACTTCAGCCCAACTGGTATTTCTTCTCCCTATCACTTTGTCTGACAGGTATTTTGAAAACAGGCCAGCCAGCGTTCCCAATTCTGTCTTCTAAGAAATTTCAAAATGTTGCTGGAGAGCAGACACTGTAAACAGGGATTACTGTATAAGCCCAAGCTGTAATGATGGTAAAAGTTTCTCTGAGCCAGACAATTCTTTGCTCCTGTTAAATGATAAATGCAGCTCTGTAGTTATAAAGTCATAGATATTTTGGTGGAGATATCTTTCCTCTAACTAGTGATATTCAGCACTGAGTTCTCCACAGGGACATTAAAACTGTCTGTGTGGTCGAGCAGTGCCTTATAAATATTGATTCTTATTGTTAGAGGAAAGTAGATTTTAGACACAGACGAAGGAACCTCAGAGGAGAAGAGGAAGTGCTGAATAATTTAGAAGAAATGTCCTCAGAATTCTGTGATATTTAATAATGTTTTTTGTACTGGGTATGTCTTTGTGTTCCAAGCTGCATTCTCCTTCTACTTTATCTTTTGTTTAAATGGAATAGTTTAATTGTATGGCATAGAGTAATTTCCATGTAATAGAGGTTTTAGTTAGACATGTTAGATCTGCCAGAGGACGGACTTCAACCTGTTGCTTTCAGCTGTTACAATGGATGAAAGTACCAATAGCACATTTTCTGCTAAGGAAAACAGACTTTTACCTTTTCCTTAAAGGCATTATATATTCCAGTTCTCTGCTGGTAAATAAATTTGTTTATGTGCCTCTTCTACAACATATTCCTTTGTGTATCATGACATCTATGCAAAACGTTAAATATATTAGGAAGCCCGACCTGAGTGTGAGGAATTACCACCAGATCTTTGAACAGATATCTTGTGATGTTAGATCAAACACATTCGTGCAGTATGTATGTCTTACTTAGTAGGTCACTTCAAGCTATGCCATAATAAATTACATGTCTGTTGCAAGTCTTTGTAGCACCTCTGAGCTGGGTGAACAGGTAAAAGAACAAAGTGTGAGCCCCTCTGGAAATAGACTGTTAATCTTACAAGTTCAATTCTAAATGTTATAATTAGGCTCAATGAGTGTTAGCTCTGTAGCTATGTGTAATCTTACATGACACATGCTCCACTTATTTCCCTCCTGGAGCGGTAGTAGCAAAAGAAGCCTATTTCACTTTAACTAGAAATAAAAATACAGAAGATCTGAAACTACTTTTGGTCAACAGTGCTGTCCTTTATATTTCAGATTTTCTGTCAATGTTGCATTCACACACACACAAAGACACACACACACACACACACTTTTCTGTCTTACCCTTTCCTATTCTGCCTATGTCTTTCAATTCTTTTTGTGTCTGTCTTTCTTTCCGCCTCCCCGGGCTCCTACAGCATGAAGGATACCAACTCAATGACAGTTCAGTAAGAGTGTGTTTAGAAGCGTATCTGAAATACATATTTAATCATAAATCCACACACTGTCCCTTCCAACCGCACCCTCACCATACCTCCCCTTTCCTTCAAGTCTATGGGGTTAATGCCCCTTTCTACCCCTACCATTACTCTACACAGACTGTTATGTGAACAAAAACCTCATGCTCTTGCTTGTGTTTTACAACCAGGGCTTTAGAATCAGTCAGGCTCACAAAATGCAGGAGCATACGTCCAGGCTAAATTAGATTTGCAGTGTGCCATTATTTATTTATTTGCCTTTCAACAACTGATTAGTCTCCCATGGCCCCGGAGTTTCATGCTAGACTTAGCATTTCAATTCAGAACACATCTAGCTTTATCCTGGAGCCAAATAAGTGTCTGTCTCCAGTGGGAGTTTCAGCCCACAAGAGCGCAACCACTTCTGCGAGCTGTGGAGGGGTGGGTGCGGGGGGTGTCATTGCACGCTCACTCGCAAAGATGAAAAATGACAATGAGTGATCGCCGCGAGGGGAACGACGCCTTCTGGTGTAGATGGCAATGCAATTACAACAGACAAACTGGGCAACCCTGCACTTCAGTGTGAGCTACACGCAGCTGGAGAGGCAGCAAGGCTCCTCTCTTCTTCTTCCTCCAGTGATCTCCACAACACGGGCCCAGAAGCAGCAGCAGCAGCACACCTGCTGAGGGGGCTTGGTGGGGTGGGTGCTGATTGTAACAGGAAAATACCTTACCAGTATATCCTAATGACAGGTGACAAATGAGCCTTAAGTTCGACTGGGTTATTCGTTGTCCATAAATCCATGTAAACTGTAGACAGGGGTATATGTAAGAAGATTGGTTTACTCACTGCTCCAGAACAAACCTAAATGACACCAATGAAGCAGGCAGTCCACATCACAGATGTAGGCCAGTGGAGAAATTCCTCCTGTAAGCACTTGTCACTCTGACAGTAACTCACCCTTTTTACAACCTACAGAGTGCAGGCCCAAGTAAAACCTGCTATATGACCACTAAAAACTTCTAATCGCTTGATTGCTGCCGTTCAAATTTTAAACTTCTATTCATTCATCTGAAGTGTGACCATGGGAATTCTTGGGTAAAAGAAAACATTATTACCCAGGAAGCCCTTCCGAAACACCAATGAAAACATCCCTTTCGTTGCCATGTTTGTCCCTGCATTTAGGATCGTGGTTTTGAACATCTGGAGCACACGTCTCTCTCATACACCATGACGAAACAGGCTTAATAACCTTCTTATGATTTAAGGCCTGCTCGCTTGGCCATCTCTCCTCACAGAGCTCCATTTTTACTCTTTTCTTGTCCTCCTACTCCAGGCCGTGTTGGATGAGACGAATGCTTTTTGCCAGTCTTTTCATTTGCCAGTGAGCCTGGCACAGGAATAATTACCTGTCTCTATGATCAATTACCTGATTACTCACGAGAGACACACAAGATGTCTGAAGAGCAGAGCCTGGGCCTGTGCTGTAGTGGAGGACGGAATTACTGCACTGCTTGCACACACAGTACAGACACACAAACAGAGATGCATAGAGATTAACATGATTATGATGAGAAATATTTGCCTGAGGGCACTGCATGAGTGGAATAAGCTGTAAAAAGGAGACAGTGGATGTCGTTATGTGACATTCAGATATTATCCCCATGATCTGAATAAACACTTGAGTCAGATTATCATCCTGTTGTGCAAGGCCCCTGCAATGCAATTCTCATGAGTTTGGAGCTTGACCTCTAAATAACACTTAGATATACAGTAAGCTCAGCATTTTCCCAGTCTACAGAATGATCATGCACACAAGCACACAAACAACACTGGAGGAATCACCATGACATCCCCCTCCATCCGCCACCATGTCACATCTAATCCCACACATGGCATAGAGAAGTAGACTGCCTAATGCTTGGCTGTGAAGCAATGTGTAAAAGAGGCTCTCCCTGAGACCACTTAGGCAGGATATTTGTTCACGCACTGTGCATATATTTGTCTTCTGCTCAGCATGTAACACACACCACACAATCTGTTTCTTTCAATTGTGCAATAAGACATAGAGCCCAATCTAACATTTACTGCACAGACCGGATTACACCTTTTCCTCACAGAAAACGTGGCTCATGAATGGGGTGACTCTTTTTTTTGGTGACAAACAAAGAGTTCTTCACTAAAGCGCTCTTCTAACTAAGAGAAGAATATCAAGACAATGTGATAATTTCTTTAAATGTATTATTACAACTACTTTGTTGATAAAAATGTTCTGCACGTGTAAACACCAATACATAGTATAGGCCCTAAACAAACCAATGACCAGAAATAGGCTGTGAGATCAGCTCACGGGAATTCCACTCTTTCAGACGAAATAACAAAATCTTTCCAATCAATTTACTTCTTTTCAGCCAGTAATGAGGATTGGCAGGCTTGAAGACAGCAGCTGCCTTCCAGTCATTGTTAAAGGAACAAAATCCAGAGGTCCGGGTGGGATATGAATGGCATTCAAAAGTCAGAGGCTTAAACTTACAGGTGCTGGTCCCTTCAGCAGGGCAGAATGGCTTCTTATGGTAGCACATACAGTCTGTCTTGCGAAGTTGAATTAATATCTATCCTGGTTCCTAATAATAAATACTAAAAAATGAATGCATTATTTAATATTCTCACAAAGTGCAGGTAAAAAGAAATAGCACAAATAGTCACTGTCAGTCACGCAGACTGCTCAAGAGCAATCAATGCTATGAATAGCTTTAGTTAGTACACACAAAGAGTGAAAACCGTCAAGTTGACTGCTTTCATAAGATGTAGAGTGAATGGCAGGAAAACACTAGAATATACGAGTCCACATCTCTTTCATCTATTACAGTAGACGCCACATTAACATAATATAGTCTGCTTGGATTCCTTCATCTCCACACAATTACAACTCCCCATTTCAATGTGTACTAGTGTATAAATCCACAGAGACAAGTCACAGCCACTCGCTCTGGCTCATAGATATGCAGATATTATGATCCGGAGGTTCTCTTATTTCTCTCTATTGGAAAAGCTATTGACCTTTCACAGTCTCTGCATGTGTCACCACAAATAACAACAAAGCAGCAGCTTGGCAGAGAAGCACTGTGGTCCAGACATCTTCATTCAGGTTACATACAGGATTAGATCATAAAGGAATTTGTTACACCCGAACAGTAGCACCCTTGTAGAACTGTTGAGAAAATTAAAAACTCTAAAGTCAAAGGTGTTGAAAAAGATCACTGTGAATCACTAGAACCAATGACAGCAGCCTCAGGGTGAGAGACAGAGACTCATTAACTGAAGTTTGCCAGTTCAGTTCAGGAAACCAGCTTAAAAAATGGGGCCTAAATATTAGAATGAGGTTCATCCATATGCCCAAGATTCATTATAACAAGGCTCTAAGTATAAGTTCAGAATAGTATAAAGTTCAGGTTAAGATATTTGTTACATTAAACACTCAAAGATTTGATAAAGGTGTGCTGTTCTATTTGATCTTTTTGGGTTTTTGACCAGAAGATTCAGCACCCGAATATTCATATATATAAGTTTCCACTTCACCTAAATTTAGAATGCTTTTAATGCAATTTAAAAATTGTGGACTTTTCTTCCGTTTTGAATCACATTAAGAAGGAATATCTTAAATGAATTGAGCAAACAATAACTACAACGTGGCAACTGAGAGAGAAAAAGAAGCCTGAACCAACCAAAGTTCTTAATTTTTTATTGTGGAGATGCTGTGCATGCAATGCAGGACAGTTTATAAAGAATTGTTGGAAATAAAAATGGATCGTCTGATTAATGTCACCCATTTCCTATGTCCTAACCAGATTCTATTCCCGGATAATTCACAGAGGGATTTAAGGTTCTATAAGACTTGGAGATCCATGTTATACAAAGAAATCCAAGTTACCAAGAAGGAACTGTACAGCTGTGACATCCTGTAGAATGGGAGGTTACTGTTCACTACATAGTAATTGCAGATATTTTATTAGTAGGTCTTACTACGCTCTACCTTTCTTTTGAGGCTGCACATTTCCAGACAACACTTCTGATCATATAGAACAGACACACACTCATAGAACCATTTCTATACATAGGCTGCTGTATCATTTCAGTTCATATCCTGGCAGCACTGCTTATTTTCTAAATGTAAGTGGTTTAAGGTTTGCTTTTATGTCAAGTTGCACTGCACTGCATCTTAACCAACCTTTTTCTTCTTGTCTTTGCAAACTCTCTGTGAGAATGGAGAGTGTGTCTAATAATCATCAGGGTAAAGAAGGGAGTGTTATTCTAATAGATGCTGCATCTGCAAAGACTGTGAGTCACTGCAGTTCCATGGCGAAGGTGGTGATGCTTAATTATACAGAGACCAGGAAGAAGTGTGGGGGAGAGGGGGAGAACTCGGCGCCTGTTACACAGCACGCAGTGTGCCTTCCTGGGAGCTTTTCCGCCAGCTTTGATTCTGACACTGTGAGATGCCAGTGAGTAAGGAAGAGAGGAGGGGTCAGGAGGGATAAGCGGTGGGAGTGAAGGAAATGGGAAGAGGAAAAGTGAGCAAGATGGAGGGTGGGGGTGTGAAGGCAGGTGGGGAATAGAAAAGAGGTGACCCCCCCCCCCCCCCACACACACACACACACACACACACACACACAAAAGAAAACTTCACACTCTACACACACTACCTTGTGGCTCCATAATCAGGCTGCTAATAGTGATCAAATTCTCATAGATGTCATTGGAAACATGACAGATGCCTCTGCAGGGTGGTGTTTGCAGAGGCAAAAAGCGCGATGCAACAGTGAAGTCATTTGTTGTCATGCAGAGCAAACTTCTCCTGCTCACAATTAACCCTGCTAGCTTCATGGCTCTACAGAGCTGAAAATGTCAGTCGGCTGATCTGCCACAAATAAAATGAAATATTGCTGCTATCAAAGATTGCCATAAAAACATTATGTACAGACATTAACATTGTCAGAATAAGAAACCTGCTGTCTTTGGTTATCTCCTGAATTTTCTTTTAGAACTTCCATGAAGTTGAAATCTTCATTTGGAGTGAAATATCTCAACAGCTACTGATTGGATTGCTGTGTAGTTTAATAAAGAAGCTCAATGCCTTTAGAGAATCAGTTCTGAGATGAGTGAGGAGTGTGAACCCTCTTACTTTAGTTTCACTTATTCAATAAAATATTCCATTATTTATTTCATATTCCTGGTTTTAAGACCATTAGACTGACATTTTGGTTTAGAGTGCAATGTCTGGGTCTGGGATGGATTTCCATTAAATGTTTTACAGATGTTCTTCCTCCAATGCTTTGGTTTGAGGTACAACAATTGCAAACTTAATAAGACTTGTACTTGTTGAGTGACAATAAGCAAAGTGACAAAACACTTTTTATCTGATGTTTCGGAGCATTAGAATTGGTGACCAGTCAAAGCTGGTGTTCATCTCAGTTGTGATACTGTAACCTAACTTTGACTGGAGAAGGCCAGCAGCCGGGGAAGAGGAATATGTGTATTTGGGAAGATGCGTAAATGCAGCGGGGTCTGTTGGAGGCAGAAGATAGAAGAGTGGCTAAGTTGAGGACTGATTGCACAAGGCAGTATTACAGGCAGCTGCACAGGCAGATTCCCCCCTGGCACTGTTGGTTCTGCCTGATTATTTAGCAGGAGCAACTGGAAGTGTTTGACATGGTTTCATGGGCTTTGTGCAGTGCACACTCCTCAATTATGGATGGGAAAAGTGACACTGTGACAGCTGTAGCTCTCAGGGGGTTGGAGAGAGAGAGAGTGAGAGAGTGAGAGAGAGAGAGAGAGAGAGAGAGAGAGAGAGAGAGAGAGAGAGAGAGAGAGAGAGGCAAAGTGAGAGACGGAGAGTGAGTATGCAACGAGTAATTCTTTCCTCCTCAAGCAGGAAGATAGGAGACAGTCTTCATAAACAGAAAGTCTTATGCACAAACACACACACACACACACACACACACAGAAGCCCTCTCCCTCATCTTGTTAAATTAAATATGCCCTGAAAATGACGGGAGGGGTGGGGGTAATGAGGAAATTATTCACAATCCTTGACATGCTTTAAATCAGATTATACTCTCCGCCTAGCCCTGTCTAAAGACACAGACCAATCCATTTCTTGCTTAAGGCACACCACCTCCTACACGCACACACACAAACACACACACAATGAGAGGTATAGAAAAGCTCATCTGCATCCATCTCAGTTACAGACAGGGGAGTGAGGAAGGTGAATTATCCACAGCTTTTTTTGTGGCTGGATGGAAAGTGGAACGTAGGCTTGGACCTGCTGCTATCTCAGAGAATCATTACACCCAAGCCTGGAGGGAATCTTGCTGCAAGTGGAGGGGACAAGGCAAAAAGAGCATGGTTCCCCAACAGCCGGCCTTGGAATGAAATGCATATTAAGCAGTTGAGATGGAGGGATGTAGGGAGCAGGGACAAGAAAAAAGGAATAAAGGAGACATCACTGATTCCAGCCCACTCCCCTTTTCACCAGCTCACATGGCATTACATACCTCCACAGAAGAAACAGAGGGCCATTGAGGTCTCTTATGCTAAGACAGACATCCTCATGGATCACCCTGCAATTATGTGATAATGAGCTCTGTGCATTTCACATTTCAAATACAGTTAGCAGTGAGAGGTGTAGGGACAGTGGCATATAATATGTTTAACATTATAGAGCAGAAACTATACTGTTGCAGCCATTGCACTTGTTGTCCTCACACTTAAATAAGAGTGAGTGTTTTAGAATTGACCTTGCAAGCAGCCTCAACACTTATGATGTATGGTAATGTATGGTAAAATGTGTCTAGTTATTGCATTAATTAGAGCTCATGTTGTATGTTTAGAGATGCGTGTGCTTGTGCATTTGATGTGCTGGGTCACACAGGCTGAAGAATCCTGGGCTAAAGCCCACAGCTGGACGCTCAGTACGGGCCAGGTCTCAGGGGCAACAATGTTAAGCTTATGTACAATCAAAACCAGGCAAGAGCAGTCACACACTCACATGTGTGCACAGTCGTACACAAACACACAAACACACACACACACACACAAACACACCTCACTTGGTAATTTTTTGCTGTGTGGGCTCATTTGCAAACATACACAACCTCTGACTCTTTATACAGCAGTGCAGTGTTGCTGCAGTCCTCTGCACAACCAGTCAACCCATGAGGAAGCATTATCCTCATTCTTCATTTCAAATGCATTCTAGTTAGAGTGATTCAGCTCACCAGATAAATACACTAAGTAGTCCCTATCATTTACAGAGAAGCTCCACAAACACGCATGTCTACCATCACCTTTGCCAGTGTTCTTCAGGGCCAGGAGCATCAGTCTGTGTTTGTCCCTGAGGAGACAGAGGGTAAGCTGTTATCTCATCTACCACCACAGCTGAGGCCAAGGGCAACAGCAACAATTATGATAGAAAAAATGGCATAGACAGAAAAGGATTGATAGCATAAATACAGAATGGAAAAGAAAGAGATGGAGAAAGAAGGTAGAAGTGTGTCTTTAATGTGGACATTTAACACTTCTCCTAAAGTGAATTGCTGCCAGTGAATGTCCTGATATAACCACTGACACCTTAGGAGGACCTCAAGAAACAGATGCTGATGACTGTTGAGTGTTTGATGAGAAATGAGTGTTTTACACGCTAACAAAGAAGACATTTGGTAACTGTGTCTGCACAGGATGCTCACTCTTTGTAATTTTTTTGGCAGAACACAAGGCTGTTACATGACAGTGTAATCTTTAATTTATAGTCTGCATGAGTGTGATTTCTTCTTCCTGGGATGCACTTTAAAGACTGTCTATTAAAGCAAATAGTGCAGTCATATTTTTTTCTGATAGAGCAAATGCTGTATATTAGCAAAAATTTGACTAGAAAGCATTTTATACATTTGCAATTTCATAAAAATCATTTAAACCATAATGTACCAAATTATGACAACAATAGATAATTTGATGTGAATTATATACATCCTGTTGTTATCAAATTGCATATTCAGACATGTCATCCAATGTCTCACTGTGCAGCCAAACTTTTTAGGCCAACAGTTAGTTAGACACCAAATATGTCTGCACAAAGTTGTATAAACCAATACATATAATGTTGAATATTTCTATATGATAGGATGCCTCTTAGGTTTTAACATTTCAGTTTAAACATAATAAAGCTTTATTGATGAACTGAGACAAAATGACACAGATGTGGTTTGTGTCAAAAATAGACACAAACCACAAATAAAATAGGAATAATAACAAGGAATAAACTAATGCATTAACATAAAAAACAATTCACACACACACACACACACACACACACACACACACGAATGAACTTATGTAATTTTAGCAAGAGGTATTTGTGGTAACACTACATTACAATTACAGCACACAGCTGTAATCTAAAGGGTTTGATTTTGTCCAGTACTTCCCTGTTGAGTTGCACTACACTCACTGGTTATTTAACTTTACAATCACTGACATTACAACTTGGCTGTTATGCCCAAGGGCTGACCAACTCCATCTGTTTATTCTGTCTCTCAGTTTCACTTTCTGCAGCAATGTTTTGTTGTAAAGCATCTGCAGGTGTTGCTGGAGATGATTTTGTGAAAGAACATAACGCTTTACAAGGTCAGGATCACTTTGTAGAGCTGACACAACGGCTAGAAGCATAAAGGATCTGTTGCTTCAAACAGATGGCTTAAATCACACTGTGTTGTGCAATAGATGCATATGGACTGGTGATTAAAAATGATGCAGAAAATCCCATTTTAAATCTTTTGCATCTAAAACATTTTTTCTTATGAAGTTCTCTGTCAAACTTTAATATAACACAAGCAGCCACACTGTAAAATATAATGGTGTGTTTTTGGTGCTGTACACTTTTCACAAAGCCTGTAATGTATGCTTTCAATAACCAGCATCTGGAGGAAAAACAAGGGTTTCCATCTGCAATGTGCTTTCCTCGCCTCATGTTGTATTATAGGATCGGTACAGGCCATAAATAGTTGCTAATATTGTTGTTGTATCATTCTTAGTTCAGTCTCCTTGGGCACAAAGGTCCTGTGGGTCCAGCTTATGAAAATACACTTGGATGCAAGGGCAATCAAGTCTGCAGTGTTGATAAGCAACACTTCTTCTTCTTCTGGATACAATAAGTAATATTTCTAAGGACTATAATAAAAATATGGAGGAAAAAACAACAGGGCTGCTCAGTTAAAACCTGTATGGTTTCATTATTACATACTGCACAAGCGACTCTAGCAGTGGCTATTGTTAATTAGCTTTTGGAAATCAACATAAGAGTATTATGTGTTTAATGACTGAAAATAAACTAATGTTATGCATCCTACTGGTAGAGGAACTCATAACATCATTAAGAACACCTCAAATTAGCATAAAATAGCTGGAAGATAATCAAATTAAGGTGGAGGTTAGGCCTACTGGAGATTTGTGAACAAATAATCACACTCACTTTAATGAGGCGTTAGAAATTCTATCGTCTTCTATCTTCAGGATGTGCTTGACAAGTCTAATTATTTTAAACTAAAGGGAACATTTAAATCTAACCAAGGAAATGGTGTAGAGGTAACAGTCATATTGTCTCAGCCCATGAACATGATGAAACTGAGGTCAATCGCCATAGAGTCAATATTGACAACACAGGATGGTGTTGGACATAAGTGCACAAATATATAGTGTAGGTAATCTCATATCTTAAATGCAAACAAAATTGGAGGACGGGGTGTGTATATCTTCGGGACCTGCACATAGGATGAGACAATAAGGGAAAAGCTGTGCTAATGAGAGAATTAGTTAATGTCTTATTTACATTCTCTACATCCAGACAACAGTGGCACATGCAGAACCAAGTCTACTGCAACCATGTCCCAAAGGAGCTGCTGCTGCCATCACCCAGAAAGTGGAGACACCAGTCCTCCTCTGATGATGAGCTAATCCACAACAACAGAGCGATAGGGAGACAAATGAAAGACAGAGGGAGGGTGTTTAGAGGTGAATTTTGTTTTCACTATGCTGAGGACATGAACTCCTTTGGAAGCATACCATCTGGACATCCCTATACAGCTTTCACAATTGTATTATTGTTAGTGTCTATAATTCCCTCCTCCTGTTGTCACATTTACTAAGAATGGAACATTATACAGTACACAGAGCAATTGTAATAACACATATTTTGCGCAATAAGTCATTGTGTGCATTTTGTGTAGCGTAATTACTCCCAATAACTTCTTTTAGACAAACATGTTCTAGTGGCATAAATCTGATTGTTTTACTCAAAGAATAAAAACGCATTACTTCACCAACAGTTAAGAGTACTACGTTTAAATAAATAAGATACAAGTAATAGCAGTTAAATATAAAAAGGTAAAGAAATGCCTAGAAGTGTCAGATAATTTGATATTTTAAGCACCACCACAAATGGAAAATTAACTTCACATTGATATTGATGCCACTGAGTCAGCACCTCTCCAGACTGATTCCTACCATTCTGTTTTACTGTGATAAACATATTTCACATCTTTGGCTACTGAGGTTAAATTGCTTGATTCACTAAAGTTATATGGAGTTTTGTACTAACATACATGTTGTCCTTAAAAAAACTTTAGATTCCAGTGTGTCAGTGCTGAGATCATGAGGTCAAACACTGGGATTGATGACGGAAAAAAAAAACCTTTGCCACTACTCTCAAACAGGAAGGCATTAGGTTAACTACTGGCACTGATTCATTGTGGGTTGGGGTGTCAGAGGATGCCAAGCACAGTGGTGGATCCTCCAATTCCTGCAGACTCCTGCTGGGCTACACAGTATCCATCCACTGCAGTAATTAAACCCAGCCCACAAGTGCGCGCACACACAAACACACACAAACATCCACATCCACACATCTACTAATTGCAGGCAGGAGGCATCCTACTCATTATAGGCCAAATTAAAGAAATCAATTGAGACTAGAGACCAGCAGAGAGGAATTCATTCATGGTGGCCTGATCTGCTCTCTAAAGAGCACACAGGCTGTGTCAGCTAAGCCATGCCTAAAGACCAGGGTCTGCCACATAATCAGGCTGATCACCTTCACAGTCAGTTAATGGGATGTATTTATAAAGAGATGCAAATACATTTCAGCTAATAGTTGCTTTTGATTAAATCCTTCAAGCCCATGTACAACATAGAATTATGTTCTTCTGTGCGCCAACAAAAATCTCTTGGCTGACACAAGTGGCTACATTGCGGCACACATCTGCAAGACATTTACTAGCTCAGTGCCTCTCTTACATTTCTTCCTCTATCCTTGCTTTAGCTGTCTCCAACACAAACACATGCACCAGAGGGGATCAAAGTGTCGAACATCATGGAAAAACCGAGTGTGGCAGGTAGGGTAATGCTTTCTCTTTGTCTTGGTGCTTAGCACAGGACGCTGAAATGGACACGTCTGCCAAAATCAGCCTCTGCATCTCCACACAAGCCTGCTAAAGGGAGAGTGAGAGTGTGAGCATATCCAATTGCAACATTCCTAGTGTTTTCACAAACACATCATGCTCCTGTCACCAGAAGCCCCCCCCCCCCGCACTCTCTCTCTCTCTCTCTCTCTCTCTCTCCCCTCACCAACCCTCCCCCTTCCACAGTAGCCAGGCCAACTGTTGCTCCATCTCTGGGGCAGATTAGGAGAAGTGCTGAGTGTTGAGGATTTATTAGGGCTGGCATTCTGGCCCAGGCATTTGGCCTCCAGCTAGCAGGGGAGAGAGGAGGAGAGGGCACTGAAAGAGGAGGACTTCTACTGAGGTATTACATGCCATCAGTAGAAACTGTCTCTGTGCCTCTGGAAGGACTGCAACAGCTCTTTAAAGTGTGCTGCAGCTCATTCTGATGCTTTCTCCACACTGTGGGGAAACTGTAGGGGAATTATTCACTCCGCTCATGGTGACACAGATTTAGCAAATATACAAGGTGATAAACGTTAAGATAAATGATGCTATGCAGACATTTCAATGGACATTGTGTTGCTCCTAGTCTGAGCTGCAATAACAAAACAATTACAAACAACAGCAATAAGATGTGAGCAGTGATGTGCATCCATGGTGAGTGACTAATGCAGTGGCCTAGATCCAGGCTGCATGCATCGATCAGATTGACAGTTGAGAGCCCATGTTGTGGCCGATAAGGTGTTTTTCCTTTTTCCCTATGGCAGCCTGGGAGGGGCTCATCCATTACAGTAAGATGAAAGGAAAAGGGATGACAGTATAGCCATGCCAGTGGCATTATAACAAACAGGTGTGAGTGGCTACCAGGCTTGACGCGAAGGAGAAGGAACTGGAGGACAGAGGAGGGGTGTGTTTGTTTTGAATAGGCAGTGGCATATAGAGGTCATAGCGAAACAACTGTTTTCACCTTGGAGGCCACCAGTGTTGTGCGAGCATGGTTGATGATGCTCAACACCACATTGCTCTTCACCTCTCTCTAGTGGCGAGATGGATGATGTAGATTTATGCACTTGAGCTGCTCAGTAAATTAGTATATTTTAATGATTTGCAATGACTAATTAAGGACAGTCACTTACCGTATGTGTTACCACGTGTTACATGTGGCAGAATCCCACATGAACAATGTTTCACAGTGTCGGCATCCAGTGTGTGGTTGTTGCTGAGTTTCGTATTAGCAGTCTTGAAATGAAATATTAATCATTAACACTTATTATTTAGTAGTCACATTCATTCACTTCATTTAGCCTCAGCTCCTTTTATTACTTATTAGACAGCACCACCTGCTGGATGATAATAAAAATAGTGGCCAACAAAGAGCTGACATTGATCAGAGAGTGACTCTGTCCTCTAAATTATAAGTGAAACAAGTTAAAAAACAAAAACAATCTTGAATCTTACATCTTAAATCAATCAAAAATAAATGCCATAAATCTTTGTGTTAACATCTACGTCTTTAACTCTAGAGGTGGCTGTAGCTCTGTTGGTGGACTCCAGATCCTCTTGGCTTTGGGAAAGACACCAAATCCCCAAGTTGTCCCTAGTGTCTGCTGCTTAGTTGTAAGTTGCTTTGGATAAAAGCATCTGCTAACAGTAAATGAACAGATTTTACAATCAGAAGACATCCCTTGTGTCTAATAATGAAATAGAACAGCTTAAGTTCTACTGGAAATGAGTAAACAATAAGGAAACAAATAATTATCTCTTGTCAATTATATAGTTATTACTGAAAAAAGTACTGTTTGACATTATTACTTGACTCATTTGTCAAATGTCATATTTAGACATAAACATATCTCAGCCCACACTAGCTATAATTCAGATTCACTTTCATTAGGCAGTATTTTATGTAATTTTGTATAAATAACATTAACTGCTAATTGGTTCTCTCAGAAACCAAGAACATGTTTCCAGTCTTTCACACTCTGCCTAAAAAATTTACCCACCCAACCCCAGTGTCACGGTAATGGTTTCTAGACCAGGGTGCACGTGCACACACACACACACACACACACACACCTCTAACCTCTGGGGACATACATAGTACAGTTTTCTCAGTTGCTAAGATGCATTTAACAAATCTGGGATCCACTTGACCTTTATCATCACCCTATTAGCACAGCAGGCAGTGTCAGCTTTTGCAAGATTTCTAGAGTTTTGCATTTTGCATTCAGAGTTTAAAGAAAAGGATCAAAGGATTGATGGTGACTTACATTGGTAAGGCAGTTGTGCAAAATGTTAAACCCCCAGTTTCTCCTGGTGACTCAAGTGAGCATTATGTTTGGCAGCTGCTGTCATCAGGGTGTGAACGTGTGTGTAAATGAGTGAATGAGATGCCACATTCTAAGGTGCTTTGGCTAAACGTGCTATTTAAACAGAACACGTGCCATCTATCAGAGATTCAGAAAATGTAAACATAACTTTTCAAAAATAGAAAAAAAATGCTAAAGATGAGCATTTTTTATAGTTTTGAAAAGTAATTTTACACCACCAATGTATGTACTGTAATACAGTACTGACAAGCTTGAAACGACTGCTATTGTTCTTGGTCTTCTTTCTCCTCTACCAGTCATCTACCAGTCACCTCAGCTATTGGGCCAAATAGATGGTTTGGGAGCCAGTGTATTGGTTGTGTTTAATCAATTACTGTGAATCATTTTTATTCTTCTATTTTTTGCATATGAGTTTGGGCTGGGTATGCTCATGATACGTGTTGGGAAACAGGTTGGAAACCACTGTGTTAGGAGGCAGAGGACAGAATAATGAGTTGCTGTAACCACATGGTGATTAAGGTTTCAAATTTCAATGCTTCCTTCTTAGACAACTTTTAGAGAGTGAGATTACACTGCAGGTTCCTGAATTGTAAAAGGTACCAGTCATCAAAGTAGGATTCAATCATTTATACCCACACAGAGCTGCTACCTAGTCAATTGCTTTTGACTGTTGCCCGTTTCTAAATGTCCCCAGATGTTTACAAAAGGTTTATTGTGGTTGACATACTTGACCCCTCTTCATACATCACTTCATGATAGATCAACTGCATTTTATATATATACCATCATAAAATACTTACACATTGTAACAAAAGGGGTTCGCTCATCATTGTCTTTTGTCATCTCTTCATGCTTCTTCTCAACTTCTAACATCTAATCTTATTATTTACCTTGTCTATGTGTCCCCTGATGGACTGAAGGCTATTTTATCTTTTTGTTCTGTGTTTTCAGATAATTACTGTACATTTCGGTGCTTACTTTATACATTTTTACCCATGCGATTTTGGCCTATTATCATGATAAATCCATTGAGTTTACCAAGCTATTACCTGGTTGTTATTTTTGTAAATATATTGACATTAAATTAAAATAATGACCTTGTAACATCATTGTTACAGAACTACCTTTTACATGGTTATTACATAAATTGTATACCTCTGAATGCTTTTTAATATCATTTGTACTTTTTAAAAGCAATTTTTTTCTCCTTCAAAATAAGTCAAAACACTCAGCACAACAGCTACTGCTTAGATTTGTCTTTAGGTACTCTGGCATATTTCAGGCTATAGAGACCATTCAAACTTTCAGCAAATTAAAAGACTTTCAGCTATCAGCCTTGTATTCCGCTTTTTAATAACTTTTACACTTTTTGAATAATCAGTTTTAGTTTAATGCTATTTTTGAAAAAAATTGCTCTCCTCGAGCAGAGTGGTGATATCACATAATATAACTGCTCTTAAACTTTTTGTCTTGGTTTTTCTCTTCTGCTCTCAGTTTTCACAGACAAATTATACAATAAAAAGATGGAGAAAATTGGCAGCTTTCAGAAAACATGCTTCTCATTTAGATGAGCCTTATGGCTTTCCAAGGATTTTTTTGAGTTGAAGCATTCTGTCGCTCATGGTGAAGAAATTTTTCAGATATCACTTTTTAAATTTTTTATTTTTTGGACTGTTTAAGGCAAAGTTTTGAGTGTCTGTACATAAACACGTGACTCTCGCCCATCTCCCCTCTCTTTCATCTCTATGGAAACAGTATCAGACAAGCACAAAAAAGATGGAGACAGAAGATGATGGTACTTTGAAATCCAGGGTCTTTTACTCTTACATGTCATTTAGACTCTATGCACTTTACACCCTCTGGATACCTTCTTGTCTTTTTATATTTTTCAAGTTTCAGCTTTTGGAGCAAAAACTGTTTATTTTCAGGAGTGCTTGGAAAATCCTTTCAGCGCTGAAGTATTCATCGTGCATTGTTTTTTGAAAATGTATTTCTAATTCTATATGACTTTATTTCTGGACAATTACCCCAGTTTTATTGTGCCATTACCAAAGTGTAGTGTACCAGAAATTTAATTCAAAAAAATTAAGCCAATTTATACTAAGAAATTTAAATTCATAGGGTGAAAATTAATAAAAAAATTGAAATTCAAATTTATTAAAATAATAAAACAATGCTACCTGATTATTGTGTTGTTATGCACATGCCCAGGGTTTACAGCAAAATAGAAATTAGCTGCTATTCTTTCGGTTGTTCCCTTTCAGGGGTCACCACAGTGAATCGTGTGCCTCCATTGTTACGGTTTGTATAAGTAATTTACAAGGACCCAAGTTAGGAGATGATAAGAGGAGGTGTAAAGAAAAGGGTATTTATTAATAAAGAAACAGGTGGGTTTAACGCAACTGAAAATCACACCAATAGGAGGGTAATAAACTTTACAGAACTAAAGACAACAAAATGACAGACTATACATGAATAGGGAGAACGACACACAGTACAGCTAAATCAACAATGAGGCGCACACAAACAAGACTAATACAACGCAAGGAACTCAGGGACCAGTCCTATACTTTGGACTGGGCAAGTCCAAAGTATAGGACCCGCAGGGGTCTAGGTCCAAGAGCTCATAGGCAAACAGTTCCCGGAGCAGGAAGTCACCGACCTCTGTGCCGCGACAGGAACAGGGCGAGCGGCAGCTGACCCCCGTACCCGGACAGGACCTGGACGATCAGAGACAAGACAAGCAGAGAGAGGACAAACGGCAGCCGACCTCAGCGCCGGGACAGGAACAGGAACTGGGCGAGCCTGAGCAGGATCGCCAGAGGCTGTGTCCACTCTTCCAGGAAGCTGGACCGAAGTCGTGTCGTTGTCCTGGGTGAACCTCTCAGAAGTGCTGGCGGTGTCGACCCGCACAGGAAGCGGGACAGAGGTGCAGGACGGGTCGACCTGGGCAGGCCCCTCCGAACTGCTGACGGTGTTTGACCGTATAGGAAGCAGAACAGGGGAAAGACCAAACCATAGACCAAAACCTTGACAGAGTCCGGACAGGGATCAGGCAGGATACAAACTTGTGACAAAGACAGACTGAGTACCAACACACGTAACACATAACACAAACCAGCAGAGAACACTGGGGAGAGCAGGGCATAAAAGGACTGGGGAACAGGTGAAACAAATCAGGACAAAAAGAGGAAGGTAAAGACAGCAAACAGACTCACAGGAAGAGACACAAGACCATCAATAAAATAAAAGCCGAAAACAGGAAATAAAGCTAGATAACATAAACACAGGGACAGGACCGTGACATCCATCTAACCCTGTCCTCTGCATCCTCTTCTCACTCCAACTAACTTCATGTCCTCTCTCACTACATCCAGAAATCTCCTCTTTGGTCTTCCTCTAGACCTCCTGCCTGGCAGCTCCAACCTCAGCATCCTTCTACCGATATATTGACAGTGGAAATTGAATTTTATTGACAGCGAAAGAAATTCAAAGTCAATAAATTTTTTTTAATTTTATTCTAAAAATATTCAGGTTAATAAAGTTAAATACATTCAAAGACTTTTGTTTAAATTAAGTCAAACAAATTCAATTTAAAGCATTTCACATAAATTTAAGAAATGTTGAAAAAAACACTAACATTACTTAAAAATTCGAAAAATTTGAAAGTTAATTCCACACAAACTTTTGGTGTCTAGTTACTACATTACATAAGTGTTTCTGACCTATTACCTAGAGAAAAGCATCAATTATAACAATTACCTAGTTAATACTTTATTAGCTACTGTGACATTACATTATTTAACATATTAAACATAACAGTTATTGTTTTAACAGAGCTATTACTGCCATTACTTTGTTATTACTGAGCTATCAGCCCTTCAACCACTGCACTAGTACTTAGAGTGTATCCCCATATTGTCCTGGAATTTTACCCCCCTTTTACCCTGATATGACAAAGCTAACAGAAAATCTATTCAAATACTGTAAAAAATATTACTTCAAGGTATTTAAAATTATTTCAATTCAAATTGATTTAAAAAAGGAATGAATGCTTGCTGTTTGTTTATTGCATGTACCTGCCAAAAATCTGTGGAGAGAAGTTAGCAAAGTCTATAAACTTAAATCTAATTAATTTAAAGAATTCAAATAAATTAAATGTAAATAATTAAAACCTTTAAATTTATGTTAATTCATCAAAATTAATTAAACAACAAGTTAATCATTTAATTGAAAGAAAGAATAAATGCTTGCTGTTGTATATTTTGTGTACCTGCCAAGAGGGAGGGAAATTAACTGGTAGCTATTTTATTGAAATTCAAATTGATATTTATTCAACCACCTCAATTCAAGTTCCTTGTATTAAATTACACTCAAAATAATTCACAAAAATGTGAAGCTCAATGGGCAGGATTCGATTAATTGCTGGAATTTGACCTCCCCTCCCCTCTTCAGTGTTATTCAGCTATATCAGTTTTAGACAACTATTCAAAGTCGTGGTTTGAGCCCATTTCTTGGACCGTGCTCTTTACTTAACAAGCAAGAAAATCCGTCAGAAGCCAAAGAATGATGTACGCAGACATTTTACAGTAATATTACAGGGATTAAATAGTGCTGAGCTTCACATCAAAGACGAACTTTAACAGAATGACAACTATCACAAACTATGGTAAATTGTGTTACAGCAAAGTGACATCGCGAAGTAAATTTGTATGTTCAGACAGTTTTATGCACATTCCAAAAAATTTGCTATACATCTACAATAACTTTACAAAACCTTCAATACCTTGATAAAAAGTGAAGCTAAACAACACAGCTAATTACGCAGCATCCAACACAGGAGCATCTGTCACCACTTCCAATGTCCTGTTGATTTCCTAAACCTCTGCTGATGGGTGAATGATGTAAAACTAAAAAAAAACTAGCCAGCTAACAAGTTACAACTTACTGGTCAACAGCAAGAATGCCAGATCCACATCTGTGTTCAAGTCCTTTATGTCTTTGAGCTCTCAGCAGTATGTTAGGGAACACAGAATAAATGTCACTCACTTTTTTTCATCATCACCTCGAACATCACCTTCTTAATCCATTTAAAGTGCAAAGCCACATTAAGAATGCCCTGCCATTTGCCTTGTTGCAAGTTAGTAAACCATTCCAATGGTTTTAAACCACTTATGTTAATGTAAAGATGATAAACCTATTCAGAATAATTCAGGAACTTTTAATTCAAATTAATTAACTAATTAAATTCAAATAAAGTGAAAAACTTACTATATACACAGACACCAGATTCAGGTCAAACTAATTAATTCAAATTAATGAAAAGAAAAAAAAAGTCAGTTGAACTGAATTGCAAGTCAGTTTGAGGGACAAAAGTACTTGCCTAAAGAGAGCCACCTTCAGAATCACCAGGTCTCTTACGACCCCTGCTGCCAGTCCTGTCCATCCAGTCCTCAAGTTCTTCACTCTGTTCGCCTCAGGCCTGTTCCCATGCTTCAGGGGCTCACTGGGTGACTCTGGGGATTCTGTAGTGAACATTTTCAAAGCCTCACTAAAAAGAAAAAGGCATATAATCATTTAGCCGTGGAGGAAACTCTGTGAAAGCTGCCACTGACGCTTCTCAACTGGCCCAAGATTATGTGTCCCACCCACCTTAGATAAGAAAGATTAACATTAATGATGTCTATTGTTAGTTTTGATGTAATATAAATGGCTGTTAAGGTGGAATTTTAACCTGTTTTCAGTTTCAGTCTGTTTTCTTGGCTCTAACTCAGAGCTAGTTAGAGTAACATACTTTTACACAAACTATTGCTCATAGCAGTAAACTCTGTTTACATGTGTAAGGTGACACATAACGTTAAAAACATGTTTGTCTGAATACATCTGTGTACAGGAGAAATATAAGTGATAAAAGTGGTGTTTGTCTTTACAGTGAGACATTAAATTGGGCATTATCACAATAATCAAGTATGTCACATGAAAATATTCTGCAAATACAGCAACCTGCCTAAATGTCCTGCTTTATGAATGTTTATGTCTTGCAACTATAGAAATTTAGTTTGTTGAAAACCTACTCCAATTCATTGTAGTCACTGCTTTGCACAGCGTAAAACGGAAAAAGGGTTCCCCGTTCGCCAAGTACCTCCAGTTTTTGTGAGAAAGGTTTATTAAAAGGAGTAAAAGTCAATCATGGGTAATGTAGAAGGGAAAAATAAGCTTAAGTACTATCCAATATAAATACTGCATCAGAAAAAAAAGGTAAAGAGGTTCACAGACAGACAACTGGAGGAAACCCATGCAACCACGGGGAGAACATCCAAACTCCATACAGAAAGGCCATGGGGGCCAGGGCACGAACCTGCAACCTTGTAGCTGAGAGACAGTAGCTCTAACTACTCCACCACAACTCCATTTTTTAAGTGAGTAAGTTAGTTTGAGATTGATCAAAGAACTTGATATTAATGGACTGTAGCCTGTAATAGGTTTACATATTAAGCATGTTAGTTTGTAATACATTTGCATTAATACACTGGTACATATTGGAAGAGTTTGTTATAAATAAAGATTTGTTTAAAAAAAAAGAAGAGTTTTGATATGACCCAGCAACGGTTCAACCACAAACTATCAAGGTTTTGTATGTGGACGTAAAGGTAGCACAGAGAGGGGGGATGTAAAAAATTAGTAGCTTTATTTCAACGAAGTGAACCCAAGGTCACCATGACTTCAAACAACGACCAGGGAGGGTAGGCGGAAAATACAGAAACACGCAGATAGGATTAAAATGAACTTACTACAGACGGCAGGATAACAGAAAATCACTTCACTAGGAGGACAAAAACTACTCAAAAGGACATTTGCAGACTAGAAATAAGCCACATAAAAAGGGAACACAAATCAGGAAGGAACTAACAATTAAACAATAAAACAAAAAAGGGGAACTGAGCGGGGATCGGGCTCGGACTACTAGGAACAATGTTGTTGAGGGAGACAAAAATACAGACCGTGAACCAAACTAAACTAAGAAGTAGACATAAATAAAGCAATAATTGAAATGGCACATAAAACCTGGTGACTAAACGGCTAACAGAACCCGTGAAAACAGACACAAACATAAGGAGACAAAACAATAACCAAACCTTAGACCAAGATGACGGTAACAGAAAGGCACAAGAACTGAGGCAATAGTCCAAAAAACCATGAGACGGGGTGAAGCACGGATTGCAGAGACAAACTAAGACAGTCAGTGAGTTAAGACAATGATCAGACAGAAAAATCCACATCCTTGCGTTTGGAGACTAGAGAGAAAGTGCCCTCTGATATCTGTTCAGTTAAAATGTGGGAACCTCAAAGCCAGAGGAGGTTTTTGTTTGTGTTTGTTCTAAGGAAATTTGTTAATATGATTATTGATTTGTTTGTTTACCTATTTAGCAGTTTATGCTCATTGTTAAAGTGTGAAGTGCTGCAGTCTATTAGTAAACAAGAAGTATCATGTCTGCATGTTGTTTATTTGTAGTTTTGCCATTATTATTATTATTATTATTATTATTATTATTATTATTATTATTATTATTATTATTATTATTATTATTATTATTATTATTATTATTAAATAGAACAGCTGTAAATCTGTGTAGATCAGATCATCCTCAAACCGTGAGTGAGAGTATCCAGGAGTCATTGAGTGAGAGGTGGGGTCCACCCTGGACAGGTCTCCAGTGTTTTCTCAGTGCCAACACAGAGAGACATACTAAGACACTCACATTAACAACTACAGGAAATTTAGAGTTAAAACGGTGTATGTGTAGTGTCCAAAGTCAAAGAAGCTGCACAGTGATCGCTGAGTAATCAAATAGTAGACAGCACAAATGCACAATAACTGCTTCATAAACAATATATCCATATTCTGGAAATTAGTCCATACAGCAATACAACATGCACTAAGATTGCGAATGGTTATGTAATAATAAGGATAATAGTCCTGAATACCGGAGCAACGGAACAGGCAGTTGAAAACAATTAATTCCTCTTATGTATCTATGCATGGACAGACAGACACCAAGACAAGCTGAGTCTTTGACAGCTCCAGTGAGACACTAGAGAAAGCAACAGCTGACATCGCATTCAAAGACAAGTTAGAGAGATGACGATTGAGTCTGTCAGAAATAATGTTAGGTCATAGCTCTTCTTATCTGCTCTTTGGCGAGCTCCATTCATCTTGGCAGATAGCACTTTTCATATCGAGTTAACCTTTCACCAATGACTGCTCCGATGTCTTGACAGGGGCAGAACAACTCCACTGACACTTCTGTAGTTTAGTAACACAGAGATGTGGAACATGTCCCACGGCCATGGTGCATTAACCCTTTATATGCCAAACTGGCCGACTTCTTGCTCTCCTTCATTATTTAGGCAATACCAGGGCAGACATTATAGAAAACAAAAGCTTGAAATAAAATCAAACTTAATTTAATTAAAAGAATCTAAGGACTACCTTCAAAAGGCTCAGATCCTGTTCTGTGAAAAACATGCTGGGATTATTTGACTGACTTATAGGTGAATTATTATATTTGAAACTAAATGTAATTAGATTTGAAGTTTAATTATGTAATTTCTTATAATGTTATTTAATAGTTGTAGAAAATTACACAAACATTGGGTGTACTTTTACGCAATACAATTTTGAGTGCAGGACTTTGGATTGTATTTAAGTAATTTGTATGGTACAGTATTATTGCTAGTATCCCCTTAGACTGAAAAAAAAGAGTAAAACATAAAAAAACTGTAAACAGAAATTCTCCAATGTGTAATGCACAATTAGCTAGTACAAGTATTCCTTCATCAGGAACTAACGAAAGTAAAATTTTAATTAATTTATCAATTTGGATTCAAACTTTGGTATTAATTTGATTTCCATTTTTTTTATAACTTGTTTTATACACTCTTTGACCTTTTTTTTTTTATATTTGTACTTGCTGAATGTGCTTGGTGTTAGGTATAGGGTTTGGTTTGTTTCCCTACATGCCATTTTACTATAAGGGAACGCAAAGTTAACCCTAAATCTAACATACTAATGTTGCACATTGATCATGCAAAAGTTCTTTTTTTTCCAACCATTGCTTTTTTTCAACCATGTCCCCTCCCAGGCTCTGGAAGAAAGAAATTAAAAACTACCATGAATTTCTGATAAAGGAACATTTGTACTAGCTAAGTGTGATTCAAATATTGTGTTAAATTCTTTGCTTTATTCTTTTTACCATTTCAAAATAGGGGATGCAAACTTTTGCATCCAATTGTATCTGAGTATTATTTTTATTGCTCCCAATTGAAGTTGCTTCAATTAAAGCTATTGTTATAAAGTTTGATAGATGTACTAGTAACACGGCAAACTAGTTGATGGATCCTGCCACCAAAATAAACAATGAATAAATGTTAAGATGTCAAGATGACATTATAAACTTGTTCTACATCTATTGTTTAAAGGTGCTAATAGTACATCAAGTTAAACCCAACTACAGAAATTAAAAGGGACTGAAAATGCACAGTTAAATTCACTAAATACAGTGAAATAAAAAAATAAGAATTTCAACCACAGTTTCACCCTCTCCCAATATAGACACTGGAGAAAAGGAGAAAGGAGAAAAGGCCTGGGAGCAGTAGACTGAGGATGCAGTGTGTTCTGCCCAGCAACAGAGAGATATAAAACTTCTGTTTGACGTATGGAACTGCACAGAACGGTGGCGCGAATCTCAGCTGGTGTATTTCTCTCTTGCAAGAAAATAAAACCCTGAAAGACATCCTTGATGTTGAAGCTTCTTTTCGTGATTACACTCGAGATGTCTGTGGCCAGAGCTTGTCGAGTTTGCCAAGGCATATTTTTTGTACATTGCCTGGGAAAATCAATAACCCTAATAATAATAGTGATAACAAAACCCTTTGAAAATACGTGTAAATTCCTTTTTACCGAAAGCATACAATCATCAAGCTGTATGGAATATGATAGCAATAAATACACAACTGCAATGTTTAATTTCTCTATAGAGCATGTTTTTCTTTACGCTCTGCTGGAACATGAGTGTAATTTGAACCTATTCCAGTAGGTGGAGATGTTGTGGCATTTTTTACATGCGATGTGTCGTAAAAACCCAGTAGAAGAAGTTTGTGGCGGTTGTGTCGTAAACAACGTCAAAATGTCTGAACGAGCAGCTTATGTCTTAGCCTGAGCATTAACCACTTTTTGTTTTTGATTTACTTTTGCCTTTGTTTCGTTTGGCTACTTGGGCGTTGTATCAAATGGGGACCAAGAGCTTATCATGAAACTCCGGGTGCAAGTTGACAGGTGAGTTGGAGCTTTTACCGTCGCAAGTTTGGACTGATAGAAAACATCTGGTAGTTAGCTGCTAATGCTAACGACAATTCAGGTCTTTGCGAGATGCGTGAGAGCGGCCAGCTGTCTGTCACATAATGAAATCTCTCTGTCTGTGCGTTACGCTTATTGCTTTAAATGACTGATCTAAATGATGACTACTTCAGCTAATGCATGAAAATATAACAATATATAATGACTAAGATAATCAGGATGGGCTGGGGTAACGTTAGTTTTGGTAGTATATTCACTTCGTTCTGATAATTTAATCTAGTAGTTTAAGATTGTAACATTCATCAAAACTTACTTAACAGTGATCTCTGGTACTTGTTGAATCTTTGACAGCTTGGCAGCTTTAACATATTGCATTAAATAATGAGTATTACAGTAATTTTTTCAAACCAAACCCGGAGATTATTGTCATTTTACCTAGCCATGCAAATTATCATCATCATCATCATTGCTACAGTTTGTGTCTTTGAATAAAGGACAATCTTCAAACGTGCAGTTTCAACCACTTAACTAAAAGATATTTTCAATCAGTAAAGCTTTGATCACAGATGATGTTGGTCACTTTTTGACAGTCTTCCTTCTGTGTCAAAGGAGTGATTCCAGCAGAGCACTGAAACTAAGGGAGTCTCCTACTGTAATGCAGCCTAATTTGAATGAGCGCCCCGCTCATGCAGGAAATGGTTTATCGCCAACTTTGCAACCAGAGGTTCCCACCAGGACACCAGCCTCTGGTGCAGCTGTCACCGACCATGAGAGCAGTGAAGTGCGGGTACCCATGATGAGCACAATAGGGGAGTCTAGTGGGGGTGCATCATCCAGGAGGTCAAGAGCCAACCCCCACAGCCACTCTCACACACATTCACATTCACACGGACATAATCGGACAGCGCACCACTCCAATTCAGACCCAGAGCTCGACTTGCCTGACTCCGATCTGGACTCTGGAGAACCCAGCACCTCCTTATCGGAGCTTCGCTGTCTCTTCCGCTGGGTCCAGAAGAGTCTTCCCTTCCTCGTTATACTGTGTGCTAAACTGGTCATCCAGCATGCTCTTGGTGAGTGTGAGTATGCAAAGAGCTGTTTTGTAACGATAAACATAAAACAGTCTGTCACAATCTTTCTCTACATTTATTAGGTCTAGCGGTTGGAGTTGGCCTCTTCACAACTTTTTTGTATGTGAATAAAAGCATTCAAACTCAAGTCTTTCTTCAGGTAAATAAAGACCTGACACATTAAGTAACAGTTTTCTGCTGTAAGATTTCTAAACCATGTTTTTGCCTGTGTTCACCCTCAGGATCGTCACTCAAAGCTGCAGTGTGTATGGCTGCTAGTCTTCTTGATCTTTTCCACGCTTCTTCTTTACTACACCTTTCTCACTGAGACACTTTACCGCTGGTAAGTCTAAATTATCTCCCATTAAACAACAAGTTATACAATGACAATACATGATGCTAATTTGTTTACACTTGCATTTACACATACATCGCTTTCACTCACTATAGCGTCACCATTCAAAAGAACAAGAAATACATATACTTAATCCATAGTTTTGATAACTTCATCAACAAACGACAATGTAGATAATAATGCAAACAGAGAAATTAGATTAAATGAGAAGATATGTTGAAACTTAATCTAGTGAAGTACACTTTGTGCACGATAACCAGTAAATGTTTATACTGTCTACCTGTACTGCAGTTAAGGAAACAGCAAAACCTAACATAAATGGTACCAGAGAACATTGCATCACCTAACCTTAATGTTAACCTCCTTCTAGCCTCATCTTCCTCAGCCCAACTATTGAGCCGCTGGGATTCTGGGAGGTTCTGTGGGCAGTTGGCATCACCAACTTCATAATAAAGTTCCTCTTTATGGGGATTAAGTGCCTTATTCTGCTGCTGCCATTTTCACTGGTGACTTACAGAACTCAGGTAAGTTTAGTGGATTACCTCTGGGGATTTAACCAAAAAAAAAATTTATCACTGCACTTGTGTTTTGGCAGTGTTGGTTCAGTAGTACTGATATGTGTTTTTATATCTCCAGGGGAGATGGCTGATGCTGACTGAGGAGCTAGGTCAGGTCCACCAGGCCATGGCTCCTGTTTCACTGTGGTTCCACTACCTGGTCACCTACCAGGAGGCGGATGGTATCCCTGGACTCACATTGGGGGTCCTGCTGGCCTTACTCTACCTCATACTGAAGGTGTGATCACTGAGATGTACCAGCAAACGATATTTGTTGTAGTCACATTAACATCTTTAACTTTTGACAATTAAAAAAAAAAATGACGTTTCTACTTTTTCATTCTTTTTCTCAGCTTTTAGGATTATATGGACAGTGGACTTCTTTAATGAAAACTGTGGGAATATTTCTGAGGGGGGAGGTCAGTGGTAAAAAATTGTTTTAAGTAGTCAATATCAATTTAGACTCAGTAACTAGCTGTGTTGAGGGTTTTAACTTTTGTTCCTCAGCATACAGGCACAGCAGCCACTAGAAGTCAGTGCACCGAGGCTGGAGATGTCTGCCCCATCTGTCAGGGAGAATACAGAGAGCCTCACGTTCTGCTCTGTCAGGTAAAACCCATTCCATTGGGCCAGCTTTACCCGTTTTTGTTTTGATATTGTTGTTGGTAGTACTGCAACCTGTGGTGGCATGTAGGTGTCATTCAAATTAAAACCACATGCTGTTATCTGCTAGTGCAAATATAACCAAGGTTTCCCATTTGTAATTAGTTTTTTTAATAATGGTAAACCGTTTTCCTCAATTTATGTATTAAGTGTAGGACACACTGACAAGCCGTTGCTTCTCTGTTCTGCAGCACATATTTTGTGACGAATGCATCGCTCTGTGGTTTAACCGAGAGAAGAGTTGTCCGCTCTGCCGCACTGTGATCACAGAGAAAGTCTACAAATGGAGAGACGGAGCTACATCTCCACACCTGCAGATTTATTGATCGATAAGGTACGGGTAGGAAGCATTTCAGTGCAGGACAGTGGTATTAGCTTGCATTTAATGTGATTTTCTTTTCTATGACTGACAAGTAATGTTGTACACACTGTTAATCAGTTAAGGGCTGTGTCCTCTGTGGGCCAGTGTCAGTAGACACACAACTTGCACCTACAGTAGGTGTGTTCCTAGCTTGTTTACCAGTACATCTCTACTTGTCACTCCAAAAACTGAAAGTTGTTTTTAATTTCATGCGCTCATTTTTTTCCTCTGCTGGTATTGTATTGCTTTTATTCACCTTTAATATAAACCTTCCTCAAGGGTAAACAAATTGTTCTTCCACTGTTTTATTTGTAAATATAAGATCAAAGAAAATATAAGTATTTTACACAGATTTTCCTCTATCAGGTTTGAACTAACATGCAACACCTGAACCTTTTCTTGTCCAGTGTTTCTAAAATTGTAAAAGCAGCTGTTGTGATTTGTAACAATAAATGTGTAGAGCTGCATAAGCAGCAACATCAATGACCAGCTGTTTGCAAGTCTGCATCTAGAAACTGGGTTTGGACATGAAAACTGAAAAAGAATGTTCCCTTTAGACGTTTTTCAATGATTGGTAAGAAGGATGCAACTGAGCTCATCACATTGAGTTACACAAATTATTTTTTTATAGAGGCAATGTAACCTCATTTTTGTAAAAACCAAAGACTGGGAGAAACATTTATTTTCCTATGTATGAAAACAATTACTGTTATTTTTGTCCATTTTGAACCATAAACCATCTAAATAAAGATCTGATGAAAGAAAAATGTAATGTATGTGACTCGTAAATAGCAGAATGAGAATCATTTAGCACCTAATCCTTGAATGTACATCAACATCTAAATAATAAAGTTTACCATGCATAGTCTGAATACATTTTCTTGCTGAAATGCATCCCATTATAACTGCTTTATACTATGCATTTATACTTTTGCTACGCATAAACAAGGTGCATTCATTATTTTAATTTTGACTTTATTATGTACATGATACATATTACATACCCAATCTCAAAGGGTGTGAAAGATCTAGGTGTGACAAATCAACAAACGTTAATTGATTTTAAACACCCCTTCCACAAGGTATTTTTTCCCCCACCTTTACTAAAATTGATAATACTATTGTTCTCAAACATCTACGTGGGGATGGTACTTCTCAAGTATACCTGCAAAGAAGCAAAACAAGAATGAAATTTTATGGATAAACCCAAGTCTGTTCATTAACTGCTTGTGCTTTATGCACTGCAAACAGACAAAATGGATTTCAAGTTTTCAGCAAGGAAAGTCCACAAATAAATGTTTTTTGAAAGAAAGGAAAAAAAAACAAACAAACTGGAATATCACATGATGCTACACACAAATATTGTAAAATGTTCAGGTCACCGTCTTCAATTTTGGAATTACTAAAAGCTACATCTGAGGTTGCTTTAAGACCAGTTCTGTAGAAAAGAATTTGTCTACATGCTTATTAATGACATCACTCTCAAGACTTAAATACCAAATCCAGTTGTATCACATTCTGCTGTCTTATCTAAAGAAAACTACAAAATAAATACCTAGTTTGCATAGTGTGGACAATGCAGTTAAAACACAATGGCACTTGAAAATAAATATAAGCAAAGGAAGTGGAATAAAAAGTGGAGTTACTGACTTAAACACAGCTGTTTTGCCAGAATCGAAGAACTAAATTTCAGCCCAACACTGATCCATATTTGAACCTTGAGCTTTGTATCTTTTAAATGAGCTTCATTTGTGTAAAAATGTGCAAAGTAACTCACAGAAACACAGTTAAATCCCTGTGTGAGGATTGATGTGGAACATAACGTAAACATACTTGACCTTTTGTAGTTCTTACAAAAAACAAAACAAAAAACATTGAGTCATTGTCCAGTTTGTTTACAAACAACAAAATAATTTGGTTCATTGAGACAGTACAGGAAACATTTTGGAATCATTCAAACATAAGCTAATGTTCATTCATTCAGTTTTCATTAAGTATCATAGGAATCTGCATTCAATGGGGCCTGGTGACTCAAGGGTAGAGCACTGGGTTGGAATGCAGAAGGCAACAGGTTCAAATCCCACCCTACCTAGCCACCAAGGGTCGCCTTGGTGCTGGTCCTGAGCCCAGATAAATGGTAGGGTTGTGGCAGGAAGGGCATCCGACGTAAAAAGTCATGCCAATCAACGTGCGTAACACATTTGGCTGTGATGACCCCTGAAGGGACAAGCCGAAAGCCGGTAATCTTTGATCCTAGGAATCTGTTTTCAATGTCATGATCAGTTTTAGGGTGAAAATTTTCCAACGGCTCTTACTGCAGCTTTACAAGATACAAACATCTCAATTCAACCACTTTTAAGGGATCTACTCATATACACTAACCAGCCACTTTATTAGGTACACCAGTTTAACTGCTTGTTAACACACAACTAATTACAACTTAATGCATTTAGGCACGTAAACACAGTCCAGACAATCTAATGAAGTTTAAACCGAGCATCAGAATGGGTAGGAAAGGTGATTTATATGACTTTGAACATGGCATGGTTGTTGTTGCCAGATGGGCTGGTCTGAGTATTTCAGAAACCGTTGGACTCCTGGGATTCACAAAGAACCATCTCTAGGGGTTTACAGAGAACTGTCTGAAATAATGGAAATATGGACAGAGCAGTCGTTCTCTGGGTAAAAATGCCTTGTTGATGCCAGAGGTCGGTGTAGAATGACCAGGCCGGTTCGACCAGATACAAAGGCAACAGTAGCTCAAATAACCACACGTTACAACTGAGGTATGCAGAGGAGGATCCCTGACGGCACAACACATCAAACCTTAAAGCTAATGAGCTACATCAAGCAGAGGACAACAGCAAGTACCACTCCTGTCAGCTAAGAAAAGGAAACTGTGGCTACAATTTACAAAAACCCACCAAACATGGACTATATGAGATTGTCAGGTCTAGTTTTCATTTCTGCCGTGACATTCCGATGGTAGGTCAAGACTTGGTATAACAACATGAAAAAATGGATCTATCCTGCCTGTTATCAACAGATCAGGCTGGCAGTGCTGGTGTGGCTCACTTTGGGCCCCTACAATTTAAGCATTGTTTAAATGGCAAGGTCTACCTGAGTATGGTTGCCGACCCTGTCCATCCCTTTATGACCACAGTGTACCTTCTCGTGTATCTTCTGATGGCTACTTCTAGCATTGAAACCATCTTAAATTGGCTTCCTGATCATGACAATGAGTTCACTGTACTCATATGGGTTCACTATACTAATTTGGCCTCCAAAGTCACCAGATCCTAATCCAATAGAGCACTTTTAGAATGTGCAGCAACTGTGTGATCTCTAAATCTCTAAGGAACGTTTCCAGCACTTTGTTAAATCTATGCCATGAAGAATTAAGACTTCATAAGAAGTTATGAAGGCAAAAGGGGGTCCAACCCAATACAATTTGTACCTAATTAAGTGGCAGGTTAGGGTAATTCTGGATTACCCCTCTTACAGACAGGCCGGTGACTTTCAACGCACAAAAACCAAAGACGTGAATGCAGCCTTTATCAGCAAAAGGCAGTGATTTCAATTTGGTTGAGTGTATTTTGAGTCAATGGGTACTGTTTGTTGGTCTCCGACTATGACAGTGGCAATGAGATTGCATTGAGTAGAAAGTAAAATTATGCTGCAGACTGGATCTAAGCACACATTTAAATGACGCATAAAAAAAGGCATTTAAACTCCTTTTACATTCAACACAAACTTAACGGTGCTTCTGGACAGGCCTCCTTTAGAAAGCAGTCAACCAAGTAAAGCAGTGCTAAGGTTTGGTATTAATTTTGGTGGAAGTTATGCTTTCATCTAAAATTTCACTTATTTTTATAGCTGCTTTTCTGTTGGTTCCACCTACTCCTGAACAAAGGCAATGTGATTATTTATTTCAACATAAAGAAATGCTGTGTCTATGGTGGAATTGTTATCCAATAAATCTACATACCGACAGTGTAATCTTCAAGTTCTTATCACAAGAAGATTATTAAACAAACGAGAAGCCTGGCATGTTAAGGGAGACATTATTGCCCTTTCCCTTGTAGCCAAACTCACCCACTGTGATGGAGGCAAGTAGTCGTAAACACTAAGGATAAAAAAGCACCAGTACATCATATGATAATGCCAGTCAAGTACACCATTACCACCACAATCCAGTCATTAGCTGGCATTACCCACTATATGAGTAGATGGAGTTTCATTGAGAAGCACTTCTCTCACAATACTTTGACTGACCACACATCCACTCTACTCAACTGTCACAGGCTGAGTCAGGAGAACTTTTGGACTCCAAAGAGGAAAAGGCGTGGCTGGAAGAGCTGGTGAGCGGCATTGACAGTGTCAGTTTAAATCAAAATGTCTACATATCTCTTTTAAAGAAAACAATAAAAGGGAAGAGGCAGAGGAATTGGAAAAGTCCTAATGTTTGTAGGCTAGCTGAGTGTCATAGGTTCATTCGTAGATGTTCAGGCCGCTTGGAGTTCATGGGGTAGGCCTGCTTTTTGTAAGGCCCTACACTGATACCTGACGGGTGCCTGATTGGAAGTGGTGCAGAGGCCTCTGATGTGTTACTGCTGCTTGTGTCCATTTGCTCCACTGTTGATACATCCATGGGTTGTTCTGCCAAGCTTCCAGTAGTCAGCAGTGATGGACTGCCTGACAGTGCGGGTCCCCTGGGCCAACAGTCTGCTCTTGCAAACTTTACTGGACTGTGGAAGAGGGAAATGTGAGAAACATTTGGGTTTTCCCATGAGCTTCTGTCCATGACACCACCACTTCTGTGTAAGGACACAGAGGCAGTCAGTGTTGACAGAGCTATAATTGATGTGCTTATTTAATGAGATAATAATACCTATAACTGCCTTTAACCCCAGAAATATAAGAGGCAAATAACTAACTAAAACCTCCTTGTGTTCTTTCATTTCAAATGTATCTTTATTTTCCACAACTGACCTTCTATTTTTACCCATGATAAATGTGATGATCAAGGATTTTCAAAACTTTAGAGGATTCCTGGTCCTGTAGATGATTTATTTAGGCCAAACAAGCTGGATTTATAAGCCAATGAGTCATGGTTGAGGGAAAGGGTTGGAGTGGGAGCTGTTTTTAAATGCAATTCTGTGAAACCCGGGACCAAAACAACTTGCCGTTACCTCACAGGTGTTCTTGGGCTTCCTGGAAACTTGCGTGGTGAGCGGACCTTTGGCTCGAAGGAGAACTTCTCTTTGACATTTTCAAGCACAGATGGGGCTACATATGTGAATCCCTGGAGGAGGAGTGGGGGACAAAACATAAACAGACATCTGAGTCCACCTCTTCAAAAACCATCCTTTTGAAAACAACCCACAGCTGATGATGAGCAATGAAATTCTGAGTGAACCATATCATGCAATGTGGTGGAACAGTGAATGATGCTTCCAGGAAAAGCAACAGGGCTAAACCATATGGGATGTATTAACCGATTCTCGTAAGACCTTCTTGTTGAAAACGAAATAAAGAAAACATTATATCCAGAGATTTCCTCTGTATGTTTGTCTGCAGACAATACTGAAAGTGTTCAGCCTTCTATTAAAAACCCTTTATCTTTTTCTTTAAAAAAGGAATGCAAAATTTTGCAACACGATATTCACTGCCATCAGCGCAGTCCTACAATTTTTACTTTAACTTTGATGTTAACGTAACGAGTTTAAATAATAACAAAATCTTTCATGAATGTTATGAAAGATGGCGACCATAAAGAGAATACTTGACTGCTACTGGCTCTTGGTTATGTGTTGTCACATACATGTACATTTTTCTGTATGACTGATTTATAGAACTAGATACCCACCAGGAAGACTTGATTGGCACTTTCGCTGAGTGTAGAGTCATCAGGGCTGTCTACCGGAGTCTGGCTGGTAAACTTCGAGTCAAACTGGCTGACATCATCAGCAGATTGCTGCCAAAAGAAACAGGTCAATTAATCACAACTTGAATGGACAAGTCACAGAGGTAGCTTCTGAGTAAGACAAACTCACCAGGAACGGCTTAAATGGAGGCTCTACTTTGCGAGCGAGGAGGTCATCCCAGTTTATATGCCTGAAGAATGGATGGGCCTGGGAAGACGATGCACCAAGCAGTCTTAATATTCATAACCACCGCCAGGTTTCCACAAGAAATGTGCCGATTTTCTAAGTTACTCCTTCCTGATAAAGTCAAAACAAATTTATTTACCTGGACCTCAGCAGCATCTCCTGGTCCAGCCCCAAGTCGCAATGAGGCATTTCGTTTCAGCAGCTGAAAGAGAAATATTAGAGACTCCATTTTCTGCCTCTCCAAATATTTCAGCATAAACAACACACTATCTGAAACATAGAACAGAAGGAAGAATTTTGCTGCTCACCTTTTTCAGAAGGTCCCTGGCTTCTTGTGTGAGGTAAGGTGGAAGGCTGAGTTTGCATTTTAAGATTTTGTCGATCGTCTTCTTACGGTTTTCACCAGTAAAAGGGGGCTATGAAAGTACAGTAAGTCAGAAACAACAGTTCAGCCACTGCTTCCTGGAGGAGTGATGTAATATAATAATAGTGTTGCATTTGTAATGTTAGTATTAATAATTTGGCAACATAACAGAATTTATATAATATTATAGTGTTGTGATAAACTTGCTTATTGGCACTATGGAATTAACGGACATGCACTTACGGCGCCTGTTAACATATCATACATTAGAGCTCCCAGACTCCACCAGTCTACTGCTCGGTTGTGTCCGCTCCTCATCAGGATCTCTGGAGCCCTGAGGAAAGAGGGGGGAAGGATAAGGTGACACAGAAGATGCACAGCACTGAGCTAAATGTAAAGATGCATCACTGAATTAATTTACAGTGCAAGACTTACATGTATTCGATAGTGCCACAGAAGGTGTGGGTGACTGTTCCATCATGGATGGATTCTTTGCATAGACCAAAGTCTGTCAACTTCACATGCCCTAGACAGGACAGATGCAAAGCCAAAAAAAAAAAAAAAAAAAAATGAGAGAAACGCACTCCAAAGAAAAACAAGCATCTGGGTGCATAATCTGCCTTTCACGAGGGACACTTTTTTTCTGTACCATTGTTGTTGAGCATGATGTTCTCAGGCTTCAGGTCTCTATAGATAATGCCTTTCTTGTGCAGGTGACCCAGTGCCATCGAGATCTCAGCCAGGTAGAAACTGTCAGCAGAAACAAACAAGTCAACAAGTGAATCTTTTTTTTCCCCATTTCATCTCACTGCTTATGTATGTTAATTTCACTTGCATAATGTTCTATGTTTCAACTGCTCCTTAGTGACCTGCAGTCAAGATTTTATTTTAGGAATATTACACACCCCTATTTGTTTAGCAGCTTGGTTCATGTAATCACCATTTTCATCTCCAGAGTGTTTACAAAACAGAACATGTGCTGCAAGTGTCTGTCCCTGTTCCAAGTGTCACATTTCTGCCCGTTTCCACAAACCTCAATTCTGCCAATTTCAAACTGCCTGAAAGAAAACTCTTCAGTATCTTTTTCTTTTTCCTTAGAGTTTTTTCTTTAGTTGTTAGCATGTGTCTGCTACAGACAACACAGTGACGTTTGGACATGATCTGGCATAAAAAAACAAGACATCTAACAGACAACTTGCATCACTGGGTGCTTTCTAAGGTTCCCATACTGTAGTCATTTGGGAAGGATTTCCTATTGTAAATATTGGTTGTGGTCTTGAAAATGTGAACAAACATATGAGATGTGAGTGGAAAAGATTCAAAGAAAGATTCAAAGAAATTTCAAATCCATGTGTCTAAGCATAACATCCTGAAACAAAATAAGTTTTAAACACTCTCAGGACATCCTTTCTTCTTCACATGCGTTTTTCAGGAAAGTCCCCACTTATTTATAGAAACACGACAAATAGGTCAGAGTAAACGTACGGACAAATTATATCTCTAGGAAGATGTTTAAGACAGATTGCATATAGTTAGTCCTTTTATCATAACTCAAACTCTCTGGATCCTCTCCAACTCAGTGTTTTATTAAAGGACATTTTGAAATGGGGACAGGTAGTGCAAGGGGTTGAACCACCAACCCATGCTTACCAAATCGACTTACCATGCTGTGTCTTCCATGAAAATGCCCTCTCTTTCCAGCTGCATAAACAGCTCTCCTCCTGCAACAACCACAAACAAAATATGTGAGTTGTTTGTATACATTGTTAAAGGGTCCATAAAAATTCCAAAGACGGAAAAAAAAAAAACGGATCCACAATCTACATTCATTTTTAGTGTACATATAGATTTGAGAAAGTGAAGTTGCTGAGATTTGTATGTCATGTTTGATTGGGCATTACATTGCTCACCACTTAGATACTCAAGGATGAGGTACAACTTTCCTCCCGTCTGAAAGGCATAGATGAGGTCCACAATGAAAGGATGCTTCACTTCCTCCAGAATGTTCCTCTCTGCTTTGGTGTGTGCTGTGTCTTTTGCATTACGCACAATCATGGCCTGCAAGGGAGAGAAAAGGTTTATAGCCAAGACTAGGCAACTACTTGGGTAGTAACATAAACTCTGTAAGTTAGAGTCATTGCTTTAACACCATCTTAAGAGGCAGAGCAGGAATTATGACGCAAAAAGTGTAACAGTAAAGCTACGCTTAAGCTGAAGCTGAACCAATAAACACAGTCATTAACAAAAACCTCAAGCTTCAGAGAACATGAGCTGTTTTTTCAGTCTCACATCAGCTCTGTGTCAGCTGTAGTGAAGAGGCCAATCTGAACAAAAGAAGCAGCTATGAGATTTCATGAGAAAAAGCCTGCAGCAATTATTTTTACTCTATGCTTAGGTTTGGTTTCAGAGCCGTGTCACTGTAAAACACAGAGAGACATGCAGTACAGGTGAAACCCTATACACATGTACTTAAGCAGCATAAGGCTTAGGAGTCAACTAAGGAGCCAGTTCCCCATAAAGGTAGGCTACTTGCATTTCTTCCCAACTTAGTTGCTCCAGGTGAGCGTTGGCAGCTCCCCCATCAGTGTGTGCGAGTGTGTGATTGAGTGCAATTGGGCAAATGAGAAAATGTAAAGCCCTTTGAGCGCCAATAGGTGAAAAAGCGCTATGTAAGTGCAGACTTTACCATTTCTTTACAAATCTATTAGATTATTCTCTAACAATTCGCTATTTTATATATCCACTAGGGGACACTCAGGCTTTGCTTTATTGAAAAAACGTACTTCCTATATCTATGATATTTCTCACCTAATAAAATTATGAACATTGGCCAAACCCAACACTGGTGGACCAACTTACCTTCTTCAAAACTTTCATAGCAAATATCTTCCCAGATGTGGCACCAGACACCTTCCGAACTTGAAACACCTGAATAGATGTACACAATTTCAAGCTAAAATCCAAAGAGATTTCCACAAGCTGTTCGTTACAACACACAGAATTCAATTCAATTCAATTTACATCACGCCTTCATTTCTTACAGTGTAGTCATATTTTGGGTGGACAATGCTGTGAAAAGCAGGAAACGTTTTAATGACCTACAGGATATTCTATACAAGTAGCATCCAGGTTTCTTTCAAGACCAGCATGAAAGACCCTGAACTAATCATTTAAAATCTCACAGTAATAATTTGTATTTATTTATTTTTGGCCATTCGGCTTATCCTGTGAGTAAAGGGTCGCCAAAGCGGATCATTGTCCGCACGATGATTTGTCACAGTTTTTAGGCCGAAAGCATTTCCTGACGCAACCCCTCCCACATTTACCGGCACTGGACAACTGGGGATGGGAATGGGCTGTTAGGGGTTCACTGCCCAGAGACACTTTGACCGGGGATCAAACCACTGAGCCTGTGGTCCATGGACAACTGCCTTACCAACTGAAAAAACAGCGCTGGCACCTGTATTTATGAAGGCATTATTAAATACCCATTTTATCAGTGTGGCCTAGAATTATTTAATGTCATGTAACATTTTCTCCGCTTCCAGCTATATTTAAGTACAATCACTAGGATATAATTTAATTAATTTGACCTGGATCTGCATGAGTGGCAGAAGATCAATAAATTGATTACCAATCAAAATGACTAGGGCTATGCTATGCTATACAATCAAATATGCATTTTTAGCAGTGTGTTTGGAATGTGGAAAATGTGCATTCATTTTACTAGGAAATACATGTGCAATAGGTGAGCCAAAGTCTATGCCTTGCATAATAACAGGGTAATTCTTGAAAGACTGAGTCGATTAACTAGAAATCTCTGCATATATATAGACTGTAACTAAAAAACACTATCAAAACAAATGACAGTGTTTAAAAAAAAATTAATTACTCTGCAATGCTGAAAAATTCCAAAGTTGCAGAAAATGCTGTCATCATCCCACACAAAACCACTTCAAGAAAAGAAAAACACATGTGTCTTGCTTGCTAAGTCAAAATGTTTCCAAAATAAGTATGATGTGCACTTTCTTTGTCAGGTTTTGAAGAAAAAAGGGCATCAAAGTTCCAAAACAGTTTAGGCTGATAAAAAAAAAGGACAGCTTTCCTAATGTAACTTCAACATGTTCACTTACAGAGGAGTACAGATGATTACACTTGTGTGGGTAAAAAGATATTAGTCACAGTACATCATATCAGTTAAAGTTGCCCACAGCCAAAAAAATCCCCACCTGTTAGAACACCTGCAATGAGCTCCCCCAACAAACATACTGGTCCCAAGCAAAAAGTGCACATGATAATTCCCCACACAAATAAATAAGTCAGGACATTTTCAATCTGATGTAAGCAACATCTAGTGCCTGTGACTAATACACACCCAACTTTGCAGCTGTTAGTTCATCGTTTAAGTTTCTAGCCTAAATATATAACACATATTACACCCTTCAAATCAGAATTTCAAGTCAGGTTAATATGAGGAAAATGGAAGAAGCAGTTAGGGCCTCACCTTTCCATAGCCACCTTTTCCCAAAACTTTCAGCAGCTCAAAACATTCAGGTCTGATCTGCTCTGTTCCCTTGTTCACACTGTTCTCTGAAATCTCAAACTTTTCACAGTCATCCATGTTACTGGCAAAAGAAAGAATGAAGAAAATAAATGGATGCATAGCAGTGTTATCAATGAAAGTTAAGAGCATTTGGGGATAGATTTATTTATTTATAATAGCTGAACTGGGACTGATGGTGGTTCTACAGTTTGTTATTATTCATAAATTAATTTATTGTTTTAATCAATATCACAGAATTATCATATTTTATTATTGTGAATCACAAATTTCCCGATTTTTTTTATTTTTACGTCCAATCAACAGTAATACATTCTGACATTGAAGGAGCAGGCACAGGCCAAATTTGGACATTTCAGCTTTATAAAAAAAAATGCCAATGATTACCAAAATCATTGGTATGTCCATCAAGTTTTGCAACTCATGCAACAATTTACCTCTGCTATCCAAACAGAAAGCACTAATGGTTACTTACAAGTCAGTGGTGGTCATTTTAATGCATCCAAATACAAGGAGTTGCATTGCTTTTTACTCACAATTCAAAGCTACTGCACTGGTCCATATATTCACTGAACTGGCCCTGAAAGTGAGGAGCAGAACATGAACAGAAAAATCATACAGGAACTGTTTTGTTTGGCTACCAGAAAACTTTGCTTATTTAGACACATTATAGGCGTCACAGTGTTTTAAAAGTCATGTCATTTTATTTTTGCAAACTAACATCAAGCTAATTAAGACACACATCTTTTTGTTTACTATATTCAAATAGATCAGCGACTGTCAATTCCTAACTGGTAATAAGTCACGGACTAGGACTGGCCGTTAGCTAGCAGCTTTTAGCCACATTGCCGCTAACGTTAGCCTGGGAGGAGTTCCGACTGGTGTCGGTGGGCTTTACTACGATAGTTCATTTATATTGCCAGCGCCAACCGTGGTCCGAGGTCAGAAAAAGCTGTCAAAGTCTAACTACATTTGGCATACAACACAGTAATGTGCAGCCATGCCGGTGAATACCGATGCAAAGCCGTAACAAATACGGAGTTCATTATCGGACACTAAGCAGCCCCCGGTACACTAACTACGCATGGCATCTGCCTTCGTGCTCGGCGTTGCTTACGGGGATTTCCAAGGGTTGTTTCCTGTGTTTGCAACATCCCATCTGTTGGTATGGTGTTGTTTGTGACTTCACTGTCTGTTCACCCAACGCTGGCCATTGTTTGTGCTCTTGAAAACTTACTTAACTAGCGTTACTTGAACGGTGCTCACATTAATGTAAACCGGGGAAACACCAACCTGTCGACAGTCAACCCTCTTTTACAGATAAAAATTACTTCTTTGTCCAGTGAATTTGGTGAAAGGAATTTTTAATTGGATATCATTTTGCATAAACAAAAAGCTCCGGAAAATACTTTATATAAAGAGCAATGACTGTTTTGTGCGCGACTGACAAATTCCGCGGGAAAGGGGTGAATGAGTTCATGTCCGATAATGGATGCCCCGTTTCTGGCGTTACCAACACAGGCCTCAGAGCTGCTAAGCGCTAGCTAGCCCACTGGCTAACAGTGGTGATATTAGTAAACTCACCCCGTCCTCAACTTCGTCGTCAGAGACTCTCTCATCCGCTTGATCCAAATCGATGTCGAAAACCGCGGCCATGGCCACGACACTTCACTTGTTGACTAGACAGAGAACAGAGCCCCGCTCCCCCGCCTCATGGGAGAGCCATCGCCGTTAGAGCCGGCTGCAGCAGACAGCATGTGCTAACAGGCAGCGAGCTAACCAAAACAAGAGACCAGCAGCAGCAAAGGCCTCTAGTGTCGGCCACCGGCACTGCTCCGGGTTGGCACCGGGTTGGCACGGAGTGTGTGGCCACTGCTCAACTTGCAGTAGCTTAATAACAAAAGTTTATTTATTTTCACCTGACCTTAAATAAAAAATAACACAGCCCACATTTTATCACATGAAGTTTCAGAATTTCCTGTGAGTTAATTTCCCTTTTAAGAGTTGAAATGGCAGAAAGTTCCCATGGGATGGTCGGCTACCATCTCATTTATTTTAGCGCAACACGCCTCCAGATTAGATTTTTGGCATTTAAAGCTGGTAGTTGGTGGCAGCAACACTGAATCAAAGAGGACATTTGCTTTCAACCTCCCATTCACAAATTTGGAGCCATTGACGTAGTTCCAGCACTTCGCAGAAACTGGATGTATTATTTCATGTGCTGATCATTTTTCTCCTGGGCAGCAGTGTTTAAGAAAGTGTGTGTCTTCTTACCAGAGGTCAAACTTTCTTCCTCTGGTTACCCCCATCTACAGTATGGACACTTGCATACATACTTCCTCGATTCCTGATCTGCTTGAACTAAAAGGGGTCGTTTGTAATTTCAGGGGTGGGGGGCCTGTTTGTTTGCTCTTTGGGGCCAGCAGAGTTTAACATCTTTGTTTGCCCTTCATCTTTGTTCACAAAATGAAAAGGTGTCTGTCTTCTCATGCATGATGTTGGGACCTTGTTCTATTTAGAAATGAAGAAAAACAAATCTTGTCCAAGATCAAGAGAAAACAGTTTCTTTAAAGACAATCCAACACTATATTGTAGCCCTTTAACTGACAGTGAACAACTTTTCTGTAAATGAGTTGGGGACATACTGTTTGTTTCTTGGTTTCATATTTCTGTTGTGACCACTGTTATCCAAAGCAAAAACCTCACTAGTGATGTCCTTTGAGTGTAGAGTTGGTTTGTTCGAAGGAAATCCCTTCAGAGACATGAAACAACAGAGCACTCTGAATCTGTCTGAGATGCTGAACAACCATCTCAGCTCAGGCTTAAAGAGAGTGCACAACTGTCTATTTTCACAGAAGCCATTTCCAATGTCACAGTGGTACAAGCACAAGAATAAATCCCAAAAGAGAAGGATGGCTAAATGTCTTTTAACTGCTTCACTTTCAGGGTCCATGCTTTTGTTCATGGTGGCTCACTGACACTGTCAGGACTCAACTGGACAAGAAGAGAGACATCCTAAATGTTTTTGGTGGCATAACTCATAATGTGTGTTTGAGGCTGTAAGAGGTAAAAAATTTTGCTTGTAGTAGCCATTTTTAGATCACTGTGTAAACTTGCAGTTGACTGTAGGATCTCTCCACACTCCCATTTTCTCTCCAGGAGGTGGCAGCAAGAAAAAAGAAATTCTTTCATGTAGATTAAAACCATTTTTCATTCACCTTAAAACGTGCGTTTCTTCCTACACTTTGGCAAATTATTTAAACAAAGTCAAATTTAACAACCATGGACAAAACAACTATACATTGTTACATTTTTATGCATTTTAATAAAGAACCTCAAGGCTGCTGCTCCCCCTAGTGGTTTTCAACTTCATCTAGATGTAGAATTGTTCCTACTTTGAATGACAAAGCACAAAACTGCTCGATTTTTCAGTGCAGACCATTGTTATCAGTTTTCAGAAAGAGAAGGCAGGCTTGTCTGAACTCACACAAACATCTAGTGGACCTCATGCTGCTGCTGGTGAAGCAGGTCTGACAGAGTTGTACCTGCAGCAACTTGTTTTCTGGTTTTAGAGAAAAGAAGGACGTACAAGTAGAAATAGATATGAAATGTTAGCAATAAGCGGTTTACTTTTTTATTATTCTTTTAGGAAATCTTGGTCCATCTACGAGTTAAGAAAAAAGCTGAATATATTAATAAACTGTCGTTTGAGTGTAGAAATACTTACATTTTCTTTTAAAGTTTTGTAATGAAACAATATTATTGAAATGTGCTGCATATTTACTGTGTTTTAAAAGCATTATTTGAAAACCTTGTTTCAAAAAAAGGATTTCATTACTAACTTAAACAATGTTTTAAGATTTGGTGTCCTAAAAATTTTTGCTGATGTTTCTAGTTCTCCAAAAATGAGCAAACAGAAACTGTTCGCCTTCAGTGATCCCAGATGAATGTGAAACCTTCTGAAACACAAAAGTGACACATCCAAGTGAACAAAACATTTTTTGTATAAATAAAAGGCTCTAAAAAGTTAATTCAGTGATGATTTTCTGGGACAGCACAACTATCAAACTCCCCATATCGTGAAAGAAGTCATCTGTAGGACATTTACAGTGTCTTGGGGGGAAACAGTTCCTCGGTTTGGGTCAGCAAATGTGTTGTTTTTGAGAATCGGAGGCTATGTCATGATTACTCATAATGATGATGATGTGGTAAACAGGAAAGCCTGTAGGAAGTGCGTATTAAATAAATTGAATCTTCAGCAACCCCTTCCCCCTGCCTTCCTTCACTATATGGCCAGCATAAAAGCATTCAGCAGGATGTTTCAGCCGTCACAAGTGTTGATGAGACTCTGTTCTTCAGCAGAGGGTGTGTTTCATTAATTACAGCATGCCTGACCACCACCACATAAACAAGTGACAGTGATAACAGATGAAATTCCCAGGTTGTCTTCTGTCTAGGAGCTGGAAGGTCAGTCTTTAGCATTGCTTCTTTTATGGTGTGTGTGCTTTCTCAGAAGCCTCAGGAAAGGCCTCCTGCAGGGCAGCGATACTTTGAGCACTGCTTCAATTCCATCTGATAGTTTGTTTGACTTTGATTGTCCAGTGATCAGAACCAGCTGCACAGAGTAACAAACTATGTTTTCTGTGTGTGTTCTCGGTTTTGTTTAGCTTTGTTTGTGTATGCCAAAGAACAGACTAGACACTGGTAGAAGGTCACACAGCTCTGTTGTGGGTCTGTGTGATGACTTGAGGTTGGCATTGTGTTCATTCAAAATCACTTTGCATATCAACTGACTGTGTTGTGTTCCCATGTTTGGATTTTGTCAGTATGGAAAGCCATTCATTAAAACTGGAGGGTGAAAGCTGTCAGCGTCTTCATTTTCTTTTTTCCTTCAGTGTATACACCTGGTTTAAAATCCAAGACAAAAGAACTGTGCAGTGTTCTGTTTTGTACCTATATTAAACAATAAAAAACAATAATAAGACAAAACTGTACCATATCTGTTTTCATAATGCTCACTTAGTCTGTACTAAACTGTTTAAATGGCAGGTGTCCTACTGTAACTGTACAGTAGCTAGTTACTGACACAGCATTTCACACTATGAATACGCCATCTGATTAGAGCAGAGCTCCAAAAGCAGGATCTAGTGAAAAGGTGACATTGAAATTTACTGTAAATCACTGAGGTAGGTTTAGGGGGATTTATTTTCCGAAAGAGAGAGGCTGCACGGTGAGTTTTAAAAGCCAAATATCCAAGCATCTGGCAAAGTAATCCCTGTAACCCCTGCGTATTATGTTTGTTTTGTGCAAAGGGCCACTAGATTCGCAGGGTCAGCCATAATATATACAGTACGTTAGGTCAACTGGGTTTTGGCTCAGATGTGTGTCAGAACAATTCAATGGTAAACCACAGCTGAAATGTCAAACCAAAACAATGCTCCATGAGTGCTGTGTTCACGGTACAAGAAGTAGAAAAGTGTTGCACTAAAAATGACACTAACGCTCACAGGCTAATTATATATACAGTGTATATGCATTTCTATTGTTTAACATAAAATCTCAAATTATTTTTTGAGTGTGGAAAAAATAAAAATAAAAATTATTATAAAGATGGCTCTTTGTTAAATGTTGCCATTAATTATTTTGTCCATTTATATTATATTCTTGAGGCATTTTCTGAAAAAAAAAAAAAATATACTAGTCTTAATATGCTCTTTGTCTTCTGACTTACAGTAAAATGTTATTTTCAGCAGTTGTTTTATTTTATTTTTTATTTTTTTATTTTTTTTGCACAATTGGATTTCCGTATTATTTGGAGGAAGCAGACAGGAAAGGTAAGAAATCACATGTTTTAATTTCCTCCAAGAAATATAGTTTCAATTCTGATTTGATTAGAAGATGATTTTAAATGCATCTTTACAATGAAGGACGTCTAAATAGATTTTTATAAAATCTTAGTTTGTGGAACTAATGATTCCCTCTTGTTAGACTCCTGTATCCTGTCTCCTTTTTTATTTTGGAGGCCTAAGGTGAGGTTATTAAAGCACTACCAAAAGCAGTCTTTAGCTGGAATATCACAGCAGAAAAGCCAGTCCAGATGAACGGGGAGCACAGTGTGTTTGTTGTGTAGTCTAGCATGAAAGTGTCTGGTTTTGTTTGCTCTTTGTGGTCGTTTGCAGCACGTTGATGGGCACGCTGCATACAACCACACTGCATGTGGTAAACAGGCCTCATGCAGAGTATGTGGACAAGACTAAAATTAGCTCTGATTGCCCTGCCATAAAAGCTGAGAGCTTAAGTTGGTGACGGCAGTAGTAATGTCATATGCTTTTGATGCCAGTGCATAGACACAGGGAAGACTGTGGCGTGGCTCATTCTGTATATATTTTGTTGAATATTAAAATCTACCGTTATACCTTGAAAGATTCCTCTTTTTCCTTGCTTCTGAAAGACTGACTGAAGAAGAGATGCACAAATCCAATATGGCAGATGGCTATCGGTACCAATAATCACGATAGCAGCACAATATATATTAAACTGGTGCTAGAAAGTGAATGTTTCCATGAGCATTTTGACCAAATATGTCTTTCCGGTTCAGTCTTTGTATCGAGCGGAAACAGCAAACCATATCCTGAGCATTGGTATGCTTGGAAGGCAGTATGAGACATTCCTGAGTAATATTTTTGAGATGGCATCATGTCATGACACAGAAACCTGCGTCGACATGAAGGTGTTCTTATAGGCTGTTCTCAGTGCCCCGGGATAAAAACTGCTGCTGAGGAGAGCCCATAATGTCAAGCATTCACAACACTTGACTGACTCAAGTCCTGTCACATCAAAGGGGTGTGTTGCTTCTGACTGCGTGTGTGTTGGAGTATTAGGTACATTTCAACAATTCTAACACCCACTCTACTCTTGGGCATGCTGCTGCTTTAATTCTGTTGTCTAATCTTTCTACAGCTCTTATGTCCCCTGTGTATTTATGACACACCTGAATGACGCAGTTTCCCTGGCAAAACTCCTGGGACACAAAAGGTAGGGGGAATAAAAAACATGACAAGCCTTTATGCAGGTCTACCTCAACTGTACTCTGTCATGTTGTGTCATGCAACCACATAAAGAGAAAATTATTTCCTGTGTTCACACCTAAGATAGTTCATTTGTGAATGTAGTACACAACTTATTGATGTTTTACGTATACAGGACAAGGCCGGACAAAAGTTTAAATCACGGGTGTTTTTCTCTCAAAGCTTCTTCATAAACTAACAAAAGTGGATGCAACTTAATGACAACTACAAATTGGTTTGTATTGTAGAATCCTTCCTGGTCTTTATAAGCGCAACAAACACACATCCTTACTTTGGTCGGAGTGTTAATGCCTCGAGGAAAAGGCAGACGGAAGAGTTTTGGACGTGTGTCTTTCGTCACAGTGGCCCGGCATTGCCACCTGGCATCAGCCATTAGGCTGTCTGCCATGTTGGCACTGCGTGGGCAGGAACAGCAGATGCTCCCGCCTAACTATGCTCTGTTAAAATACCCACACATAATTTAGTTTAACACGGCTCAGGGAGATATGTTTTGTTGTGTCAAATTGAATCTGAGAAAGAGTACATCATTATAGAATAATGATGGGAATAATGTGTTTAAATCATTGTAAATCACACATCAAAAGAAGTCATCCAAATGCCTGTTGATAAGTTTAGTTAGACACTCAATCATTCTGGATTGACCCAGTGATCTAATTCAAAAGAGACCTATAATATCTCTGATCTCAGATGGAGTGAATTATGAAGAGTCTAAAGTTGCTGATAACTTTGTTTGATCTTAGCATGCCAAAACCACAATAAAGGAAACGGAGGCTTTTGGAGCTGGGGCTTTGCAGTAACCGCAGTTATGATGTGTGTGTGTGTCTGAGAGAGAGAGAGAGAGGTAGAGAGCAAAAATATAAACGTATTGGTGTGACAGATATATCCACACATTGCTGCTTTGGTCACTTCTGAATATATGACCCAAATATGATTTCCTTGTACTTTAGGTTTACAGTAAGTCATATTATGACGTTGGTATTAAAATTTGGTGATTTCTAAAGTTACATGCTGTTGTGTGACACTCCTGTGTATTTTTATCTGTAATGTTTCTCATTGTTTTCCTGTGTGTAATCTGATTAGTTTCTGATTAGCATTTTGCTGATTATTCTAGTTTTGTATAAAGCTATAAAAAAAAATATTAATATTTAATGAAGTTATTTTAAATAAACAAGTATGTCCTTTCTACATACACAGTGCTTTTCAGGGCTGTAGAAATTTAAATCAAAAGACAGAGATCATCATAAGAACAATTAAATGCAAACACTATATTAATAGGATTTATTAGGAATTGTCTCATATTAGATATGTGTAGGCTAGATATGTTTTGAGATACATAACATTACCCAGATTAGAAAATTTAAAAAACGTTTTTGCACAAAAAGTTTTCTGGTTAAAATATTGAAAATATATATACTCTTTCCTTATTGAAAACCAAGCAGAAAAAATCCACATATTTGTAAAATCTATTTTTAGATAATATTTTTCATCTCAAAAGCAAGACATTTGTTACTTCACAGCAACGTTTATTGGACTTTGTGTTTCATTTCACACTTGTGTAACTTGCATATTGGAACACGACTGTCTTCTAAAAACTGTTAAATCACACAATCCTGCATGTACACCCACATTTTAAGCTCACATTTAAGGAAGTGCAACATTTAAACATTTTGAATAGATAACATATTTTTCAAATAAACTAAATATTTTTCCAGTGAACCATTTCAAATATATAATATAAATTTTCTAATTATGACAAACTACAGGAATTTTGGAACATAGTTTTGTCCTAAAAACCAAACCACAGCTAATCTCACATTAATTAGACACTGTATACATTAATAGTTACTTTTCAATGATAAGCATGTTTCTCTTAACCATTTGGTCTGTCTGCCTATGACCCCCGACTGCTACATCTAAAAACAAAAGACCTTAATGTGATTTTTAGTGAGAAAAAAAAGAGGGAAAAAAAGGGGGGGTGGGGGGGGGTCCACATGGTCAGCATAATTTAATGAGACAGAGTGTGAAAGGAGCTAAGTGGATAACCAAATGCAGAGTGGGTTTGTGGGTGGGTGGGTTTTTGTTGGTGGATGAAGTCAGTGATATTTCAGCATCCCTCAGTGGTTAGCCTGCTGACAGGGAGGGGAAAAAACTGGAGAGTGAGAGACAGTAAGGGAGGTGGTGTGTGTGTGTTGGGGGGGGGCTGAGTGGGTGGGAGTGTCACTGTGCCAGAAATGAAACTAGCGCTAACGGATTCAACTGTAGTATATGTACAGCATATGGACAGATCAGAGAAAGAAAGACAGGAAGGACAAAAGAGGTGCCGTTATTTGAATATCAGTCCCCCAGCCTGTTTGGACAGGCAGGATTTGCATGTTGGGTTTTCAGTCGGAGCCCCGGGGCAGGGTGGGGTAGAATGGGCTGGATGGAAAGTCATCTTTATGGTGCTCTGGGTGTGGCTGCTCTGGGAACAGGACTTCTCTCATCAGGGGTCTCACAGCACAGGTTACACATCTGACCTCAGGACACGTTGTGTTCACCCAAACCCACAGACACTAACATTACTGCTTTTTATTTTCACTTCATACATGAATTTTACTTATTGTTTTGTGTATATATTTTTGCGGGAATGTGGGAGAATCATAAGCGATGAGACATGATTTTAAATATTTAATTTTGAAATTTATGTTTGAGCAACTTATTCACTTTTAGCACGGAAAACATTTTGTATAGGAACATTTTTTTGAAACGGTACAATGCCCAAACCACATGTTTCATATAATTGTGACTTAATTACACTCGTACAAATACTAGTAATTGTATAAAAGTATTGTATGTAAATAGAGCTTTCATTTGCTATTAAAAGCATTAGTGTAGCCATAACTCAGAACTAAGCAAAGGCTTAATGGGGTATCTGAAAGGGAGCTGATGTCTGTATGGAGCAAGCAAATGTGTAATGCGATAACCATTTGAATGTGAAACACTAGAGAAGGAAATTGGAGTTGTGATGAACTAAGTATCCTTCTTGTCCGTCTTTCTCGGCTGACATGTGAGATTCTTTGGAGGCCTGTGGGTCAACACTGGTCCAGTGTGGTCAAGTTATCACATAGTGAACAGTACACTGATGCTCTTTTTCAACTGATTTTATTAAAGTGAAAGCAGAAAAATAACAGGTACAGGCATCTATCAGAAAATAAATATAGGCACTTACACAAAGAAATATAAACAGAATTTCTAGACAAACATGCACACACACACACATTCAGGCATGCCAAAAGGGGGCTCCCTTATGGAACAGGACATCCTGAAACTGCCAAGAAAAACACTTTGCTAGCCAGCGAGCCATTCCAGTGTTATCCAGTGATTTTGCTTTCAAGACCAGGAAAAACGTTTTACTTTTTTACTCTGAAAATAAGAAATCTAAACAGTCTTTGGGGGAGAAGTATCTACTGATCAAGCAATGATGTTCACGTTTGTATAATCCCCCTTTTTTGGCCTTTATATAAAAAAACTCCTCAAGCGAGGTGTTCAAATAAAAAGCAACCTCCCACAAAAAAAAAGTGCGTATTGAGCAACTGAAGAAAGTTCTCGGTAAAAGAGAACAGGGAAGTGTAAAAGGGAAGGAGAGAGCTGGGTGAGCACTGTGTGTACCATACCTAAGGCTGGGTGTCACAATGTGATGTGTTGCAATAAGGTGTGTACAGTCTGGATTCTCTGGAAATTCAAAAGGATAGAACCAACTCGCACACGCACACACACACACTTCCAGAGAGACATATACACAGAAGTAGCCTATACTATCGGCATCACTACATCTGCACATTTGCAAACATGTGACAACACAGTTCCCCACATAAAACCACATAAAATCCCTCACAGACGTCAACATGGATAAAAAACAATAGGACCATGTCCCCGACGTTTCACAAGCGGTTGGGATAAAGGGAAGTGACATCGCAGCACACACCTCTAAATGGGAACTGATGCTAACTGAGACAATGACAAAAACAGAAGGAGGACAAAACAGTATGTGGGTCAGATGAAAGAGCCCGAAATGTCAGACAGCCTACAGACTGTTGTCGCCTTGCAATCTTAACAGCCAACACCAGTCTGATAAGCTATCTGACAGGCCGAGAGAGTGACGGACATGCCTGAGATGTACGCATGTACAGAAACGGCAACAATGAAAATAAATCCTAATCCTACTTACCATGACAGCAGAAAAGAGGAGATGTGAATGTACTGACTGGAGCTGGTGCACTGTGCAGGGTTAAACCCGCTCAACAGTACCCCTCTGTTTAGAATCTGCTCGAGTGATTCGTCTCCTGGCTCCGTGACTAGGGTAGTGCAACGAGTTCATTTGAAGGTTCAGCTGAGGTAACGGCACAGACGCTTTTCACTGTGCGCTTGAGGGTTTTTTTTTCCCTCCTGCTTGTGCCTGCTCTAGCGCCCACTGCGCTCAGTCCAGCGTAGCACAGCAGCGGTACAGAGAGGGAGAAGAAAATAGCACACTTTACTGGCAATTATGGAAAAAAGAAGGTACTGCGTGTTTTGAGAGCCATCTGACGTTATCCAGGGCGAAAAAAACCAAAAAAGAATTGCCCAAAAACTGAGCATTGTTAATAAAAAATGCAGAGTTTTGTTATTGGAGCTGCCCATGTAATGTCAAACACGAGCTTTCTCTTCTAGTCATGGGTGAAAATGAGAAAAAATAAGCCATGTGGACATGTGAAGACAAAGAAAAACACTTACCATGACACACACTGACTACGCCTAAGTTAAAAGAGCTGCCATAGTAAGACTTGTAACCACATTCCTAGTCCATTCGTGTAGTGCAATCTGCTTTAATCCATTAAATATAAAAGACAATGCAACAAATGTGACAGCAACACAAACTCAACCTACTATCTTCTTCTCACACACAAGCACGCACATACACAGTCTGATTCAATATATGGCTGCATCTGGTAAAGTAGCCCCCGGGCTGACTCATGTGCTCTCTTCCTGGAAGCAGAACAATAAGGGCAGACAAAAGGACCAGCAGGGTGATTCATGGGTGATTTATCGTTTTTTCAGCCATAAGTACCAAAATCAGCTTTATGGCACACGCAAAAGACACGGTCTTCTAAACCATGACGAGTCTGAAATATTGATTAAGATCTGTACAACTGACCTAGTGTGCTGTAATATGAGATGTGAGACTGCTTTGACACATTACACTACATTTACTTGTCTTATCTAGCAATACTGCACAGAAACTCTTAACAGTAATATATACAGAATAACTTATTAATAAACTTTTAAATGTATATCATAAATAAGTAAGTAGGTTCTCAGCACATAAGGAAAACTAACAATTGTAGCTTAATAAAATAAAATGACTTCAAGTGACACCATGGAGATGTAAGACTTCAGATCCTTCTATTGGAGCAAATAGTGCACTTTAAGGCCTTACTGAGAAGAATTATTGCGAGCAGCTTCTTTTTACATGCTCAGGAGCTGTTAAATGCACCGATTGGGACACTTTAAAAACATAACAGCTTACACACAGTTACACGCAACCCAACAAGAACCTACCTTACAAAGAACTATTCGCATAAATCACTACCAAATGCAAAGCCTTAAAAAGCAAGTAAATGGAAGTCCGAGCTCATCAACAACATGTTGCTACAATATCAAGAGAGAAACCAGATGTTGGCCGATACTTTGCCTCAGATAATGGTGGGGTATCAGCCAGGAGGGAGAGCAGCAATAAAGAAAAGAGTGGTGGGAGCTTCTGAAGTTGATGGCTGGCCGTGAGCGCAAGCTTGCCTTCATTCCATTTTGGCCTCCAAGTATTTCTCCTGCTGCTTGTGCTTGGCGTAACTCTGGGCCATGGAGTTGACAATGGAGCAGACAAAGAAGCATACCATGATGACCACAATCTTCTCAAAGAGCCACGACAGCCAGTTTTCCTCCTGCCAGGAACCACAGAAAGAACAGAGAGAGGGGGGGGGGGGGGGGGGGGGGGAAAGAGAGAGGGAGAGAGAGAGAGAGAAGAGCTTGATCAGTGAGCTGAAGGCCACCCCCTTAACCCCACACCCTGCTCTTCCTTCTGCTCCTGATGCTGTAGGCTAGGTGGGGATCCAGCTCCATGTGTAGGACAGATAAAGATCTGGGGTAATAAAACACGCGGCAGCCCCCACCGTCCTCCCTCCTAACACCCCCATTGACCCCAGCCTGCAGCCTGCCTCTACCAAGTTAAATTTCCTTGCTTCTCTAACTGCAGGAGGCTCAAGTTACAAGAAAAAAGGAACATTGTTCTAGAAATGCCTAATCTGTCCTTGTGCAACTCAAAGTCTCTCCTTTTCTTTTCCCTTCTAGTAAGCGCATAAAAAAAGAAAAATTGTTTTTAATGAATCACCAAGAGCAAGAGAGAAAGGAGAAAGAGGGAGTAAAAAATAGTGAGGAGTGGGAAAAAAAGCTTTGAAAGAGAAATAGGCTACAGCTACAACTGGCTCTTTTTGTTCTAGACAGGGGGGGTTTGATGGATTGTCACTGGGGGCAGGGGGGGCGCCCCAGTCTACAGTCAGTGCTGGGTTCAGGCGGGGCACTGAGTGCAAGTGTGTGTGTGTGTGTAAGAGACACAGAGGAGTGACCACACTCACACATACACTCCCAATTGGTAAGATGGAGCATGAGTCAGCACGCCCCACACTACAGTAGTACAGTTCAATACAGCGAGTGGAGCCAGACCCCACACTGGCCCCTCTCCACCTTCTTTCTTTCTCCTCCTTCCACTCCAGCTCATCCAGAGCAGCACTAACGTACTCTGCCATTCTGAATCCTAAGTGTCCGTAATCTACTGTTTCACTACTGGTCGTAGTAACATCTGCTTAATCAACATGTCTTTTATGAACATTAAATCAGGTGTAAAAATGATTTGGCTAGAAATTTTAACTGAAAGCAAGTCATATACGTAAAGATGGGGAAAATAGAACCAGTTATAATCTTGAAGGTAAATGGGTCAGATAAAAAGGAAGGCTTAGAGAAAGAGAAGAAAGGGACACACAAACTGGAGGGAGGAAAAGTGAAAGAGGAAAAAGTAGGGGGATCGCATTTCGTTCTTGGCGCGCACACATAAATGAATAGAGTGAGCTGGGGCTGAGGCCCCTATACTTACAGTTGGGATCCCCTCTCCAACACGATGGTGCAGCTTGGCCTTCTGGGCCTCCAAGTACTCCCTGAAGGGCTTCTGCAGTGCCGCACCCAGCAGTGGAACAGCTCTGCCTCCACCAACACAGAGAGGGGGAGAAGAGAAGGAGGGAGGAAGAGAGGAAAAGGAGGGAAAGAGGGAGGGAAGGAAGTGTGGGGGGGTGGGGGTGGGGGGGGGGGGCATAGAGGAAGAATGGGAGGGGGAGGGAGTTGGGGGGGGGGGGCACAAATCACGTCACATCATTGTTACTCACCAGCCCAAGGGCAGCAACACAGGGAGGCATGCCGTCCTATCTCCTTTATTGTCGGTCTCCCCTGCTTCCTCTCTCCGAGAAGAGAGAAAGACAGAGAGAGCAACGAATGCAATCCCATCACTGCTCATCCCCACAAACACACGCATATAAACATACACACACTCAAAAAAAAAGTACAAACTGTAGCACAACTACATAAAATAGTGCTCAAAACCAAAAAGTAACAAACAAAAATTACGAAATTAAAATAACATAAGCGGAAATAAAGTTGGCCGATCCTCATACAGCAGCTGCCGCAGCAATAGTCACCCACATTCTCTCGCTCTGCTCTGCTCTGCTCTGCTCTCCTCTCTTCTCACACACACAGACTCGGCTTCCTCTCCCTCTCCCTCTTCCTCTCCCTCTCACTTACACACACACACACACACACACACACACACACACACACACACACACACACACACACACAAAACGGTGAACTCGTTCAACTCCCCTGCAGTGCCTCCTCTGCCGCTGCAGCGAGGAGAAATGAATGACTTCTCAGAACTCTCACATTTATCACTGGCAGTTCCTGTAAGAACTGGTTTCAACCAATTAATGAGGAAGTGAGTCGTACCCGAGCTGTGTCATCACTGGCTGAGACCTGGGGGGATGGCCCACAGGGGGAGGGTGCTCCTATAAGACGGCCCATATTAGGAAACCCTTTACAAGATTTAGCCACCAACTAGGCCTACAAGCACAGTGCTACCCCCCCCTTACACACACACAAACACACACACTCTCATACACACACACACAAAGAAAAAAAAAACGTGAGAGACTGCAGAGAAAGCCCTAGAACAGTGAATCAGTGGCCCATCCCTGAGCTGGAGTTAGTGATTAATCACAAAATAAATACATACTAAAGTCCTTCACTCTTTTTGTGGCTATAGTCAATAGTCACAGTCAATTACATCCTCTGAACTGTTGTCTTAAAGCATTCCTTATGTTGCGCTTATACGTCTTTTGTTCATGCCGAGAAGGCATCATCAAAGCTCAGAGACATCAAAGATTTGAAGGCAGGTTTGCGTGGGCACTCATGTCACATACGGTTGAGTTTATAGCTGATAACTTTCGCTGAAGGAGGCAAGTCGTTTCCGTCCCTCCCCGCCTCCACGTTCACACAGATACACACACACACCTATACTATTGTGAAGAAAAAACAGATTGTGTTAAATGATTGCGTTTACAACAATGAAACCATTTAGTAATGATTAACTTTATCCCAGGTAATGGATATCCTACATGTGAATGGTTGTAAAGCAGACAGGAAGTCAAACGCTTTAAATTACAGAAGACGAAATGATTAGGACACATGGTATCAAAAATCAAGCAGGGATTTTTCTTTTTGGAGGGAAACAAAGCCTCTCCTATTCCCACCCCCTCCCCCCTTTTAACAAAGTTCCTAACATCTTCACACACAGAAACTTACCATACAAATTTAAAAATATATACGCTGAATGGGAACCCAAATGTGGGTTTGCATGACACAAGAATAGAAAACAGTAGAGAAATTAACTAATTCTGCAGATTAAAGTAAACAGGAAAGAACAAAGAGTGAGAGAAACTGTTTTCAGAAATGGCGGGCAAATCATCTCCTACACGATGAGCAATACTGAGTCATGAGCCTGGGCAAATCCACCAACAAAGAAGCTCAAAGCTAGCAGTCTAAAACACGCTTTAATGCCTCAGAGTCAGGACTCTCTCTGGCTGTTTCCATTAAAAATGTAATGGTTTTGTGCTTTTTTGGGAATACATTTTCACTTTCTACAGCATGTGTTGTGAAACTATTGGATTTGAAATTTTCTCCTGTAAGTGTATTTATAATATACCCGTGAGTACCTGTGCTGAACATCTTTCTGTATATGCTGGAAAGGAGTTGAGATGATTTCCTTTCTTATTCTGAGATAAAAGTAACTTCTTGTTAGCTAGAATTACCTGAGAAATGTGTGTAAGCTCTGCATGCTCTGACTGAATGTAATCAACAGTGTTATGTTGTAAAGTAAGTGTTGTACCAGCTTAGTAAAATGTGGAAATTTAAAATAGAATTGTTTGAGTTATTTCAAAGGTTAGCAGGTGAAGACAAAAAGCTGACATTTATAAGTTAAAAGATGTCATTTAGCAAATAGAGTGACTGAAGTATTTGCTCAGCATTTCCTGAACAAACTTTCTGTACTGGTTAGTAAAAATCCTGTGCTTGCAAACACTTGAGTATTAGGGAAATAAATAACTTTAAATGACAATATTTGTAGCATAAAGTTTGATTTTTACATTCTAAAAACTTATGCTTAGCTGTAAGGTCTCATTTATAATAAAAACTGATTACATCCAAATTTATAGTGTACATAATAGGCTTAAAAAATACTACTGAAGTTCCTGGAGTTTCTTGCATGTTAGGTCTAATTATCAAATTCCTAATTTAATGTAAAAATTGCACAAGTATTAATGATGAAAATTAAACTTATGGATTCATGTCTGTAAGTACAATAAATCAGCTGAAACAGCTGCAATGTAAATGTGACTAAAATAACATTCAATTCACCCTTTTTGGCTTCATTTTTTTTTATCTTCCATTTTTTGCAAACCTACATGTTGTGTATTAATTAAAATAACAGATTCTTCAAAGTTTATATATATATACATATGTCAATTATCTTTTCTGTGGGTTTGGAAAATATAAAAGGACATTATAAATTTATATATGTAAAGTATAAAAACACTGCATTTAATCCAAAAAGATCTATAAAATGTGACTTTTCTCACTTTGTTCTTCTGAAGACACAAATATGGCATGGTTAGAAAGGATAATAATATCAATAATGCAAAGCCTTAAAATGGAGGTGGTTTTATAACCATAAAAGCCTGCATGTGTGAATCCTATCACACTTTATAACTACTTTTCTCCAATTTAATAAAATTACTTCCAGAAGTTGTGCAAAAGGCTTAAAGGGCTTTACTTAGTTGGGTTGAAAATAATTCCCAGTTTATTTATGTAAATATTCATCGACAATATAAATAAATTTTAAAAATTGCATGTTTTTATAAACCTGTGCAGTGTGCGTGATAGTTAATATATTAATCAACATCAATAGGTGATGTGTAGGCTTCTGGTAAAGAAGAGCAGATGACTTTACCTAAACTAAATCAACATTCTTAAAAATAAATGAAACTAATTTCTTACAGTTTTATTACATACCAGAAAGACATTTTGAGGTATTCATCTTTGAAATATAATGAACAATAGAGGGTATGGTGTTTACGTACTATGTGCTAATTTGTAGAAAAATTATTTTAAGAAAATCAACAAGTAGAATGTTCTACTTTATTAAATGTGATGTGCTCAAATTAAGATCAGCAGATTAAACAACTGAGTTAAGGTTTTTGTTTATGGAGACAGAAAAGTATTTAAATCTCTTTGGATTTAATAGTTCAAACAAAACGTTTTACCATCCAAACACAATTTTTGTTTAAGCGGACTACTATACTTCTAAGAATACATTCAAAGTGGCCCAACATTGTTTGATTCATATTTCTAATAGTGAACAGCCCCCGTACATGGATACAGCAGAAAATACAGCCCCAGCACTGTTCTACAATGCCATCAAATTTGTCACTCTTTTGATTTTTCCAAATCATTCTCAGACATATCATGCTGTATATCTATGCATCATGAACCTTTAAACAAGACAAAAGTGAAGGACAATTTGTATCAGTGTTTAGTGAAATTCAACTATTCTGCCCATTTGTGGATTTTACATTAAAAACAATTTTAGATTATTGAACTTTATTTACAATAATAATAACATTAAAGACAAAACTAAAGCCAAAGCTAAGAAATTATAGAAGCATTATAGAAGATATAACACCTCCTTTTCTCTGTCAGCACAAACAAGCTCTTCACCCCTGTCTACTAATCATGAAATAGGAAGAAATATTGAAGAAATATTCTCTGTGAACTACACAAAGAACACAATTAGATGTGACCTATATTTCTTAAGAACATAGACACCTACTTTTTTTCTAATTTATGTAACAAATGCTAGATTACCACATGTAGTATATGAATTTTATAATGAGTGCAATTAGAGTTTGTTGTGATGCAGATTACAAAACAACATTGTCATGAGGGATGGAAAGGTGCATCTGAGGGCAAATCATTGCAGCCTTAAAAATATACAGCAACAGAAAGTTTCAAATTGTGTCCCATCTATCTGGGAAACAGGCTGCCTTGATTGATAATAAGTAAAAGAGTTAGGAGTATAGGGAAATATGTGGCCAAAAAGAAATGGAGGGAAAACCCCACATTTCTCAGATTCCTGCAACATTATTAGTGCTGTGAGGGGTTAACTTGCGTGTGCCATCTCAGCCTATTATTTTTTATTGAACTATCATTTCCTGCTGCCGTGGAGCAGGTTTAGACGTCTTGAGTTTGTAAAGACTCAATTCCAGAGACCATGAGTGTGAGGCGATCTTTGACCTGTTTGCCCCGTCTAAAGGCTGCCACTTTAGTGGCTCATACATTGATAGATAGATAGTTATAAAAGTTAACAATTTTTTGTTCTTTATGCTGAGGAAATTCCAGAAGTCACACACACAAGATCACACATGCAGGTACACGCACACACACACACACACACACATGCCCTGACGTTCAGGCAGGGGATGAGAACAAGGGTTCACGTCACAGCCAAACCCTGGCCAGGTCCAACTGGTTACGACATCATCACAACAACTGGCTTAGGCAATCGCTAGTGTTACCCAACTCTCCACAGGGCCACAGTTCACACCTAACATAACAGGAGAGGCACTGCAAGACGCACATGCACACTGTGGACAGGCGGCACTCTGACCTGAGGAGCTGAAGCTCTGACCTCTAAACTATCTACGTGCAAAACACTGACGATGTGATTCTCTTTTGTTTATCGGCTTGTGGCTTGATAAATGACTACTGCTCCAATTAGATTTGATTAAGTGTTGGAATAATGAAATAATAAAATTATGGGAGGAGGAGTGTGTTTAACTTTATTGTAAGAAACAAGTTGATTCATGTGTAAATTTTGTAAGGTAATATTATTATGTGTGTGTGTATGTGTGCATGTCTGTTTCTCCTCCAGTTCAACCGAGCTGTTTCCCAGTGACTTCACCACTAAAGCATTGAGCCCACTCCTGGACGGAGATCCCCCTGCCCAGGGTGTTTATCACATCTCCGCTTCACAGCCATCTGTGTCAGCCAGCACACACACACACATGCACACACACACGCATATATATATAAACAAGCTCGGACACATGCTATCCTTTTGAGTGCCCGCAGTGCTGCCAGGAAATCAGGGGCACCAATTATAGCAGTCTATTATTCCTCTCACTTCCCAGACAGCCACATAAAACAGCCCACGAACCCCTACAACCCCTCACTCCCACCACCACCCCCCAGGTTCAGGTCGGCATGCCCACACAGAGTCACTTGGTCTGGGGTGTGTAGGTGTGTGGCGTTGCTGGGTCACTGGGTAACCAGGCCTGGACCCTTCGACTGGTGAGAAATGATTGTTCACTGAGTCAGATGTGAGTGGAGACACATCCAGACAAGTCATACAGCTACTTGTAGATGGGCAGCGACAGGCAGGCTGGAAATAGACTTAGGTTACTCAGTGTGGGGATGGAGTGTCTCCATCCATCCTGTGATGTCATGTTTGGAGCCACTGTATGGGATGTATGGTGACATTGTTTTCTAGGGGACAACGTCTAGCCCTCTTTTTAAATATACACCCAGTGATAATGACACCTACTGTGTTTCAATTTAAATTTACATTTTATTCATCCCAAATGGGAAACTTAGCAGCAAGTCAGAACACCCAAAGAACACACAGGTGGGGTTAGGTGAACACATTACAACATGCTAATAAATATAAAGGGCAGAAACACACAGAAAGAAACAAGGTCACGGGCTGGAAAATTAATGGCACGTGGAATAAATGAGAACTTGAGACCATTTGAAATTTGACTGTCCCATAAACACGATCTATGTCACTAATCTAACACAGCAGGTTACCCAGTGAGAACAAAGGTGTATGTGTGAAAGCTTGTAAGTATACAGTATGTTGTGGGACTGTATGGAGTCTGTGTGGTTCATATACATTGTGACATGCTGCTCAGACAACCACATAGGTTACTACGTACCAGTCAAAGCCACAACATTCTATATATCTTCCGCTTTTACAGTGTATGCTCTACTTTAGCTGCTGGAGCTTTACCAAACAATAAGGAAGAGTACAACATAAAGAAAGGCATCAAGGTCAATACACCTGTCTTCTTTGGTAACAAAGTATGTACATGACAGAAACAGAAAATTGTAGAATTGCTGAATATGATTATAGTCACCAGCTAATTTATGTACAGTATTCTGATGTATAGGCAGTACACAGCATGTGGTTTACATGTATTTTTTACAAAAGTTTTGGTTAGAAACCAGTAAAAAGTGAAGGTTCTTGATGCCTGTGGGATGCATGCACGCATATGTCTTTATGTGGTGGAATTTCTCTGGAGAAATGTAGGAGAGTGCTGTAGAAGAGTGCAAGCTGTGTTCACAACGATGAAACTTAGGGGTTTGACAAAATAAAATAATAGGCAAATGATTAATGTGTCTGGGCTAAAACAAGCAAAACATGGCCTCCTCATAATTAAGATTCATAGTTGCTCTTGTTTTTACGCTGAGACCTTTCACAGATTGTTCACAACTGACCATATTTCTGGTAGGAATGATCACAAACAAGCCTCATTATCTCTCCTCCTTCTTCATAACTTGTTGCTGTTGTGAACTGGGCTGATGGGAGACAATTTGTCTGTTTTGACTGAGGTGAAGTGGAGGCAGAGTGGGCAGGGTGAGGGGTGCCCAGCTGGCCTCTGACTCACGGCCTGTCTGGGATGACTCCTCTCTCACAACACAGATGGAGACATACATACTCATGTCAACCGATGAATCTACAGCACATATTACAATGTTCATGGGAATTCGCAGAACAATACTGAATGATGCTGATTAAGAGCTTGAGGTTATGTTGTGTTCCCCTGATAAATAAGCTGCTCATAAAAAGAATTAATGGCGAGTTGTTTTCTAAACAACACACACGCTGGTTGCTTGTGGTGAATAAATACATTAGTAATTTCATAGCCTTGGCCTGAACGTGTACAGAGATGATATGATGAGCAAGCGGCATGTGCTGTGTGAGACTGAGGACCAAAACAAATGAATCAGGAATGAATAAAGCAGGAAGTCTTAAGATACACACTGTGTCTGAAAGGCACAAAATATGATACCAGACCTGGAACACACATCGGACCTCTCCCTCTCTTGTTTCTTTATCTCTCTCTTACACACAAACACAGACACCTACTCATGGAAGCTACAATTACATTCAGATCTGTGTGCAGCCATTATCAGTGTGCTATTATCCACAAAAATAGGCCTACAGTATGCTATAAGAACAATAATTCGTTTTGAATGATTGAATATTATTCTGAATGGCTGTGGTAGAACCTTCTGGCTCAGAGTCAAACCTTTCCTACCTTAATGTTACTGCCTCTGTATTTCTGTCAGAGCCCGGGGGCCAAGGTAATCGGAATGGATGTGGGAAAGATGAGAAAATAGACGCCCTCCCAAGCTTCACATTAAACTTAATGATGCTGTATAAAAAAAGAGTTGGCTGTGACCTGCCACACCATCCCTCAGTCCTACCGTTTTGCCCTGTTTCTCTCTGATAATGTTACTCTGAGGGAGGCATCTGACTGTGTTCAGGCTGTAGGAGAGTAGGGCAGGTTGTGGAACAACTGATCAATGCCAGCTTTGTCAGGGCATGTCTCAGGTGACCAGAGCACCCAGTGACTAATAGGATCGAAAATACTCCCTTCCTGCAGATTCGGTTAACAGGAAGCGTTTGCTCCAATATCTCAAAGAGGGCTATTTATAACCACAATTATGGGACTGACGTACAAAGAGTTAAAGAAATGCACTAAAACTAATTTTTTTCATTCAGTATTCTTTAACAAAAGACAAGGCAAAATGGAAACACATCACCACTCACAACATAACCTAATAAGCTTGAGAATAGACTGCAGTTTCTTTGATTTGGACTTTTTATTTAATGCACAGAAAGATATTTAAGGATCAGAGTAATGTTTTGCTGAAATTGGGTTTAATCTGCTTCAAAAAGCAGCATGTAGTGGTACAGAGAAGATAAAAACTCCCTCCACACTGAGTTACTTTCAACTCTTACAAGAACACGCAACAGTCACCTTTAGCCCAGACAACCCAACATTTAGCATAAAAACCACACAAACCTAGTTTCTATATGAGCTAGGGGGCGTGTTCAAGATGGATGAAATTCAGTGGAAACAAACAGTAACAGACATTTCTTCAGTAACTCTACTACTACTTTTACACACACACAAATAACTGCACTATTGTGAATACAAAGAATAGACTGGTTTGTGAGGCTCACAGCAATTTCACATCTCCACAGTGTAATACGTAACAAACTAATTTAGGACATTCAACAAAGTTTAGCTTATTAATTCAATGCAAATATGTAAGTTTTGTTTTCTGCATAAATCAACTTACAAGATCAATTTGAAGGTCTAGTGGAATTTTTAGAACACCTATACACTTATTAACACAAATTGGTCTAACTTAAAGTCTTTAGGTCTTTATGTCTGTGTGCTATTACTACATGTGAAAATAAGTCACAGTTATTCATTTTCATAGTTATAAAGACAATACAAATCCTTATAAGGGTTAATATTGTACAGCTGTACGTTTTGCTTTAAGTCACTGGGCGTAGCGCCAGGTGTCATCTTTGTACTGACTCTGGTACAAAATAGTAACAGCAGCTGCAGGGAGAAGTTCTTCTGGTCAAATAAAGTACTGACTGTTTGAACTGAGAAATAAAAAAGCAAAGCAAATGTTTAACAAACATCTATGTGACAGCATTTTCTCAAGTTCAGTTAACGATTTTAAAACTCACAGACAACATGACACTATTTTTTATTCATTCAAAACGTCTGTCTTAGTCAAGTTAAGTCACATTTGTGAGGCATTTCAAGCTGAGCAAACTTCAACTCATTACAGTGCACTAAACCAGGTTTACGTGGGTCGTTTTAGAATACATGTCCACAAGAATGCCTGTTACTTTGTGACATGAAAGCTGTGTTGCTGTCTCCGTCAAAAAAGTTTGTCTCCCACACCCACCACAGCTTTTTTAACACACACTGCTCTGGATCCAGTTTATTCTGTGATCTTTTTGGCACATGAACAGAATCAAAACAGAGAAAGGAGCACTGTATAATGCAAAGAATAGTTTGAAAGTGGGAAAAGTAATAATCATCTCTTAATTGATTATCGCTTCAATAAGAGCTTTAATTTACCTGGTTGAGCTCTAATGGGTCCGTTACTCTCATTATAACCACAAAATTACAGTCAATGTAAATGCTGATTGTGATCTGGAAATTTCCATTATGATCCGTCAGTAAGTCATCCAACCCCCCGGCTCTCTTGACCTGACCTGTGACTCTCCCTTGCCTCCCTCTGAGCATGGCTGCCTGCTGTGATCCCTTAATGCCAAGAGCCTTGTGCAACAAGTACAGCCATCTGCAAGCCCATTGTGGTGGTAATGGACTCCCACCTTGGGATAGACTCACATGGAAATGGGCACATTCTTATGGAGACATGCAAGGTTCCCCCCCTTGGTCCCAGTTCATCAGTGTCTACTGGATAACTTTAGTTATTTCTAAATTCTTCCTCTCTGCATCTCAATAGCTTTCAGAGCCTGACAGTGATAGTCTCTCCTTTGACACATGAGCCTGAAGGATTTGTTAAACATTTTCAATTCAGTATTTACAAGAAGCATCTGCTGATCTGAAGCATGCCCTGCAAAAAAGAGACCTCATATGACTTATGATCAAGAAATGTTGACTTGCGTAAAGTTGAAGTAAAGTTTCAAAAGAATCTCAACTTGTTTGAATATTCGGCATAACTTAAGTGCATCATATTTGTATATCACTGGGACAAGAATAAAGATTACATTTTATGATTCATTTATGCAGAAAACTAGTAATTGCTGGTTCCACATTTCCTACTATTTATATGGTGAAGATGCTTCAACATTCACTAAGCTTCACTGCGGCTTTACCCTCACTTACAATAAAGATAATCCAATGTAAGAAAATGTGGAAAAATAACAGGAAAGTTGTATCCATTTCCAGTTGTAGTTTTTTCTTTTAATATTTTTTTAAGGAAAGGCCCAAAAAGATGGATTAAGAAGTTTAGTTATAAAAATAAAAATATATTATTTTACTTTAAAATGTACAAGGTCTATTTTAATCAGATCTACAAACTGTAAAATACCTGTTAACATAACTCCTTCAGCTCTTGGTCAAACCCAAGCTCAGTGTGAATTAGTCAAAATTCTCCTGATTTAAACATTGACTGTACATGCACAACCAGTCTTGGAGAGAACACATCTCTACATTAGTCACAGGATGTAAGAAATCTAACAAGTCTGATCAGACACACAACTCCATCTGACCTGGTTATCAGTGTTTGCTATCAGCCCAAAAGGCTTCTGAGTTCTGTGGTAGTTTAATACCAAACTATCTTTATTATTATTCTATGGACGACAAAAGATTAGTATTAAACGGAAAGGAAATAAGAGTAAAACCTGCTTGTCAAAGATAGTGCAATAAAATATATTTCCATAACACACATGAAGAAGTGATGCAGCAAGTTTAAAATGTCACATTTGTTTGTAAAAGACACAAAGCGATTAGACAGTAAGTTGAAAAAGAAGATATCTATATACAATTGTCAAAACACAGAACCTATTTTTCCACTTAACCTTTTTTCTGGTCTACTTCTCAAAAGATAAATGGAAATTTTAAATCACCTTTTTTCCACGTTTTATTTCCAGCTGATAAACTGGACGTTTGTTAACAGAGGTGATTAAAAAAATAAGCTGTTGAGAAATTCTGAGTCTCGTTGTTACACTTCAGGCCCAAACTTCTCCTTTGAAACAGAATTTTAGTCACACACTATTTTCCATTTGTCATTCAAAGAAAAACTACTTCCCTGATTTAAACTCTTGATCAATCAGCAAAAACTTTTAGAGATGTTCCTAAAAGGATAAGGTTTGGAAATAAGAGCATTTACTAAGTAAAAGAAAATAATTAACAAAGACATAATAGGACTATGTCATAATGCACAACTATAATTGACAAATAAAGACATTCTTCAGAGTAACAATTGCAGGAATATGCAGCAAATGAAAACTTGCTCCTTCATGAGGATTTAAGTTGTTGACAGTCCCAGTACAGCATCTAACCAGTGTTTTTATTGATTTCCAGTTATTTTATTTATTTTGGTCACTGATCTCATCTAAGTTACGGAATTCATGTATTAATTAAATATGCAGGGCAGAAAAAGCAAAAAGGCACCATACACACACCCGCCCACAGACACACACACAGAGTTTTTTCTTATCACCAAAAGTAAGTTTTTACTATTATTGAAACTCAAGGCCTCTGGCCTTTTTCAAACATTAAAGGTCACACTACAACACACAATTCAGGGGATTCACCAGGTAAAACAACTTATCTCAAGTTTGAAAAAATTCGGATAACAATTTACACTGGAAGATTCTCCAGCATGTGTTATGTCAGGAACCTGAAAGATTATTTAAAATAAATAATTATCAACTTAAAGAAGCTACCACAAATAGCAGCCTAAAAAATGAAATTTAAATGAAATATAAACACTTTTCTGAAACAACTTTGCTTTGGTGTTTCCTCCTTGACCTAGATTTTTTCTTGCCTTGTATCTCACTTGTAAGTCGCTTTGGATAAAAGCATCAGCTAAATGACTAAATGTAAATGTAAATGTTATAGTTAGAATAATAGATTAGTACTTAATACCTTTTCAGTTTGTCATTAGTCTTTAGTACAAACATGTTCTATAAGCTTACAGCCACTGACTTCTGTGTCCTCTGTTTGTGTGTGTGTGTTGTGTGCCAGTTAGCTCAACTGATAGGCAAAGATTCGGAAAGGAATGGTGTAGTATTGTATTATGTCATGCAATAACAAAACCACCAAGTCCAAAGTCCATCAGTGACCTTAGCCACACATAGACAAAAACATTTTCTCAATCCAATAAATCCAGAGGCAGGTAAACAAAAACAAACTTAAGCTCAAATAATAAAATAATACATTTTACTACAGAGGCAAAAATAGTTGAAAATAATGCCAAATACTGCACTGGCTTGAAACATTTCACATACACAATCAGAAATGGCACAGACATTATAAAAGGAAGAGATGTATTTTTAAATTTTCTTAAAGAAACTTTTTGTTTTTTTTGTTTTTGTAGGCATTACCCTAAGTCACAGAAATCTGCAACACCATGTTTTAAAAAAAAAATCACTTCACAAAATTAATTTCACATTTACATGTAAATTTCCCTGAACTCTAATGCATCAAATCAGTAAATCAGTTTCCTTTGCAATTCCAACTAAATGCTTGAAAAGCCTGGTTGAAATTGTCTGAATATTTTAAATAGCGTTGGCGGGAGTTGACATTTTGTCCTGTGGCAGAGGTGAAGGAATTTAGGATGTGGAGGTTTACTATAACTGACGTTTGTAAAAGAGGGCATCCAGAGGACACATGTTTGAGTTTGTACGTGCATAGGTGTTTGTGTGTGAGTTTGTGTTTGCATTAGACGGGTTTATGGATGTGCACTGTGAGTGCGTGGTGGGGGGGGGGCAACTGCAGTTGGCTGCATTTTACCAAGTGTAAAGGTGTGAATTAATTTTCAAACACCTGCAGAGCTAAGACTGTGGTCTGTCTATGCCTGAAGGGTTAAAAATGAAAGGCTGTCACCCATTCATAAGGTGATGAGTGACTGAGAGTGAGAGTGGCAGAGAAATTCAGAGGTGAAGGTGGAGAGGCCTCAGTGAGGAAGGAAACTGACAGTTGAGAAGTTGTAATGAGGGAAACTTCCTTTTGACAAGAAAGCAGGCAGTGAATCAGACTGAAACCTGTCAATAACCAATGATCTGTCACTTTGAGTCTGCAGCTCAATGAACAGTGACTGTCATAGGGGACAGAGTTTTTCACTACACAACACACACACACACACACACACACACACACACACACACACACACACACACACACACACACAGATTATAACTTCTTTTTATGTAAAGCTAGTGCTGTCTAAACGTTTCTGATCACACTTTATTCTGAACATGTTGTAATTTAAGGAAGATTCCTGCACAGTCAGTGAAAATACAAAACAGAAAAAGGCGCCCTTTTAGAAGAAAGCTGACTTTAAAAAAAAAAATAATCATATTGAATATAACACAATATGTGCCAAAACACAAAAAGGAAGAGCTGATGCAATCTCATCGCTTGATTTCAGCAAGTGTGTGTGAGAGGGAGACTGTGCATGAGTGTAATAAATGACACTCCCACCAGCAGGTGTGTCGAGGGCATTTTCCAGCTGCAGCCCCTGGCATCTCTACAAGGACACCCATCGTGGCACCCATCAGAACCCACGCCCAGCACCAAGGCTGTTTCGACTTCTGTTACATCCAGGTTTTATTTTTCAAAAGTCCTGAGGCTGTACGTGTGTCTCTGTGTAGGTGTGATGGTACATTTTTCTTTAAAAAGGTTTTACTGGTACATTTTCAAGTCAAGTCTGTTTGTTTCAGTCTTGATTTTAGCTGTTTTAGCTTCTGATACCTCAGTTTTTATTTTTCAAAAGTCCCGAGGCTCTATGTCTCTCTGTGTAGGTGTGATGGTGATTATTCTTTACTAAGAATTTATTGGTAAATTTTGCCGTGAATTCTAGGGCTGTTGGCTTCATTATAATATCTGTAGCATATTTAGTACTATATCTACAGTACTCTGATGATTCAACATATACTGACAGAAATACATTTAAAATACATTCTGCCCCAGAACCTAAATTTGTATTTCCTTTCGAGAAGGAGCTCTCTGTCTTCTGCCTTGGCTTAAACCAAACACAACAAAGGTGCATCATGAGAGATAAAGCAGAGGGGAGGTTTTGGTGATATGCAAGAGTTCATCCTGTCCTGTGAAGCAGCCAGAACATGTTCATGCCCACAGTCATCCAGTGGAAACATCCAAACCATTAATCACCTTGTAGACTTTTAGAACAGAGCACGGAGCAAAAAAGGGCAGCTAAAGTGACCAAACCTCTGCTTCAAAGTCTACACCAAGTTTGTCAAGCAGGATAAAGAAACAACTCACCATCAGAATCCCTATGTTTAATTCATCACCTCTGATTCTGTGTGGCCTTCATCATAGGAGTCATTGTGAGGGGGAGGAAGCAGATTTCACACAAAGGAACATAAATTACCCGAATGCCCCATGACCACCCAAAAGGTCCCCCAACTGTCAAGTTTTGCATTACCTCTTTCATGTGTGATTGCTGCACACCCCACAGGGTACTTTTGGTGAGACAAACACAAACACACACACACACACACACACCCCTTGAGGCTTACTCACCCAGTGAGGGAGACCATCTGCTCCACTATGTGCCTGCTGAAGGTGACGATCACAAACAGTTTCTGTATGACAAAGAAAGACCAAGAGAAAGAACGAGTCAGTTACTGAACCATGAGGTCACTGGTGGGGTGCAGAAGACGGCAGTATGTGCATCATAGTTTGATCAGCAATTCCTTAACTCACCCTCACAAACACAACCACACACACACACGCAAAGACACACATAACCTACCCCATTATGCCCATGCAATGCACCCCCAGAGAATTTCGGTCTAAAAGCAAATATGAAGATGCCCTTTTGTCATTAAGTACAGATAAGCAAAGGTCTGGGCAATATGAAAAAACCACTAGCACAGTACACTGGGTCCCTGTGCGTCTGCGTGTGTGTGTGTCTGAACAGAGGAGTGGAGGACTCCATGAAAATGTGTCACTCCTTCATAGGGGGTCTACAGATCGACCCCTGTCCATTCTGATTCCTGCTTAGTCACCGGGCCAGAAGAGACAGACTGGCTGGTATTGTAGTCATTCCATCTCAAATTAGCCATGTGCCCTTCTGGAGGGGGGGTGGGACTCAGGACCTCGCTCCTACTAAATGACCACATTTTATTCAAAGTCCTTCGCTTGTCCTCTGAGTTGTTGTAGGTGACTGTATTCTCACAAACAAACACACGCTTTCACAACTAAAAATGCGGGCTGATCCAGTAACATCTAGGTTGCTTTCAACATGCCATTAGAAAGGCTAAACCCAACAGAATGCTTGGCGGGTCCATCATTACAAACTGTGTTGTGCAGAAAAGGATTGTTGAAACCCACAGAACTTTATTTTAAATTCTAGTCCAGATCCCAAGGTTTCCAAACATACTAAATATATGCTGCCGAATTACAGGGAAAAGTGTATAAAATGATACAGGAGACATCTAGAATTTTCCATTTTGTGTAGTGATGGAGCCATAAAAGTGTCATCCTGGACTTGAATATTTCACTCATTATAAATGTATAGCTTCAATTAACCATGTGGACACATACAATCTTACCTAGAATTCAATCGAAGCTTTTGCTGCAAACGTCTATACAGTACTGAACAAATGGAACATTACATTATTATGAGATATTGTGACAGGATGATCATTCAGCTGGACCCTGACCGGCTATTTAAACAGTTAATATAGTATAGTACCTATATATGAAGCTCACCAACCTCTTTATATATAAAAGAAAAACAATAAAGGTGTAAAGTTGTGTAAAGTGTAAAACTATATGGGAAATATGCAGTATAATAAAATAAAACTGTACGATTACAAAAATAGTATCTCCTGTGTCAGTGCCGGGATATGACTTTTAAATAGTCACACTGCCGATAACTCACAAGGACCCCCCCACCCACAATTTGCATGCAACACTGCCCTTTGATCAGTGCTTTGTTACTATATTTATTGAAAGTTTGAGATATAGTTTTCTTTTATCTACAGGACGACAGTGTGGGTTAAACAGAATAAATGAAAGACTTGCAGTCGACATGTTGGGAGCGTCACAAAAATAACAATAATCTGGCACAGAAACTGGCAACAAAAAAAAAAAAATTCTGAGCCTTACGGGGACTTTAAAACTCATGTGCACAAGGGCATTTCAGAGTAATGCACCTAAATATTTAGTTTAAACACACATATCTCTTTAACAGACCGTGACTATTCAAGGAGCAAGGAGGTAGGGACAGCAAAACGATCAACACAGGAAAGCTGACTAAGATGCCTTAAATGTGTCAGCTTGGAAATTGATGGTGACTTGGTCTTGACTCGCAGATTTCAGTTAACTGATAGAGCTGATAAAAGCTACGCACATCACACTCATAATGCATCACACAAAACTAACAACACGTAAAGGAGGAAATAGGATATCAGTTCTCAGAAGTTTACAGACCTAGTTATTATAAAAAACAATAGATGCACTGAGTAAATTCACAGTAATATGGAAATGGGAGCACCCTGCTGAAAATAGTGTGTTCTTGCAACCCCGACAATGGATAAATTAAGTTCACAGCATCAGTGTTCTTATTTCACATTTCAAACATCTCCAGTTTCACTCTTGCTAAATAAAGTATATTGCCTCTTCCACACCTGTCCTGACCAAAATCACCTATCTCTAGGGCCCGAAATGTGTATTTCCATGACATCAGCCATAATCCTCAGGTGACCTGCTGCGTCACAAAGCCCCTGACGTTAACCATTCAACGGCGTATATTCACATGTTGAGCTTAAAATGCATAAAAGACAAAACAGAATAATAATAAAAAAGCCTCTCCTTGGAGACTGGTGAGAACACACCTGAAGCACAGGTACAAAGCCAGATCAAAAACAGTCTTTGAAGCATTGAAGCTGCGCAGCACACTGAACACACACACACACACACACACACACACACACACACACACACACACACACACACACACACACACACACACACACACACACACACACACACACACACACACACACCAAAATCCCCTTTTGTTTCTTCTTGGCCCTTGAGGGAGAACGTCACCTGCTCTCCAGTGAGCCTTCCTCTAACACTTGTTGCTTTCTGCTTGCACACAGTAAATGACTGAATCCTTTGCATTAGCAGCTAAACCTAAGCTTGAAAAAAATGAAACAACTTTAGGAAAGACTGGGGACCTCAGACAGGCTGGGTGAAGTCTTTCTTTCCATGAGATGGGGAGGGACACACCTATGTCAGTAGGGGCCCCTGGGACCCCTGGGTGTAATCTGGTCCTATGTGTGTGTGAGTGTGTGTGTGTTCCACCCCCCATCTTCTCCTTCACCTCCCACAGACAATGTTTATCTGCTTTAGCTTGCACACCCCCACATCATTACCTTTTTGGTGGATGTAGCTGAGTGGCAAAAAGTGCCTTGTTCCTAACCTTTCCTCTGTGTGTCACAATGATCACATTCCAGTATTTGCTCAGAAAACAGAAAGCTGAGCCCCTGACGGTAATCACAGACATACTGCAAATTCCTGGATGCAAATTGAGGATTTTCCAGTATTAAAACAATGTCTGTAATGCCAAGTCTCCTACCAGCAGTTTCTTATTCAAGAGTATCATTTACTTTCTGATATATTCTTAATGTACTTTGACCAGTTTGGCAAGTGGTTTTAGTATTACATGAAATCACACTCTTATCTGTAATTATGTTTAGATATCCATAGTAGCATTTCTCTTAGTTAAAATTGTAGTCTCACTAGTCAGAATAGGATTTAAAGATATCCGCTTTACTATTAGAAATTCTATGTTGAGATATCTACATATACGACTTCATTAGTCAAAATACAAATTAAGACATCTAAAACCCCTCAAGATGTATAAGTAGCCATTTTAACATTTGAGCTAACATAACATACCATAATATCTGAGATTTGTCATGTCAGATATTAACAAAGTCATGCTTCTTAGGACGAATCATGTCACTTCTGCCAGTCTTTTGTGTTCATGTGTATGTGTACTGAGAATCGCATTGTCAATATATGAAATGTGACTTTGATTTGCAGATATCCAGAATACTCAATGGGGGATACCTAAATTAATGATGTAGATATCTAATAACTGAAAGCCTAGTAGACATGAATGACAAAATTAATGTAATTTGTCCTAAGAAGACTGACACCGTGGATATCTGAATTGACAGTTGTTAATAGGATAGATGTCACTGTGGATATCTGAAATGTTCTTAATGATTAGGAAGAACTGAATCACATGTTACTGCAACAGATATCCAGTCGAGCTGTTTAATGTTAAAAGCGCCTGCCATAGACCAGTCTACTACACAACGTACTAAAAGCTGCTGCAGCTGCAGTCACAAAATGGTTGACTCCCCCTACTTTGCCTGCACAAAATGGCCTCCTGAGTAGCAGCTCAGTGCATTACAGAGATGTTATGCATGAGTGTAATTCCTTGTTTAACACACTTCTCCCTCTGAACCACATGTAACATGTATGCAAATCCCTTATTTGGCACACATAAATGTTGCTGTTTCTTTGTTGTCTTCAATAGAAAAGATGAGAGCGGAATACTTGGTATTTAGTGGTGTTAAATACTAAGTTTAAACTGTTTTATTAGGCCTTTTTGTGGCACTCTTAATACACATGTTTAGTATTTAAATGCATCATACCTGAATGTGCATTTTGATAACGGCTTTCCCGATGAGTGTTGCACCAAAAAATGTCCAGAATGGAACCAGAAAATGTCCACATGTTATTCCTGCCAAGTCAAATAAGGGATTTGGTATCTGGGAGAAAACAATATACATGATTAGACGTTATATTTTCTAAATTTAACTGAAGAAATCCAAAACAAATCACAGAGAAAATGTATTATAGGAAAAATTATAACTAAATACTGAACTCCACTAGAGCATTAATCTAACAGTTGTGTAGGTATAACAGCTGAAGGCCACTTATGTTGCCATCAGAATATCTGATACATCATCAATGTACTTTTCATAAGATTAAATTACCTGCTAATTTCCCTCCATTAATGTACAGATGTTTATGTGGGGCTAACATGGACATGACAAAATGTTTGACTAATGCAAAATATATAGATAATTGGTGATTTTACTTACAGAAGCACATGCTAAAATCCCAAAGAACCCGACCTTCTGAATGAGTTTCTGCACCGCTACTTTTGCTCTGGTGGCAAAGTCCTGAAAAAGACAAAAACATAGGATTAAACATCCAGAGATCTGAGTTTAGCTGATATTGATTATTATACTGTATGTTTACTGTATTTGTAATGTAGACAATATTTTAAAAGGACACATCTCAAACCTTCTTCTCAGAGTTTTAAAAAACAAAAATTGCAAAATAAAAATGTTTTCTTCTTCTTATTGTACTGACTTTTTATTGGATAATTAATGTGCGGTCTTTAAAAATAAAGGAATATACCAGATTAAAAGTGTCTAAAAGGATTATTGATGTTCTGCATTCCATATGGTTGATTCTTTACAAATTATTTTAATTTCAGATTTATAGATACAATTGTTTAGATCCAAAGAAGTAATTGAGCTACTAAAACATTGTAATTAAAGACAGCAGGGCCACATTAGAGCAGAGAGTTGTTTTCAGCATGGTTACGGAAGAGTGAATATCACATAAGAGTGTGAAATAAATGTGCATAGCCAGCTGAAATTTTATTTTTGGAGAGAATTTAATAACTACTTAGAACCCCATTCAAATTTCACATTAAAACAAATTATGGATTTACAATATTTTAATTTGGAATAACCAAAGATCTGCCTTTAGGACTTCTCCATCATCTTTGAATGTTAAAGTTTCAGAATATGTTCAAAGTACTGTCTGTATACTGACATTGAAGCTTTCCATTTTAAATGTAAAAACACGTTGATGTTTAAATAAAACGAAAAATTACTGAATAACCTCATTTTTTAATGTGTGCTTGTTTCCAAATGTGCTGAAAGCAGCAGCAACAGAGGGAGGATTTCTACTATAAAAACTTTGAATAATTTATTGAAGGACATAGCAACTGACAAACCATATATTTAGACTCTTATAAATTAGATATACAGCAGTGCAAATAGTTTAGAGCTTCAAAATATGTCTATTTTAATGGAAAGTGCATCAGAGTTATTTTCTGTTTGCAAATTGTAGAATTTGCTTCTCAGTCCTCTCAAGTTTAACTGTTTAATTTGAACTCGTAAAATGTTCTAAACTCCAGTTTTTACATGTTTTAAACTGTTTTCCCTCTAATTTATCCACATCTTTCAACACCTATGTGAGAATGCCATCTGACGAGTAGTTATTAGAGAAGGAAAAGCTCATATTCATCACAAAAAACATGACTTTATCCAATAATAAAAACTGTTTTTTTTGGGGAAATATATTCATTTAAATGCCTTAATGAAAAAGGTTTCAAGATGAAATTGTGCTAAATTTAAGACCCTTATGCCAACATAAATATGTCTTAGTAACTGGCAGAAATGCACTGATTCACCTGCTGCATATTCTACAAGAAATACAACGCTCATCTCTAAAACATGTCTCTTCATTATAGGAGAATATAAACTGGTTTTATCATGTCTGAATCTTACCTCTAGTGCCAGTTTTTAATTCCATTGTCACTGAGAATGTGAGAGCAAGACAACACACTATGGCCATTGCAGTGACTCACAAATTCTTACATTTTCTGCTGGTCTTGCCCTATTCCCCTTGACAGATCCACAAAAGCCTCTTTTCACAGCAATGACACACACATTTCCTCAATATACCTTTTATGGGAAGAGGAGCTTTAATCTGTTTGGATTTTACTTCTGGGAACACAATGGGAATGAATGCAAAAGAAACCGCTGATCTGGGACCTTAAATTTTTTTTGGGAAGACATTCAATATCTAGGTAAATAAAAAATGTTGCTTCCATAAGCTGATAGATATTGTTGAATGAAAATTGTTTTATTTTAGCATATACCTTTTAATATTATGGTCTGATGTTGAAAATTGCATTTCCAAACTTTAATGCCAATTTTTGTTTTCATTTGTAGGCCTTAGTGAAACAAATACACTGACAGAATATAGACCTCACAGCCAAAAATTGCACAGATTATAATTTATTATTATTCCCACTATTTCTATTATTTCTCTGAGCTTTTTTAAACCTGCTTGCACTTTAATAACAAGAAACATTATGATTATTATTTATTTGCAAACCAATATCGCTTTTGTTATAATGCTGAAGCCTTTTTTTAAATGCCTAGAAATTCTTCTTGTATTTATGCTTAATTATTGACTTAATAAATTATTTTTGTCATATTAGATGAGTAGTTTGTTTTACACACTGTTTTATTTGGTATTTTCTGTCTCTTTCTAAATACATCTTTAGCAGAATAAAGACTTAAATACTGTATATTCTTAGTGGTTTATACGGAAATTTGCCAAAAAAAATTATTTGATACTCTAAATGTCTCTGCTGTGGGGACAAATGTATACATTATATTTTACACAGGGTGGACACATTTATTTTGATGTTTAACATTACCCACATGATTTTCAGAATAAAATTCAGGGTCGTTATATGTTTGTGACCTCTACGTTTTAATGCAAAAATTCACATTTATTTAATAATAACTACAAATACAGTTCTTTGTCATTTGTACACAAAGGTTTTCATTCTATTTCTATTTGTTCTGTTTAAACCAAAAATAAATACAAATGCAAACAGCTGATTTGGAACCAATTATGTTAAAAGTAATACCATAATTCACCTTCAGACATTTATAAAGTTGTTTAGTTTTCCTGAACAAAATTGTTAATGTTTCTACAAAGTTTCAAGCTGTTTTTCATTAACCTTTTATGGAGTGATTGGCAAATAGATCTATTACATTTTAGAATGAAACCCTTGAATAAATAGTGGTCAGTAGATTGTCCTTAATTATTTAACATCAAAATATGCTTTAAGAACATTTGCTCTATGTCCAGTAGATACTTTTCATCTAAAGGCATCTTTTTCGCAACCATAAAAAATCACTGAAAAAAGAAATAAGATAAAAATCTAATTTATTTAATATTAAAAGACAATATTTTTTCATCTTTCATATAGTTAAGGCCTCTGTTTCTAAAACATCCTATTCATTTGAAAAAATGAAGAGCAGAAGGGGGCTGGCAAAACATGATCATACCTAATATGGTCAACAAAACCAGTACAGTGCTGATGACATTCTTTATGGGGTGCAACCCAGTGGACAGGAAATTTGAGAGACATGGGAGGTCGCCTAATAAGGTGGTGGTGGGGGGAGCGAAGCAATTCAGAGTCTGATTGGTTCACAATTTGAATTTCTGCCTCTACTGATGTCCAATCGTGAAGGTTTCTCCTTGGACAAGGCTGTAGTTTTAATTCTAGCCTGCCCCAATGTGTGTGCATATGTGTGTGTGTGTGTGTGTGTGTGTGTGTGCATGTGTGGGTGGGTGTAAATCTATGCGAGGGAGTATGTGTGAGTTTCTCAGTTGGTGGGAGACAGGGAGGGAAGGAATGTGTATGGTTAGTTTAGAGCTGAACCTCTAAGGACCGTGTCTGGACCAGGGACACCTGACAACCACTGCTTGTGCAGCATAAACCGAGCCCTGCAGAACCAATCAGTGCCATGGAGATGGCCTGTGAATCCCATTTGTTTCCTGACATCATGACACATGTATTGTTTGCATGAGGTGCCATAGTCAAGCTTTTTTGGCTCATGCAGTGACATCAAGCATTAAAATATCACTGCAGTGTGAACAAAGGGTCCCTGTGGAGGTGAGGGGAGGGTGTAGAAGGGTGTGTGTTTGTATGTGTGTGTGATCTTGTGACACTGTGATTTAGTATAGTTATATAGTAACTGTGTACTTGGGACTCTCTCTTTATTCTGTATTTCTGGACGAGAGAAGCATCTATCTTAAATGGCTGGGGTTCAGACATCCCGACTCTTTTGTTGGCGGCTTATAGAAAATCACCATTTTTGCCAGGCAGCTTGCCAAGGAGTGACTGCCACCACACCAACCCCCACCCTTCCACCCCCATTACCCCCTGGCGTGTATGGCTCAGGCTTAGCAGCAATTAAATGTTTTAAGATCCTGTCAAGGACCTGAGATGCACCGGCTATTTGTCCAGGGTGTACCCGGTCTCTTGCCCAAGGGATCCCTAGCACCCCTGGAACCCTGGATAAGGATAATGGATGGATGGAAGAACTTGTCAAGGGTGCGGTGTCATTAAAACCATAAAGGTTTTGGTTCCAGGTTTGATTGTTTGACACCGATGCTTTACTCAGCAGTTTGGCCAACCACTCCACATGAGACGACCTCTGTGGGGAAAAATACTCTGTTCTGTTATAGGTTTGGATGTTTTTCACTTTTTTTTTTACTCATACACTTTTTGTGGCACAATTTAGCAAATAAGCACGTTGTATCATTTTACTGATATTTTCTTATTGTCGATATAATCTTTATAGCATGTTCCCACGTTGTGCTGCATAAATAAAACTCTGTCAAATAAAAAGGCTTTTAAAAAAATGACATAAAAATCTATGAACTATTGCAAATGTAAGAAATGTTGCCACCCTGGGCATAACATTACTTTTAGTCAATAGGTACAGGAGCTTTGTAAGGATGGAACAAAAGGAGCTCTGCATTTAACATGACAGTTTAAACATCTGTGGTTACAGTTGCTGGGTGATGACAGTTATTAGAAAAATCCACGGGAAAAAGAGAAAGATGTTTTTTGAACTTGATACCCAAAAACTGTTTCTGTATTTTAACCAGTGCCATTACTTTATGACATGTTAATTACTAAACGTTGACAGGATGAGTTGCAAGTCTGAAGTTGTTGCAGTTACTATGATTTGTTCTTTATTTAGCCTGCCTTATATTTACAGTGCATTACTGTACAATGCAATATCTGCTTTTTTGGTATTTAATGACAAGTTACTCATAAGGTTTTCTCATAAAAGGAATTTTCATTGTGAACATGTTAGCAGAGCAAACACATTGTTTTCGGTAGGTTTTGATAGGGATGATGGGGTCCAGAGTTCAAACATCGACAAAAAGCAGGCAGCAACAAGGCACTCTGCTCCATGTGGAAAATTAAAGTGTCAGACAAGGAAAAATCTATGCATAGCCTATACACAAGTCAACACCCACGCACATTTTTTCTCTCCCGCTCTCTGTTTTCTTTTTTTTTCTCAATGAAAGTCTTTCACGCAGAAGACACACATCTCCGGAGTGGCCGCGAGCCCCCCGACACGACAACGGCTAAAGTTCATCTCATTAACTCCTGACAAGCCCACGCCCACGCTCCCTGGTACAGGAAGTGGAGTGATTAAGAAGTCCTGATGCAACTGAAGCTACAGTCCCCTTTCATAAAAAAGAAAAAAGTAAGGAGATGAACTACACATTCAAATCTCTCTAGACACACACAAATAGAGACAAAAAAAAAGCACCCCTGAGTCCACGTTGACAAATTCTTTAACAAGCTGTGGTTAAAGGGAAGCTGGTTTTACTCTGACTCACCCCCCTTCTTTCAAACAGTTTACTGGAAATAAAGAGGGAGGAGGAGGGAGGGGGCACTTTCAGAGAAGTCACGTGACGGGGCTGGGCAAACCACAGCACAGAGAGCCTTTGAGTGCAGTAGGCCAGGGGGGAAGGCAGGCATACGCCTAGCGCAGATGGCCCTGATTTGAGTTACAGGAGATACGATCCTGGGAGTTGGCAATCAAGAATTCACAGCCTGTTAACCCTTTCTATTCCGGATGAAAAACACACACACACACACACACACACACACACACACACACACTCACACACAAACTAGGAAATAATGTCATTATGGGGTTACAAGCTATCACGGACTCAATCCATGCGGATGCTCCAATATGGTCTGTGTCGATACTGAGGATTCCTGTTCAGGACACCAAGTGCTCTCGTGCTGAGCTAAAGATTTAAGAGGGGAAAAAAGCTGATGTTCATGACATCAGCGTCTGGAGTCGTTAGAAAAGGCATGACTTCATTATTCTTGAATAGCTCTGTTGAATGAATGAGAAAAAAACAGTGCTCCGCTGCTGTGCATCACATGCACTTGTGGCAGGAAGTTGGCACGTGCAGGCTGGGAGAAATACCACTGGGTTTAAGTCAAACTCCTGGCACCTTAAACCTTGGAGATCAGAGGGGACGAAAGCAACATCCTACCCCAGTTCTGCTGCTAAAGAGTGTGTGTGTGTTTGTGTGTGTGTGGACGAAGACAGGGTTGAGGGGGGGGGGGGGGGGGGGGGGGGGGTCACATCCTTAATGACAAAATTTAACCACTTCCTGTCTAAACACAATGATCCAACGATACCACAGTTTTTCCAGTCCAATCCCAGTATAGTCTGTTTCCACTTTGGTCTACTACTACTGGTTTTCATCTTTCAATCAAAAAAAATTGAACACAAATCCACACTGGATGACTCGATGGCTGCTTCCATATCCGCCTTAAAATGTGTAAAATGTAAAAATCTGAGAGGTTCTTTGAGATCTCCTGGAGTAAAAGAGGGAACCCTGTGAACATCCAAGTAATGGTAAAAGCTTTGGTGAGAAAAAAAAATTTCCGTATGTGGCAGGTCTTCACCGGTGCAAGCAACCTGCCTCCAGATTCTGTCCAATCATACAAGCACACAGTACAGACATACAAGCAGCTGCCAGATATCATCAGACATAGAGAGAGAAAGCGCAATGCACGAACACAGTGCATGAGAAAGAATAAGAGCATAGGAAGAAGGGACAGAAAGAGAAACCGTGTCAGAAAGAGAGCGAGACTTTAACTGAGACAGCAGCATTCACCGTCACTTCTAATCTGTCCGTGCATGGATGCAGGACAAACAGACGATGCTCCTCCTGTGTCAGTGTGGGAATTTGGGAAAAGAGACGCACAAGCTCTTCAACGCTGAGATGATTACTTAGACAACATCTCCTCGTCTTCATGCTGTCCGTTTGTTCCGCTCTTCCACTGTCTCTGCTCTTTTCTCACAGTTTCTGCGGGAAGCAGCACTTTATCAGTAACTGATGTCAGACCTCCAGTCTCACACATGTGGTCAGAATGCAGAGGCTTCACTTGATGCCAACTTAGCTGACTGTCCAGAGCATCAGTAGCAGCCTTACATACAGTGCCCGGAATAGCAACACGGATTCTTCTCACCACATCTTTTGTGACTTCCTTGAATGTGTTTCAGTATTAGTGTCTGAGAAGGTTACTTCAGTTTGTGTGCTGGGAGTCAGTTAAATTATACTGATAATGAAAGAAGTGGTTGATGCAATATTTCCCTCTAGAAGAACAGTGCTCAATATACACACATACGACACGTCATTTATGAGCACTCAGGGACAGGTTTACACCTTAAGTCACCTGCCAATCTAGTTTTTACAAAACTATTACGATAAGGATTTTCTGGAAGGACCAGGAATTCCCGAACAGTGTGGTGTGGGAGACAAAGAAAAACGCCGGTGACTGGTTGAGCACCGACTTGTGTATCTGCCACTGAGAGATAATGCTGGTTTAACACAACAACAACAAAAAAGATTTTTTTGCTTATACAGAAAGAAGAAAAACACATATACATGGTAAGGAAACATGATATATTATATTCTTTAACGAGAGACGTTCTTTCCACAATTTGTTTGGAGTTATCAAAGAATTATCAAAGAAAGTATATCAGCCCTGAATGATTCATGTCTGACGTTGGACTCCTGCTAATCCTGTATGTATGCTGAAAAGTGAAATGCACAATGTAAACAAAAGGAAACATTCCTCTGAATCACTGTAATCCCTTGACATCTAGAATACCCACATAAAAACAGAGGATTTATTTGTTAACAGTCTGGTACTGTTTGCTACAGTTTATTTGCAAACACGAGAGTGATTGTTGTAAAGTCAAAACCAGTTAGATGCAGTTGTTTTACTACACTTGACCTGTCTGACTATTTGACCCATTTTGTTGGACAGAGAAAAGCCTTCCTGAGGACGAAGACTGTCCGGACAGATGGTCCTGGTGAAACAGCTTTACAAAGCCACACACATATCTCCCCTGAATTCTCTTCCTCTACTCATAATCACAAGAGGTTGGAAAAATAAATATTTACAGTAAGCTGTTGATTGTTGAAACATTTGCAGGGATGTTTGATATGAGAACATTTTACAGGGAATTTCAAGGATTGTACAATTTCAAAGGATTGGACATGAGGAAATGTTTTACTTTAGTCCATCATTAGTGATGTCTAAGTCATAATGTTGTGAAAACACTTGATTCCTCCTGTACTGCTGAGACACTGAGGTGAAACTCGGCCATTAATCAACACATCCAACACACACAGGATATAATGTGGTTAATCTCTTACACACTTTTAAGGGAGATGGCAAAACACTAACCTGATGAAATTAAATAACGGCAAAACGAATGTTTTTAGATATAAAATGGGTGTATTATAGAGTAATAAGAAACGAGGGCTAAAGTGCAAGTGCAAAGGAGACGAAGTGATGAAGTGAAGCAAGTAGAAGCAAACATTACAGCTTTACAAGATGATTGTTGTTGGGAGGAAGAGCAGGAAATCAGAGTAGTTATGTATTAGAGGATGATGAAGTTGAAAATTGAGAAGCTGAAGATGATGCATGAAGCTGTGTGTCACCTGTGCAGACTGGGTCTGGTCCAGCATCTCCTCAAACTTCCGATAATCTTCGTCATTGGGGTCAGCACCGGACAGTCGTGCTGCCCGGGCCATGAAGTAGGGAGGGAGCTCTCCAATAGCCGTACCTGCACCCTGTTCACACAGAAACACAGGCACACATACAAACAAAGTTCAATTATGCTGCTCAGCTGTTGGTGTTTAAAGCACTCCCTGATGTGATGTGCTGCCGAATACTGTTTTAGCAACACATGCTTCTGTTCCATCATGCTAATAAATCTGAGCTCAATGTAAGGGACAGATGTTAGTTGTTACAGTGTATTAAGGATTTTTATTACATTGTATTTAGGCATGTTGGTTTAATTTAATCTTTTTCATTGTGTATTAAGTAGATTGGTTGTAAAAATGCTATATTTGCCTGATACTGATTAATGTTAGAAGCATGTGTCCATGGTGGCAGGAGTGTTAATGGAGCAAAAATATCAATGTCCACGATCCAAAGGAGCTTGCACTGTTTGACGTCTGGGATTGTGTGATCAGCGTGCTTAATGGGAATAAAACGGAAAGGATTTATGAGAACCTAAATCCCTCAGATTATTAAACGCTCATGGACACATAAAACACAGGCCAAGGGAAGGTGAAAAACCAGTTGCCAGCTCTAAACAGCATATCAACACACTGCACTGCTAATAGCTTGGTTCCAATCCTCTTTGGCCATGTGGAATCCTGGGTTTCTGGAAAATTTAATAAGTGCTAACAAGCCCAGGGGGGTCCAAATAAACCAAGATATCAATATCTGACAGCCAAAAAGGGCTTGTAGCTATAAAACAATGAAGCCTGTTTGAATGGGGGGGGGGGGCTTACTGGGGAAAAAAACTGAAGTGATTTGAGAAAAATAAATCCTCAGCACTTGGTCGGTTCACCAAGTTCATACCGCCAAAACATGAGGACGAGGAAGCAGTGTGTGTGTGTAGGGGGTTACAGACTTAATTAACACGATGAAAACAGCTGCCAAAAAATGCTGCGTTTTTGGAGGTGCTCAGTGCTCATTACTTTGTTGCATTAGGGTGAGAGTAGGGGTTCACAGGACATGGGAGAAGATGCTGAAGATATAATCAGTGTAAGTTATAATTACATATAGGATTAGGATGATTTCAAGCCCCACACAGCCCTACAATATGACGAGGCAGCAAATAAAAAAAATACCTTAAAACTTCTGCATTGGAACTTGTCTAGGTGGAACATGCACAAAGTCACAGCTTCAATCTCTCTCCCAGAAGAACATAATTGACTAATCACAGCCACATTACTTACATGTAGCTGGATGGCTGAGCCAGAAGATGATTAGTGGGTAGTTAGCAACCATGGCAGCAACAACAAGCCCAAACAATCATTCTCAGGAGGCGGTGCTATCCCAGAACCTGGCAGACTGCATCTTTAATCTGGACACCCTCCTCTCTTGTTAACACTGCGGTCTTTGATGAAATCTGCCAGTTTTTTCTTATAATGGAGATGTGCCTTAATCTTCCTGGCAGCTGCTCCACTGAATAGTCCTGCCTCTGTTTGTGTGCGTCTGGGTGTGTAGTGAAATACATCCACCTGCGTAGTGGTGGTGCTTGAAGTGGTGCTCTTCAGGAGGTGATAGAGAGGTTTTAAGCGGAACAAAAAAGAAAAACCAAAAGGGAAAATATAGAGTAGGAAGCACCGAAAAAGGAAAGAGGAGAGAAGAGGTAATCTGTCATGTCTGATCACCCAGAAGGTGGGAGGCTGGCACAAGGGGGAGGTGGGGTTGTTAGAAGGGGTACACTGAAACCGTGGGTGCAACAGGTGTTTCCAATTGCAGAGCTGACAAGTCTCAGCTGTGCCTGGCTGAGGTCAAACGGGTGAAGTGATGAGTCCAAAGGGATTGGGTGGCACACACACCCACTGACATGGACTCCTATGCCACACCTTAAGAGTATGATGGTGCTGCTGCTGATGTGGCTGCAGCTTGGCTCAGAAGAAGTCAGAAAAAGCAATATGCTGCACCTTTAAATCAAAGAGTTTCTATGAACTTCATGAGGATGAGGATGAGGATCAGTGTACCTGCTACACACACTAAATGGGATTTAGGTATATTAAGACGTTGTGTGTTTCATTTAAAAACATACTTTTATTTTAAGTTGAGTGAAAGGGGAAGAAGAAAGACCTACAGTATTTGCTATCAGAGTATTGCTTTTTCATATAAATGTAATATTTAGCATACAAAGCAACAGTTTAATGTTGGGGTTACTAAATTAGTGTATATATACAATAAAATGCCATTACTAAGTACCATAGTACAATTATGTATTGCAAAGGTATCATTATCCAATACTTTAGAAATTCATTAAACCATAAGATCACATGTATGCTCGAACATTGAGCATGTTTGTACGTGTGTGTATAGTTAATGTATTACAAACAATAAGGAAGCTTCAAGGCTAATTACAATACAGTGCAGTTTGTGGAAAGCAGTGTATGTAACAGCGTCACTTTAATATTTCTTGCTTGTAAAATTTAGTTTGTTAAAATTTAAAAAAGCCTGTTAAGTTCCTGTAAAGCGCCCAGTAGTGAAGTGGCTGAGAATCTGTATTTCCCCATCATCTCAGGCCCTTCCACATTATACAGAACAAGGAAACAGATAACAAAGAATGATAACACTCATATCATGTGACAGTTCTCTTTTCTCACTGTTCAGCAGTTCTGTGGTTCTCATGACGAGAAAAAATAAACTGACAATTATAGTGAACATGACAAGACTCTGTAGTGACGTGTTGATCACTGTTGCACATAGTTGTGTCTTTATGCGTCCTGCATTGGTTTCATGGTAAGTCTGAGACATGAGTCTAGGCATAACACAACACTGTTATGATTGACTGAAAGCAAAATGGAATTATACATATTAACATGTAACTGCGTTATATTTATATTATAAAGAGGCACAATATTTCTGTTCTGGCCCTGAAAAAAGATGTAATAGAGTGAAAATGTTTCATGTTTCTCAGCAGCCACAAGGCTGGTTAGAGGTGTGAAACCACTGACACTGCACAGGGGAAATTCAAGTTAAGGAGCTGGGGTTTCCAAGCAAATGAGTTATCAATGAATATGTTTTTCACCCAGAGTAATTGTGAATTTGTGTCATTTCTCACGTAAAATCTTACTGGTAAAGGAACTGCAAAACAAAAGGCGGTACTACAGCCTTTACGGTCTGATGATCTACATTATTTAAATGAATGGTTGTTTTAGGAAATTATTAAAAAAAAATAAAAATTTCACTTTCTACACTATGAATGACATTTTAATAAAAATAAGTCTGACTTGTGCACCTTTTCAAGTCCTTGGCATATATGTTTTGAACCAGCCCAAATAAAAAATATGTTATTATTATGTTATATATTTTGGTAATTTCCATGTTTATACCATCTTTTAAAAAAAAAATATATATATATATATATATATATGGTGGTCATTTGAGAAATATAAGGTTTACACCTGACAGAGATACTTCAATACTTCAAAGCCTGAACACTGGTAAAAGTTGTGACCACAACTAATACATAAGAAATGTTTATAACAGCTTTACTCTGCAAAGATGCTGCAATTCATCTACAATATGTATGGCCAGCAATAGGCACTTACCCACATACAAGATTCCAAGCGGACTTTGGTGATGATGGTCCAGAGAGAGACAGTTCCCTGGAGGCCTCCTGACCCCACCCCTCTGTCTTCGCCTGCGGTCTCCACGCCCACCTGCTCAGCATCTGGGCCTAGTTTTGGTGTTTCGTGTTGGGGACAAATTATTTGGTCTGGGTAAGGTGGTTCGGGAAACTCCACGGAGCCACATTCATAGGCTGCCAAGGTCACTGATGCTATATGTGGTCCCTGAGAAAAAGAGACAGAAAGTGGAGAAAAAGGAAGAAAGAAAGGAGTGAAAAACAGAGTGGGAGTTAATCCACCTGTTGGAAGTAGTTTTGAGTCAGAGGAAGAACCCTTCATTAATTGCAAAGGGAGAAAGTGACAGTGGTGAGTCACCGCTGATTGATAACATAAAGACAGTTATATGTGGGCTAGTATCTAGGCCTTAATTCTTTTGTACTTTCTACAGCAGTGGAACTTTTCCTCTGCTTTTTATTATATATAGGCTGAATTTTTGCTTGTTCTAGAAAGATCTTGTAAGGTGGCCTGGACAAATATATTGATAGAAATGGTGATAAATAAGTGGACTGAAAGGATATTTCGAGCAGATAATTGTCTTAGGTTATTAGGGATCAGCCTATGGTGAAAAGTATAATTGCCTTTTCATATTGTTGTGTGCATACATAGAACACGGGTAGGAGAAAGAGATAAAAAGAAAATATCTGCTAAGCATTGTGAAGTCTGTGTTCAAGCAGCTTGACGTTCCTGTGACTACATTTACTAATATTGTTTTTTTCTTTTAGAAATTTCAAGTTGTACAAATGCGGCTTTAGCTGACCTTGCTGGATTTAGCTGCACGAGTAAAAGTAAATAAAGGAAAAACTGGCAATGATTTTTCATTTCTTCAGTAGAATGACGTTTTACAGGGAAATAACAGAAGTATTTCTGAAAGTATGCGTTGCCGTTGAATTTTCTAAATGCTTTCCAAAACGTTTTAATGCTGTGCCACAAACTAAATTCCATTCAAACGATATCTCAAACACAGATACTAGTAGTGATAAGTAATAACATTTTGAAATTGTTGTACGTATATGTGTTATTTTTGTGTTATGTTTCAGTCAAATACATATGTATTTATGTAAAGGTAATCTGGGCGAAGCAACCCTAAATAAATAAAACCAATTATTTGGAGGGAACAATGTTTCCTTGTATGAACCCCTGTGAAATCCCAGGAGACGATAGCAGCACAAGTCAGTTTCTTGCACTGAATTTATGGTTCACTAAGCACTGAATGACCTGACCATGCATAAAAACAGATTTTTGCAATGAAGCAACCACAGTGTCTGCAGTAATTTATGAACTGAATACAAAAGTTGTGTTTTCTTTATTAGACTACAATTTCTTGCCATAAATTCTATTTACCCCAGTGATTAGAGAACAATGAAGTCTGATGATTATCTGAGTGTTTTGGAGAGAAACATACTGCAAAATGTCAGAGAGCTCTATCTCAGTCAGACAAAAATAGACAGTTTCCCCAAGAAAAGTTGAAAAGTGTGGAAGTTGTAGAGCACTTGATTGATTGCCTTGAAAGGCTTACGTTATGGGTCCCAATATTTTTGTCCATCTTGTTTTAATTTGTCGTACGCCAAAGATGTAAAATGATATGTTGCATATAAAAACCAAAGCAACACGCTTGTTCTGTTAAGTATGGATTAGAGTGTGGTCGATGGCAGTTACTTTTGTCAGTTTAAACCTTTTGCTTTTTTAAGTTAAAGTACCAGCACTTTCAGCCATGTGTGTACAAATTACCAAGTGTAGCCATTTGCCTATTGCTCTGGATGTATACCAAGAGAAAAGTCAGGAAACAAAGAGCAGCAGTAGCAGTGGCAGCAGAAGAAGCAGCTTCTAAATTCAGACTCTTCCCAGACATAATTTATTCATGTTTGACTGTCCCTGCTTCAACAATGACACATTAGCATACTAGAGGACCCGCTGTCTTTTATAGGACCTAGTCTGTTTTACATTTCTGGCTCTTGTTTATTTACTCCTTACTATTAGGCTTTCACTCAGAAAACAGAGGAATCAACGGGAGAAGAGTCGCAGGTTGGATTTCTCCTACTTAGTAAAAGGCAGCTCAGGTTTTTGCTCTAGATTCTGCAGACCAAGAAAGTCATCCACAATTCTGCTGTGTTGAAACTCTAAAGGCCCCACACACTCACAATGAAACTCAATTACACAGAAACACCAAAATGAACATATCAAAAGGGGAAATCTCCATGTCAGCACAATTTAATGATAAATAAATAATAATAATAATAAATAATTACTATTAGTGGTTTAAGTGAATTTCAGACACCTGTTTTACATTTCTTATGGTGCAGCCGTTTTTAAGAGAAATTTCTTTTCCCATTTAGGTCAATTCAGCGGTTGAAATGGTTTGCTAAACAGGGCAGAACACGAAAAATAATATTTTTGTTAAACCTATACCAGTCCTGCAATAGAAATTTCAACAGAAAAGTTATTTTGTGTGCGCAACAAGGGAACTATTTGTGTCATCACAGATCAAAATGTTTGTTTTACACTGAACAGGATCCAGTTGTGAAGAAAAGGTCCGGCAACTTTGCATTCCCTCTGCCAAAATGAGTGTTACACACTGAACGAGATGGAGTTAAAATGACCGATGGGATCAAACAAGTCAGTAGTATGAGCCCTGTAAATAAAGGTAGGTCCATTGAGTGGGCTGATGTGTACTCTGTCTAGTCCATGTGTTTACACTCGTGCGTATGTGTGTAGGAAGGGTGCTCCCAGTGACGCACAGTGTCAGTTTGGAATTATGCAATATAGTGGCAAAGCAATCTTGGCAAACCTTGGGTGGGGATGAAACGTCCGGAGCTGTTTAGGACAAAGCGGTATAGGACAGAACGTGGGAGGATAGGACAGTGGCATGTAAGGCAACAAAAAAGTGGTCTTGAGATTAGTGTCCTTTCTAAAGGTGACAGATGAGTTCACGTGTTCTAGCAAGCAGGTGCTTTAACATTTTTATTAATAATAATAAAAATAAAAAAGATTTTCACACACTTGTTTCCTTACAGAAAAAGACAGAGAGGAAAATTCTTTACTGACCCAAAGATAGGAGTCAAGCAACTCCCATCACTGACCCAGCCAGACTGGACACTCCCTAGCCTCACATCCTCCCCAGTGACTCTCCAGTTAGATCAGGCCCCCCAGACATCCACACACACACACACACACACACACACACACACACACACACACACACACACACACACACACACTTCATACACATTACACATTCTCCTCCACTAAAACCCTCCAGCTGTGTCTCAGGTTGTGTGTTTAGCAAACACACAAAGACAACCTGTCAACAGTGTTGCGTGACTTGGAGTGCATGTTCTCTCTTGCTCCCTCTTCATCTAATGCTGTGTCACTGCTTCTCACCTTACACAAAGCCCAGTCCTCTCATGTTGTTCAGGTGAGTCACTATGAATCTGTAGCCCAGCCCACAGCAACTAGGTAGCTGCTCTCTTTCTCATTTAATTACTGATGAAAACATGGATTTAGAGGCACACGAACACTCCTTCTAAGGCATAGCAAACATAGCATAACACAGGTGGAAAAAGAAAATACACAAAATGCAGTAAAGGAAGCATTTTTCTCTCTGAGACAGTTTACTATTAAATAAAGTAGTAGTGAGGGTGTATGTGTGTGTACTGAATTAACAATCCATCTCCAACTCTGAGATTTGTCTAATCCTGAAATGCACATTTGCACTGACCCAAGTTTATCTGTGGCAACCTGCACACTTTTGGCATCTCCACTCTGCACTCACATGGTCACTCTGAGCCTGAGATAAAACACACAGTGTGGATCTGGCATTAAAGTTATGTATGTGTCACTACAGAGCAGTGCACGTGAATTGGAGCGCACGCTCCAAACAGGGAAACGACTGTCATGCAACCATAGTTAAGATATTCACTGTGAACTGATCCCTACATTTAACACTAAACAATATGTCACCTAAAGTCCCGGCATACTGGATTTATTTCTTAGGGAAAATGAGTTGATTTAACCATTACCCATCTTCTTTAGTGATTTTAATCCCACTCACATCACATATGTGGGCTAATTTAAAGTGGAACCCTGAGTGTTTTCCCTCAATTGTCCCTCTTCTTAGTTTAGCTCCGTGTTCAATATAATGAACTTATGGGAAAATGGAAGAGGTCAAAAAATTGTTTTTGCTGATATTATTAACTGAAACATAACGCAAAAAGCTAATTTGAGAATCATTACAACATCGGGAAAATATTTATAGCCATCAGGAGAGTAAGATCTCACCAAATAAGCCTTGTAATGACAGCTAGGTAAATAGTAGTATTCATTTTGGCTACACAAGCGGGATGTCAATGTCCAGGCCATATCCTGTCATTTCACGACAGTCAAAATGCTAAAATGATCATGTAAATTATTAAATATTTCTTTTCTCAACACCAACTGTATTGTTAGTCCCATCAGAATACGTTTTAAAATAGGTTTGACGCATTGCGCAGGGCTTTACTTCTTTTAGAGTAAATTTTCTTATGAATGGGTTCCCATTTTGTTAATGTCATGCATAAGGATGCACATGCACGCATGTGATCAAACAGGGAGACGTGACACTCTACACATTCCTGCCACTGGTTTCACGCTCTGCTGCTATTCTTCACTTCTTCACTTCACTTCTTTTAAAAATTTCTCTGATGCTTAAGCAGGCTCAGCAGTTCTTTATCAACCTTTTTACAAAATAATGAGAGGTTTTGTAGCTCCTCAAGAAAGTCCAAAAAATTCCACATAATCATGTGTGGGATTACACTAGCTAATTCGTACTGACGTTGGTGGCCACTGGAATATGTAGGGAGTTTGACATTTTCGGAGTGAACTGATAACAGACTACTTTTGACATCTAGTAAACAGTTTTTAAATTTGAATCCGGCACAACCGAAATGGATTGGCAGTTACCAATACATCAACAGAAAAGAGCTTCCTCTCAGTGCCACAGTGAGAACATAGTGTGCGTCAGTGTTCCCACTAAGGGAGGATGTGAAAGCTGGTTGATGAATAGCTACTGCTGAGAACTACTGACATGGACTGACCTCACTGATTCACAGGATGCAGCATCATCGTTATAATAGTTTTGAATTTTTTAACAATTGATAATAAATAGTAATTCAGCTGATACATACACTCATACTTTAATCTAACAGTGTGTGACACAAATTATAACACAACATTTGCAAGGACAGGGGGCCTTTAATAATTTTAATTATACACACACTGCTAATTCATTCTGTACATGCAAACAGACACAGCACACCATTTCACCACCTATGAAAGGGAATTTCAAATGTACAATTTTGCTAGGAAGATCCGGCATAAACAGATTTAAAGTGTCAGCATCCTGTAAGTTATACTGTATATTAAAAAAAATTAATTCTCTGCATACCCTTAAGAATTAAATGCTGTACACAAATCAAAGTCTGACAAATTGAAAGGCTAATTTATTCAATCCCAGGTTACTTTTTGTTAACGTGAGACCCTAGTTAATACAGCCCATGATTGTCCCAGCCGCCAGTCCTTGCAGAGATGCTTGTTGTTAGTTTATAGTGGCCAATGGAGTTGCTTCCACAACCCCAAACCAGACATTAATGGGTGACCATAAACTGACCAGTTCTCAGAGACCACGACCACAGGACGGTTCGGTCATTAACAGGTCGCCGTGGTTGTCAAGGGTCATTTAAGCGCATTTGCCACGGCCCGGCTAGCATAACCTGTTAACCACTTCTTACAGTGGGAGACTGCTGGAGGCAAAGCAGGACAAACATTAGAGGTTAGTTCGTTATGAAGAAGCCCTGGTCCCGTTCTCAGAGGGAGGTACAAGAAGGCTGGACTGAGGTCCATGATGTAGCAGGGACAGAGAGGAGAGGCGGGGGTGTTAAGAAGTGGGAGGTAAGCACACACACACCCACACACAAACACATACTGTGAGATACTGGAGTTTTAAAGGACTGGTCCCAGTGATTTATCCATGTGGTTGCATCATATGACTTCATAGAGAAACCTCTCTCTGATGAGCAGACAGACACACTCACTCTGATCCCCACTGAGTGATAGATTATGGCTCACTGACAAACAATATTTAAAAAGCACGTGCCACATTCTCATAAATATCCCCCTTTCATTTGTATGTATTTTAGATATTTTTTAGGGTTTTAACAATTTCTTTGTTTATCAGGCCTGAAATTGTGTTGTAATCACTACTTTAAAAATTCATATCTACCAGATATTTATAAAAAAAACAGTGTCCAAAAAGTCATGTCTTAAATAACAAATATTATTTTTTTATTTATTTATTTATTTTTTATTATTTTTTAAATTGTACACAAAAACATAGAATCTTTGGTTTATAGAGTATAAAAGTAGTTGCATGAAAATAGTAGAGTTTAGGTGTTAATCACAATAGTAATATATAAAAGTTCAGATAAACCCAATGGGCTTAATCTGGTTACACCACCTGACATGGTTCTTAAATGCAGTTTCTTTCCCTATTTTAAATGTAATGTTTTGTTATGTTTTCTGTTTGACTTTATTTAATAAATTCACACTTAAGAAAAGAGTGAAAAAGAAATTGCGGAACAGAATTGGTTAGACTGTATTTTAGCTAGTTACACCGCTGAGCCTTTCAATGTAAAATCAAGCATCACAGTCATTAGGAAAACTGTTACACATTGTTTAAAGACATTTTGTTCGGCAAACATAAACATTTGGAATCATCTGACATCTAAACCTTACACAATTTTGCTCTGTCAAAAAAGAGTAAAATTTCAGTTTTAGGAGACAACGAAGTAGTTTAAGATCCTTCAAGCATACTTTGTGTGATATATACTTTGTGTCACACAACTTTCCTTGCATTTAAAAAAGACCTTTTTATGTTCAGTACACTATATTGATATTTAAGATCAATAATGATATATATATATATTCCATCCAATGTTTGTCTATATGTAAAACATATGTATATTTTTTAAAACAAAATGTCCAAATGTCAGATTGAGAAATAAGAAATATAAAATATAAAATAAAATATTTATTATTATTATTATCATTACAATGAAGCTTATAGTATGTACTATATTTAATAGCTTAATTTAATTTAATAATAAATAAACCAGTTAATGCTGCTAACCTCAACTGATCAAAAAATTTTCCTACTCAATCAGTAGAAGCAAAACACTTGAAAATTAACCAATAATTATTTTATGTTGTGGTTTATGTGCCTGAAAACACAACAACAACAATAGTAGTTTATTAACAAAAAATGCCTAAAATAAATCAAAATTGTAGAAAAAGGCATTTATAATCCATTCATTAAAAATATCGTTGCCTTAAAAGATTCTTCGTTTATTTTAGTTTGTGATACAGCAGTAAGAGCGGAAACAACCTAATCAATCAGCCAATCAATACAATTTGTTATTGACTCCAAAATAATAATTAAAATCTGATGTTTTCCTAGAAAACAATGCCAACCATATTCTGTTTCCAGCCTTTCAAGTTGGAATTGCTGTTTTCTTTGAGTGATAATATCTCGGGGTAAATGTAGATGTGTTTTAACAATAACATGTAAACATCAGTTACTTTTTTTACCATCCTACATTTCTTGTATTGTGATGCTATGAAGGAATTACAGATTAGTATTTCTGTTTTTCATTTTGCCAACTAAAATGAGCACAAGGAAAGTAAACGTTGGTCTTTATACAAAGTTTATCGGGAGGACAAGGACTGATGCAGCAACCACGCACAAGATCAAGTGAGTGTGTTTGATGGATGTATGAAAAGCCCTGGATGACTCTTGGGATGAATTTCATAATAAAACTATGTTTTAAAAAAACCAAACACCTGCCAGCAGTGCTCTGGTTTGGTCTGGTCAGGTTTGGCTTGTTCTGGCAGGGTTATTGGTGTAATGCCAGACTGGCTAAAAACTAAGTCCACCTTGGCGTGCATATTGCTTCCTGTGGGCTTTCTGAGTGTGTGTGTGTGTGTGTGTGTATATGTGTGTGAAAGAGAGAGATAGTGTCTTTCAGACTGAATAGTTATTGTACTTGGTATTAACAGGACCCCTGGGGCCTCCAAGACACAGACAGACAGGCGCATGCCTTAGATGGCTGAGGTGTGACAGTTAAGATTGAGAAGCTATTGGAAACACCACAAACATGCACATACACACACACACACCAATTTACAAATCTTTGAAAAGGTTTGGTAAGGATGACTAAGTCACAAGCTGTTTGGGCTGATCCACTTATCCGACCTTATAAGGAAGAAAATCAATTATATTTAAATATTTTAAATATAATTATGTGAAATCATCCTTTTTGTCAACGGACATAAAAGCTCTTTTGTGGCATTTCACACTGAAATACAAACATCATTAATTACAGGCAACTGCAGCTCTGTAAAATGCCGGCAAATATCACAGCCAACATACAGTATCTTTACTTTGTAAGTCGTGTTGCCTGTTCAAATCCAAGTGATGACGTTCTGACACTATCTAGAGGTAGTTAAAAATTAATGGCTTTAAATTGAATTTAAGAGGTCTTAGAGTTAAAGCAGAAGATCTGTTACTGCCAGCCAGTGGTGAGTCAAGTAGCTTTTCAGCTTTTCAAAGAACTACTGAACTTGATCCTGATGTGTCACTCATGTTACTTGTAGGAAGGTATCAACTGTCACTGGTGAACTGAAAGAAGAAAGATTCTGCAGTTCAGAGTCATGTCTGAAGCAGAATGCATGTACGACAATTAAAGAAAATTTGATCTGAATCGATATCAAATTCACACCCTACACACTAAAGAGCTGACATTTAGGCGACTCAGCTGTAAAAAACAAACAACAACAAGGACGACGAAAACTTATGAGTAGCGGAAGAATTAGGCCAGGTTATTCAGTCCAGCACGAGTGTGTGAGACACAACTCAAAAAAAGCTACCCGGGTTCTGTCTATGTGAACATACAGTATTGTTTGTTTCTGGGATCACTTGAACAAACACCCACACCAGTCCTTTGTCCGACACTCTGCCATCATTTGACAAAGATTTCCTGACCCACATGTTCTTGTCAGACTGTGAATGTGTGGGCGGAATGTACTAAACAGTATAACGGCATCTGGTCGGGAGAACTAAACGGGACCTGTGCAGCAGCAGTGTGTGTATGTGTGTGTGCGTGCGTGTGTGTTTGTGAGAGTGTGTTGGTAACAACAAAGCAGGGACAGTGTGTAGAAGCCTGCTCTCAGACCTGCTCGGCGCTATAGTGATAGTTGGCGATAATTAAAGCTGTGCTCCTGGTAATTGCCAAAAGCCAAAAGTTAATTTCAGGGGGTTTGCTGGGGAAAATCTGTATATTCAACACAAACCTCCACTGCAACCTATAATTTAGCGATCCTAAAAGAAACTGAATATAGAAAACTACAGAAAGTACCTTTATTTAGATGAGCCATTGGTTTACTTTTTGCAAGTGAAGTAAATCATGTAAATCATGAGACATAAATGTGCAAACAAACATGGCTAGTTTTTTGTTATTACATGGGATTGGTATTGTTTTTTCCTTGGTGGCTGCTGAAATTCATACTCCCAGAAAGACACACCGTAACTCTCTCACTCACACAACAGCCAAAATCGAAAGAGGAAAAAAAAGACTACCCTAGTTGCTATTATGTAAACAGAAACATGCGCAGCTTCAATTATAATGACTTTAATTCTTTGTTGCTCTTGATTTAACGTTGAGCACAACAATTTTCATGTTGCCCATAATGACTTAATGGCAACAGCCATTACTGAAAGTAATTTAATGGTGGATGACTCAGATGAGCTCTCTTCTAAAATATTTACAGCATTTCCAAGCTTTCAAGAGTCACACTCGTTGCTTACCCCTTCTCAGTTAAAGAGGATTTATGCAGGGCAGTGACACCAGTTGTCACTAGGAAACAAATGCTTAAAAAAGTGGAGAATAAAGTCTGTTCCACTCATGACTGTTATCTTTATAACCATTATGATGGCTACATCTGCAGGTGCAGGACTCTGCAGTACTCATCCACACCTCCAAAGCCTTAGCTGTAATGAAATCGCTTCAGTGTTCCTGCATGATTTTATTGTTTTCATGGTCTGTATTGTAAGCACCCACCCACTACCTCCTCCCTCAGAGCAGCTGGATAAAATACACTTGATGGTGTGCCAAGAAGTGTGCTTTTTTTCTTCTCTATGCCTGAGATGCTGGGTTTTATCTTCCTCCATCAACCAGGCCTGTCTGTGTACAATGATCTCCCGCAGTCTCAGCGGGACGCGAACACAGAGAGGAGACACAGGGCAGCAATTGCCCATGTCAGGGAACAGGAAAGCTGCCACTTCTGGTCTGGTTTCATTGACTGGGGATTTTTGCATGTTACTGGCTCCATAGCCCCCTCTGCAGTCAGCTCCACACATATTCCACACATACTGTAATGCCGATTTCTCTCCCACCACAGAGGATGTATTCTGTAAATATGTGATATGTGGTCATTTAGTTCTACCTAAACATAAAACTGAAAGATGGTTAAACAGAAATCGTCCATCCCAACTGTGCCATACGAAGTTCACACTGTGTTGGAATAGAACAATGTTACACATAATCAGTAAATGGAGGAAATAAAATAATTATTTGTTTTAATTAAGGAGCTGAGTTATTTGAGGAAGTCAGAAAAGGCAAAGAGAAATAATAACATTCACAAGTTATGTCATGTAAAATTAGCCCTTCAGAGGACCTTAACGATTATTAGACCTGACAGTATTCACACCCATACACATTTTTGCACAAAGGTGTAAATTACACAAGAACTTTTGATTAAGTATATGACATAGTGTGATGTTTGTCATTTCCTCCTGTCCTCCTTAACTGCAGACAGAATGGGACATCGACTAATTATGTAACCCATCAGCCACCTATGAGCTTTTTAAAGCTGTCAACCTCATTCCTGTTTTCCATATCTTTGTTTGCTTAAGTATACAATATACAATATATCAATCTTTAGTTGTCATTATGTGAATATAAATATTGATATTTGGTATGAATACAGTAATCCATCAATGCATGGAAAATAATTCAATACCATTTTGCACTGATTTCTCTGGTCAATTGGCCTCTTAGACCTCTGGCACCATCTACTGACTGTTAATAGTAAAGGCCTGGGCTAATTTTCAAACTGCTCATTATATAAAACAAAAAAACCTCCACCAATAATTAATATAGTGATTATTTTCGTGCCTTGAAAAATCCCCTGAGCCAATGGTGACATCCTAAATTGCATGTTTTGTTTCTGCAACCAGCAGTCCAAAATCCAAGAAAGTCCCAATAACATAAAACAAAGGGCAAATCTAGTGTTTAGATTTTTTCAAAATGAACGAAAATCTAAAAAATATCCATCAGAATCGATGGGGCTCTCTTGAAGTTCCTTGTTTTGTCTGACTAATGGCCTGAACATTTTTAAATAGTCAGTCTGCTGTCACTGAAGAGTAACAAACTGAAAGTGTTCCCTTTGAGGGCACTAGAACCAGGCCACTTTAGCTTAGAAAAAATGACTTCAATCATAAACTGGTTATCGAATCTGCCGCCATTCAGCCAAACAATTAATTGACTAACCGGATCTGATTTGTGTTTTAAAGGACTTCTCAGTTTGCTGAAGTGAAAATGCATTACGTGTTTTACGTACCAAAGTAGAGGAAAAGCTGTGCAAGTGTTCAGTGTGGCACTTCTCCCACGGCTCGCTGCTCTCGAGGTACACTTGTATACACTTACAGAGTCATTGTGGTGGTGTTCTCTCCAAATGTTGACATGGGTGTAAATCAAAGTCAAGGGCTGGTAAATATCTACGTACACTTCAGATCGCATTTCTAACATATTATTATGTTTTATATGGACAGGAAGGAATCCAGTAACAAAAAGGTCAAACTGTCAGCATTAGACTTGTATGTTTGTAGGGCAAGTATTCGGACCCAGTTATAACCACTGACCCAGTCCTAGTTACTTAAACAGGACATCATGTCTGCTGGCGCTCTCTAGACATCCAGTGAGAAATCCAAACATCTTGCCAGGACACCAAAAGCTCCCAAATCACTTCCGAATTTCTAGCGCTGCTTTAAACAGTGTTTCTACAGAACATTAGTATAATTGTAGTTCTCTGGGGTCAGTTTTGTGTTTCTTACTTTAGATTAGGCTCACAGTTAAAGAAAGAAAGCAGATACAAAAAGAGTGCCTTATTTCAACAAATATATCTACTTTAGTTAATAATAATAATAATAATAATAATAATAATAATAAATACTGGGGAAGTCCAGTTGGCTAATGCTTGAAGGTGCAACAACCACAGCTTGGATGCCAGCTGTGGGACTTTGGTTGCATGTCCTCTACTGTCTACACATTAACAGTGATAAAAAAGGAAAAATTTGGCTTCACTTTAATTGAATTTGGAAAGTATTTATTAACAATCTGAATAACAGTCAATTAAAGACATTCACCATCTGAGTATTTACCAATATTTAGCGAATACGGACCTAAAATGATTTACCTGTCTGACCTTTCAGAAGCTTATGTGACCTCACCCCTTTGCCAGAGCACATGTTGTCAGTCTGTACAGTACATCTCTTCAATGTATTGAGGGTTAAATGCATTTTCAGAGGCTTGGATATACAAGAAGTCTATTTGGTGGGAAGCAGAGTGCTTAAAAACGTAGCGTGTATATAGACGAGTATAAAGTGAAACTAAAGTATTTGAATTATTTATCAGTAGATTACGCCACAAAATATCTACACCAGTATCGGCCTTTAAACAACAATATCAGTCAAATGCCGCAAAGAATGCATGACAGCGTCTTCTCCAAGGAGCACCAAGTTCTGTCCTGAACCCAATGACACCTAAATCCGCAGTAGCAGTCATGGTCGCTAGATGGCGACATCCTACATTTGAAGCGTCCAGAACAGTGAGTTTAAGCCACTATCACATTACATTTTCTTGAGTGGCAGAGTTGGGGTTTTAAAACCAGCAGAATGGAGGACACACGCATCTCACAATGTTTCCAGTTCAGCTCCTCTGGGCAAAAGCCCACCAGTGTAACGGTGGACTCCCTGATGACAGATGGACACAGAGCAGGGAGGACAAGCAGATGTTTCGGGACCCTGAACTGATCAGCAGCAGATAAACTTAGCAGACACACCGAGGAAGCGAGGGAAGAGTGGCAGGGATAAACAGAAAGAAAGAGGAAGGAAAGTAAAAGTAGGACAAGAAGCACAAGTGGAGTGAACGACAACTTGAAAGTGAGTGACACAGTGGGGAGCAAGACAGCGGGAGAAAGAAAAGAGAAAGAACTCAGAGAAAGGGGTGGTGGGGGGTGTTTTTATCCTCGTGTGCACTCAGTCAGAGGGGTCAGTGAGTGCGATTGTTCCTGGACTGCCTGTCAAAACAGTGCGGCTACCACAGCGCCTATTCATCTCCGCCCCGCTCTGAAATGCACGCAGGCACGCACTAACTCATAGGAAGCCCCTACACTTTGCATGTGCAAAACAGCACGAGGAGCCTCCGAAAGCTTTTAATAACAGTCTTATTAAAGCCTTAGCAACTACCCAACAACGGCATCAACACAGTCTGTTTTAGACCTGCGTCACCACACCACCATCATCCGCTATGTTTGACTTCCAGCTCTGTCATGAACATGCACAGGCAAGTGAGTTACTGCAGTGGGGAAGTGACGAGTAACTTGTTGCAAAGAGTCGCAGAAAACGTTGTCTTACCAGGTAAAGGAGGAAAGTGTGGAGACCTGTGCCGAGACCCACCGAGGAGAGGATGCCCAGGCCGACCCAGTAGGCGCACCACCACGTCTTCTTTTCGACGTAACTCACATACTGCAGAGGCCAGAGACAGGGACAGTCAACCACATGGCAGAGACACATGCAGAGAGTGTGAGGAAAACAAGAAGGGGGGGTCAGAGAGAGGAGGGGAGTGAAAGAAGGTACGAGAGTGAAAGTTTGCAGCACAGAGGGCACTTTAAAGGGTGGGAGAGGGCAAGTGAGTGGTAGAGAAAGAGAGGGAGAGGAAGAGAGTGAGAGAGAGACCTTTGGAGACAGAGGATGTTGTTGAGTTTAGAGGACAGAGCTTCAGGGTAGGAGTGTTCAGCACACTGTCAAAAGAAAAGCACCATTATTCTTTTTTGGTGGCAGCCAGCTCTTACACAACTTGTAAAGTCAGGCAAGCAAGCCAAGATCTCTCTCTATCTCTCTGTGTGTGCCTCTTCCTCCTGTTCATCCACCACCATCACTCCATCCTTCACTCAATTTACACTTCCTCCCTCGAGCCAAGGCAGGTTGTTTTTAGGAGGAAGTGTGAAGTGTGTAGATTACGGGAAGAAGCGAGGGGACTGAGGGGTGGGGGGGCTTTAGGAATGACCAAAAACTCAATTTCCCAAGAAATCCAGGAGAAGAAAAACAGTTCATGCTGCTTCTGTCTTTGCTGGCAGAATGCTGGGAAGTGCAGTGCCAGTCATGGCTGAGTGTTACGTGTAGTTACTGAAAAGTGATTACACAACACTGCAAAAACCTCTGATGGCAGTGGTTTTAAAATACAGGGCTAGTGCATAGCAGAAGGAAAAAAAAACCCCAAAAGACAGTGAAGGGATCTAGTTAGATGTACAACAGAATCTACCGTGTTACTGTAGAATCAACAGTTCTAGTAGTTTGCCCTGTGGACATAAATTATTAAGTAAAGAGCTGAGCTCTGTGGGAAGTTAATAATTAAGCTTTGTGGTGAAGACACACAAGCACACACTTGCTGGAGATAATGTAAACAGCTACGCTCTCAAAAGTGTTCCTGCAGGATGAATCACAGTCACTTTGCTGAAAATCATGTGAGATGCTATAATCAAACTTGATCATGCATGCGTTGTATGTACTATGCAGTGTATAAATAATTAAACTGTTCCCGTATAGCAATTTTCTATTTTAGTGCTAGTGTTTTTCTAAAGGACTACTCAGCCCATGGGCATGAAGAGGCAGGGATCATACCATCACCCAGCAACATACCTGCCTACCTACTGTTACCTCATAAGCTGCTAATGTGCTCCTAAATGCTATGGTGGGAATAAGTTACAAAATTCAACCATGTTCTCTGCCTTTTTACATTTTACTGCATGTCAGCCCTACTGAGCTAAGGGTAACACCAGTGCAGTACAGTGACGATGCGCTTTACACTATGTAGTCACCTTCTGGTGTGTTCCTTCAATAATGTAGGCAATGGAGAGGAGGGAAAGCAGGATCAGCAGGCCAAACACAGTCTGTCTTTGCCGCCAGAGCCTGATTGAAGGAGAAGAGAATGAAGGTGGGAAAAGAGGGAGGGTATGAGGGCATGCAGTTAGAAAACATTAGCTGTTAGTGGTGAAATACAGTGGTCATATAATTAAATTACAGGTGTGCTGAGCACCTTATTGTCAAAAGTGAGAACCGCGATTCCCCTTTTAATTCTTTAGGTTATATGTGTTATGTATATGTTACCAGCAAGACTGAGCGTGTTGTTATGATATACTAATAATTTAAGGTTTAAATCACCGCCATTCTGCTCACACACCAAAAATCACAAGGTTTTTAAATATTTTTTACAGTGATGGATTGTTAACTTAAAAGCTCATTTGAGGTAGAGATTTCTCTTTGATATTTTTCTGGTGTATTGCCTTAAAATATGTAAAGTCTTGAGCTTTAAACTGCTAATCTAAAGTTATCTTGCCAATTTGTTGCAGTGTAAATACTGCTTCTTACCTTCTGGCTGTCATGGCCGTGGGTAAATGTGGTAAAACAAAAAATAAAAGCTGCCAGCGGTGATAGGTTTCAGTTGTTCTGAATGGCCTTTTATTTCACTCATTAGCCAAATACAAGTGTGTTGAGCAGCTCATCTGCAGTGCATGTGAGGAGTAAAAGCACAGCGTTTCTCATTAACATGCTGCCACATTCTTTGCAGCGTTTGACTGATACTGTTGTTTGGAGGCCGATACTGGTGCAGATATTTTTAGATTTAATCTATCGTTAAATAATTCAAATATAGTTTTATTCTTCTTGTCCCCACAAATTAATGTAAGTTATGGCAAGATGAGCATGTTCTCATTAAAAACTGTTCAGTCTTGATAGAAAATACTTCCAGTGTATATTGTACAGGAAAACTGCTCCTTATTTCAATCAAATATTGCTAAAGTTTTTTAACTGGCCTCGAATGTCTCTAAATAACGTGAATCAGGGGCAGCACCCACTGTACCACAGTAAACAATATTGTGTGGATGTGAATTTGAAATAATATGAATTTCATGATTTCCTATAAAACAACAGACCCTTTTTTCACTACTACTGTCTCTATTTACATTTGAAGAAAAACAAGTGCCGAACCACATCACTGAACATTATGTTCCCCTGAGCAGTCCCCGCACTTATGCTATAAATTATAAACCACTTCTGTCAACATTCAGCATACGGCGGTGCTGTACGCTCATTGGCTTAGCTGTGATGTGTACACATGTATATGCCAGTAGCAGTTACAACTCCATATGTTTTGAGTGTTAGTGAATAGCAGCTTCTCTCACTCACAACACTGCTCGTGGTGCTTGTGGTTCACCACATCCTCTTGTAGTTTAGAAAATAAACACATTGTCCTCACAAACGTAACCACAAAGGCCTCCCTAAGAGTACACTCTGACCTTCTTCTGGGCTCTTGGTGTCAACAAAGATTATAGGTGCATAAAAGACATGTTGTGCTGCGCAGGAAATTTGTCATCAAAGCAAATGGTGACGTAGTTCGGCCTGATGCTGTTGCTCTGTGGGTGGGGTAACTAACATTTACTCGGTGAGGAGGAAAGACCTCAGTAGCTCCATCAGCAGTAACTGTGAAGACTTACAAGGACAATAAGACATGCAAATCTTGTGATGTGGTTTTGTTTGCAGCATTCGAGGTTTCATTAGGCCTTATACTGAAGACTAAACAACGACAGACAAAGTCTTCTTGTTTGAAAGCACCAAGTGGTGCAAGGTCACCTCCTGTCTGTATAAAGCGTGTGCTTGTGGTAAGTATGTCAGTAAGTGAGACAGTGTGAAGTGTTTTTTTTTTTTTTTTTTTTTACAACCATAACATCCTTTTTTTTGCAGCTTCTAGCAACTGTTGCAACAGCAGCAACTATATAAATAAAACAACTTCACTAAAACACTGCTTAGCTCCTGTCAGCGTTGTGGCAGCAAATAATTACTAAAAACAACTCGTTTATGAGTCTACATGGCAAAATGCTTAGAAAGTTTATAGTTTATATATACGCAGCATGTTACGCCCTGAGTTTCATCTTTGTCAAAGCTTTTAAGCAGTACAGCTTAACTACGTTATTTGCAGTAAACATATATGTATGTATGTAATTTCTATTGTAATTTGATTTTAGTCACATTTGCACTTTGGCACCAAACGTCCAATAATGAGCTCATTATTCAGGCTTTTATGTTTCACACTACATTGTTTTTGCACAAACATCAAGCTTGCTATTGCTCTCCAAAATTTAGGAGTAAACCTTTATTGGTCAAATGCTCGCATAATATGCAGTCAATCGAAAGGAAACTAGGAATGGAAACACCTCAAGTGCAGTTCTTTAGAAACAAGGTTGTTTTTATTGAGGAGGTTGCATCCCACTCTTGGCCTCACCTCCATGTCCACTCTTTAAGAGTGATGAGCAGTTCCAGGCTGAAGTAGTGGAGCGTGAGAAGAGGTTTCTTCCATAACACGAGGGCTTCACGCTCCTCCCTGTCCGTCTGCTTTCTCTCTTCCACAGACTCCAGGTCTAGCCGCACAGTGTGGATTTGGCAAGCACACATACAAATGGGTATAAATAATAAAAAATGAGCAAATACAACAAAAACTTTTATATGTTTGAAAAGATGTTTTAATACTGTTGCACTAATAATGAAAGTTTCTTTACCAAGGGGCTAATCTATTGCTCAACTGTATATTAGATGTCTGCTTTTACCGGTCACTTCTCCATTTTGATGTTCCTCTACACCAAGATGCCTCTGAGTTAATTCAGCTTCAGCCCCACACACTGCCATCTTGTTTACCTGGAAGGCGTCTGCTGAAAGTAGACACAGGCCTTCAGCAACAGCATTATGCACCACATACAGTAAATCTGTTATTGACACAGGCCCAAAATGAATACAGACCAACATGCAATGATAAAGAACCTTAACTTAAATGTGTGCACGGCTGCTAACTAGCCTGTGCTTTCCTGCAGCTGTGTCCTGCAAATCACTGGTAACCCAATAAAGCCTGTACATGACCTAGCCAGACCTAATTAGCATGAGCATTGATAATGGGAGAACATGATAGATTCATTGTGAGTCCACCTTCCCAGATAATTAAGAGACAAAAGCATCGTAGGCCAAGGTGATAGGTGTATAAAGTAAAAACTATAAGTAAGTATGTGATAGTATATGACAAGATTTAGCTTTTGTTTCATTGCATGTACTGAAGGGAGATTCACACTGGTTCATACACACATGCTTACAGCTATGTGCACGGAGTGTCTCACTACAGAGACTTGGGTCTCTCAGGAATGTGTTAGTTAGCAGTGAGATGGGACTCTGACAAGGAGGTATGCAACTCAACATCTGTTGGAACTGTGTGTTTCACACCCTCACTCAGTCTCTCTCTCTCTCTCACACACACACACCCACACACACACAGACCTTAATCCCTGTAACCTGTGACCTAGGTCTGAGGTTGTGGCTCCTGTTTCCCTGTATTTACACTTGCTGGACTGTCAGGCTACAAACATTGTGCAACACTCAAATTACAGTGTGTTATGACATGTCTTTAAGATATGTAGCTATTGTATTAACACATTTGGATGTGCATGAAAAATGCTTAGATTTTTTTAATTATTTTATATTATTGTCAGATTACTTCTGCAGTGGTGTTGACATTTGCAGTGTTTTTATATTGCTTATGGGTCAAGGATCTGAAAAGGTGCAGGACCACCCAGTGAGTTAGATGTACAGTATTATCCTGAAGGACAAACACACATAGACACGTTGTGAGCAGTGAACAATGAGGGTGTGAGTACTTTTCAGCTTAATTCATGCAATCCAAGTGTCACACAGAGGAAAATGATAATCTTCTCAGACAATTAGACTGCAAGGCATTTGGAGAGCTACTCTTGGCCCTCTCAGGCAACCACAAACAAAAGCTTTTCATCACAGACCTTAAACCTTGAGCACACACTTGAACCAGCACAGTGCCAGTTCTTCATGCACAATAGTATTTAATTCACCCTATCATTTCTGTTCTTGTACTGAAGGGAACAATGCATTGTCGAATTGTGTCAGTGTGCAATATCCTGGGTAATATCCTGTTTTAGAATTGGTGCCACACAGGCCACTTAGAGTGAGATATGCACCTCATCTGCTAGTGCACAAATATGTGCCAATATGTATATTCCACACAACAAGTGCATTGATATTAATTGAATGTCCATGCATGTTCTACAGTCAGTACCTGGTAACTGGCTTCATAACATCACTACTGCTTGTGCGAAACACAGTAGCACAGCACTGCTCCAGCACTTGATTGCACAATCGCTTTCCCCAAAACAACACAGACCTGTTGAGTAACTCTCGTGTGAGGGACAATATGAAACTTAACTCTGAGCAGCACATACACATCAAGTTGAGCAATTTAATAAGCTGTAATCATTCGCCAGCTTTCAAACAGAGGTAACCACACTGTACTGGAGAGAGGTTATCCATTCACAGAGTGTAAAACAAAACAGGGCTGTAACATAACAGCCCATTGTAAATTAATAAAGCTTTATGTAAAAAGAGGAAACTCACCTTTCAGCTGATGTGAAATTCACAATGACCTCGCGCTCAAATAAAAGCTGTGGTGCAGACCCAGTGACAATGTAGGGCAAAACCACGCTACCCGTGAACTACATCATAACTTGAGTGCAGGGTGTGGTGATGGAGGGGCCAGTGAGGGATAGAGTACTGATACAAGGTTTCTGGGGGAGGGGAATGCAGGCTGACAGAAAAGAGACACAGAAACACACAGAGAAGCATAGGTTTCATCATTTGCCTGGTAGAACCCCTAGAGAGCCAGTCTAATTAAAGGTCTATAAATAAGTGGATCTTTTTCCTGGAGCTCACTTCTAACACTTCTCAGTCCTCTGTAGGTTTCACGCGGCGAGTGAATGAGTGGCATTTGGGCAAAGAGAAGAAAAAACACCTCTGGACATTGCATTTTTCAGGTCATAACTAGAAACAGAAGACCTCAACAGTATTGCAGTTTGTGAAGTTTAGCATCATCTTGTTTATCAGAGGGAGAAAAGTATTTCAGAGCACTTTCTGGTGATTGTACTCTGCCAGGTCACTCTGTTCCGTGTAGTTTCCGATTGTGCATGAACAAAATTTTGAGTTTTTCAGCTACTGTAAGTTACTTAGGGCTTACTAAGAAGATGCAGTAGGAAAAAGTTTCAAGGGGGCAAGGTGTCTGTGCAGTGTCGTTTACAATATGCACAACAAACAGCAATGTGCGTGCAGCACATTAAAGTAAAGTGCTAAACATGGTCAAGCACAGGCCCAAGTGGCAGTTCAGAAGTCTTAGCACTGAAGTCGGATCACTTATATCTTACTGGGTCTTGACCTGTAATTGTGCTTAAAGATCAACTTGCTAAGAGGTCATTAAGTTCATGTAAAAGAAGTGTCAGGTTTAAAAGAAGTGACAAACTTGATACTAGTGCTGGACACAAAAGTTGCTTCATATTCCTTTTCTGCATACTCTACTGCATAGTATGTTTGAAATGAACCCCCCCCCCCCCCAAAAAAAACCCAAAACATTTCCCCCTGTCTATCTACACAAAATAACACATAATGAAAAACATATTGAAAGCATTTGTATATGCAAAACCTGGAAAGTCCCCTTTACATATCCAGACCCTTTGCTGTATCAGTCCAAAATGTGGCTAAATGATGGTTAAGTAAATCCTGTTTTATTGAATAGCTTCTTCTGGCTTCATATATATAAAGATCATCATGTTGTGTACAGTAGGTTACATGTGTTTCATAAGTTACCATAAGGAATCATCAAGAAACACGTGACATTAGCAGGCTTGTCTGGCTTTAGCAACCAAGTAAAACAAGTGGCAGTTGCAACAAGTTGTTCTGCCACTCATTGCACTAAAAACAAGCCTTAGCTTAACCAGGACAAAGAAATAAAGAATGTATAAACAACTTGAAGAAATCTTTAGCATATATTATCTGAAAATGAAGATCATACCACTGGACCGTTTCTTAGATGGGTGCTGTGACATGAGTGGCACCTAAAGGCTGTAAGGTGGGCTACCTTTCTGTCGCACAACACACTGTGAAAGAAAACTAAACCGAAAAGTCCCTCTTATCCCTGTACTTTTTTGAATAATATGTGTTTTTTAGCGGGTGGTGATGTTGTGCCACTGGCCTGTGGAAAGCAGTTAAAGGAGCAGCACACATCAGCGTTGGCAGTCTACTTTTTGTGGGTTTTCATTGCCTCTTTTTTGGCCCATGGTGCCTGTGTCCCTCTGCTAGAGCACTTTTGACCAGCTGATATTTCTGTTTCTGTGACTCACATCACACATCAATTACACCACATACATACATCTACAAAGACCTGACACTACTTGGAAAAATTAACTGAACTAGACAAATTCAACAGTGATTTACAAAAAAGCGAAGCCATCTGTGTTCATGTCTGCTGCACCATACTGCAGATGTTTTATGAGTCCGCAGTGTTGAGTGCCCTCCTCCATGCTGTGGTCTGCTGTGGCAGCAGCACACAGTGGCAGACACATAGTGGCTGGTCCAATTAATCAGCAAGGCAAAGCTGTTACACCACATTATAAAATTTTCATACTTTTTCCTCAAACCAAGGACCCTTTAGATTTAGAATATGTGGTCAGTTAATTCAAGGTTTGGTGTAAAGATGATTCATTATTTTCAACACCACGAAAACCATTGTGCTAAATGATAGCGCTGGTCCTCTCAGCCTGGCTCCTGAGAGGACTGACCAGGGCATATGTAATAATAATTGATTTTGGAAGATAAAGACTGGTATCAGAGTATAAATACTATGTTGCTGCTCTTTTTATTGGGAATTACAAAAGCCTGCTGCCTCACGATAAAGTGAAATAGACACATATAAAGTGAGTATAGAAAAGATCAGCCCCTTTTCATCTTTTACTATAATTTTTTACATTGAATGATGGCAGATTTAATCTAACTTTTATTGAAAAAAGTGCTTCATGTGAACAGTGCAAAGACATTAAATAGCTTTGATCTACAAGAACAAGCGGTGGGTTTAGTTTTCTGGCACATGTACAGTAGATGCACTACTACTGCAGACAATCTGTGAAAATTATGAAATTTCATCATGGATTAAGTGCCATAGAGAGTATGATGAAACCTGAAGAAGTTATACAGGTGATGCTATACTACAGAGAAAAAGTTTGTCTATAACACAAATTCCCCAATTTGATAATGGTGGTACTGTACTTACTTTTAGGATCACCATATTTGTGTAGCTAGGTAGTTTAATATAAAATGTACACTATGTGCTATCATCTTGATACCATATTGTATCAAACTATTGTGACTCCAAGTTTTATTCTCCACAGTCGGTTGTTATTTTTACTGCTCTTCTTGCCTTGAGAAAAGAAAATGGAAGCATAACCAAGTTTCTTTAACTTTCAGTCTGCAGTACAAGGTGACGCATAATAATTTTTGTAGTAGCTGTGCAAGACGTCAAGTCTTGGACTTTAATCATTCAACATTACTAAATACCAGTATACATTGGTTTTCAGATGAAAAGAAAATGACTTAGGGGTTTATCTATTTCCCTTTTTCTAACAAAATGTCTGCACCATTGATTCAAGTTAGGTCTGTCAGCAGACATTACTGCACATGATAGTTCAGAGTAAAGGACGTCTCATGTCTCTAATAAGCTGTTTTCTCATTTCGCTGTCCTCCTTAGTGGAAGGCACTAACACACAAGGAAAGGACAACGGTGCTTAGAAGCGTCTTGGGATGTAGCAAACAACTCCTTACATTTTATTCTTCTTAAGTTTTGGTTCTTCTTATTCACCTCTTAAAGGGCGATTTCCCCAATTTTTAACTTTCTTTCTATTGCTTTAGTTTAGGGTGTAAATGTACATTAACGCTTTTAAACTTCCCTGTATCAAATTATTTCTCAGCTTCTTGCTGAAAAACTCCTCCAGATGACATCACCCGGAGGAGTTTTTTAACATTAGGTGTTCAGAGGATGTCATCTAGAGGAGCCCTAGAAAAGAAGGTTGACCATAATACGAACTCCATAGTGTGAGCAACGAGATGACATAATCTGAACTGAAAGTTCCTCCAAGTGATGTGTTCTGGAGCCATTTTTCAGCTACACTTAGAGACATATTTTAAAATAGGAAAGTCAAAGGGATGTTTAATGGCATTTATTTACATGTACTACCCAAACTAGAACCAGAAGAAGCAAATTCAAAAATCGGTGAAGGCGTCTTTTAATATAATGCACTCAGTACGACTCCACTACCCACTATGACCTTAATAATAAACACATAGTAGAATCATCAATTGTCTGACAGATTCAATTTTGAATTTTGAAACTTGAATTTTTACTCTTGTTAAAGTAGAATTCATGGCAGAGCTGCTGTAATAGATTGCATAGATGTTACAGATGTATTTAATGTTGTGGCTTGTGACCTAACTACTAGTGATGTGTGAGGGTTGGAAAATTGCTAATTATTATTTGCCATTCTGGGTGTTATGGCAGCAGCTTTAAAAGCACAAGTTCTCATCTCATTTTTGATCAGCCAAAAAGGACACAAGTTGCACCACTCTTTAGACCTCTGTACTGGTTTCCAGTAGCTCCCCACTTCATGTTCAAAGCTCTGATTCTTGCCTAAAGAGTGGTCAGTAGCTCCTACCTACCTCAACACCCTTATTCAGGGCTACAATCCCTCAAATCCTCTGTACTTTTCCAACAAACAATCTCTCTTGGCGTCTGTCCTTGGAACTCTCTCCAAATCAAAATGTCTTCCCAAGCACACAAAGTGTCTCTTTCAATCACAGGTGTCTAATGAGGGCCGGAAGTAAAGTTAGAAAAATACCATTTAACAAGCAATAAAAGCAGTTACTACAGTAAGTGGATGCAAAATGGGTTTTATCGAAAGCCAACATAAAGGAACAATTGTTTGGTGCCATGAACGACCTGTTAGAGGATGGCTCTTCAAAGAAATATATTTGTCAATAGATTGTTCCTTCATAGAACCATCAAAATGTTATTCTTGAGTGTGACTACTGCAGAAGTGGTTACCCCTAAAACCCAAATGCTTTATTAAAAATAATTTTGTAAATGGTTTATAAGGAACTGTACAGAAAAGGTGCATGAACATTTGTTACTGTTAAAGAAAAGTTTATTTTAAAATCAAAAATATTTAAAACCAGTAATAAACAAAATTATCACAACATAAAGCTCAACAGTTAACAGTACAGATTGTATTATAACAACAGGATAAATACATAGTAAACTAAAACAGAAACTTATTTTTTTACAGTATACTTGAATACACTTATCATCAACATGCAGAGACAGTACTTCTTGCAAGTTTTATCTTGTATTGCAGAACTTTACTGTTTGACTGCAAAATTAACAAAAAAACAAACAAAAACAAAAACAAATCAATAATGATGATAATAAATTTCCTTAAAACAAACACAAACAAAAACCTTGTCTGGCTTTGAGGTTCACACATTTTAGGAGAACAGACACCAGAGGGTGCTTTCCTCTAGTCTACAAACTCTGGGATGTGGATTTTCTGCAGTGATTTTATTGCACCTTAATCACAATGTGATTACAGCAGCTCGTTATTCTGTTATTCTGCTCATTAAAAAAATTGGCATGTGCATAACTGGAGTTACAGGAGCTCACTGTTTGTATGCCTTAAATATGGACTTGTATTCCGGACATAGGGCGCATGGACAGCTATTAGTTTGGAGTTCGTGCCCCAGCCTTTTGGTGTGGGACTTGCATGTTCTCCCTGTGCTTGCATGCGTTTCCTCCGGTTACTCTGGTTTCCTCTCACAGTCCAAAAACATGTACAGTCATGGCCAAAGATACCAGCACCCTTGCATTTCTGTAAGAAAATTGTTGCAGTTGCAAATGTTTTGGTATTCAGGTTTATTAACAACACAAAAAAAACATAGAAAAGTCAAATCTGATACAATTACACACAGAACCCAAACAATGCATTGGACAAAATTATTGGCACATACGGATTCTTGTCACCCAACTTAACATTTGGTATCACCTCCTTTGGAAAACATTACTGAAATCCATCACCTCCTGTAACCATGATTGAGTTTCTTACACCTCTCTACCTGAATTCTGGACCACTCTTTTGCAAACTGCACCAGGTCATTCAGATTTGAAGGACGCCTTCTCCCAACTGCTGTTTTGAGTTCTGTCCACAGGTATTCTATGGGATTCAGCTCTGGACTCATTGCTGGCCATTTCAGAACTCTCAGCACTTTGATTGTAACCATGTCTGAGTGCTTCTTGAAGTGTGTTTTGGGTGATTGTCCTGATGGAAGACCCATGAGCTCTGGTAGAGATGCAGCTTTCTGACACTGGACACTACATTGCTCCACAAAATTCTTTGGTAATCATCAGATTTCATGATACTGTTCACACAGTCAAGGCATCCAGTGCCAGAAGCAGCAAAGCAAACCCAAAATATATTTGAGCCTCCCCCATGTTTGACTGTAGGGACTGTGTTCTTTTCTTTAAAAGTCTCATTTCTTTTTAAAGTACATGTATAAAATTCACCCCACAGAACATTCCCCCAGAAAGATTGTAGTTTTGTCACTTAAGTTTTGGCAAACTCCAGTCTTCCTTTTTATGCCTTTGTTCACCAGTGGTGTCCTCCTGGGTTTGCTACCAAAGCCTCCCATTTCATTCAGATGGCGACGGATAGTGTGAGCTGACACTGTTGTACCCTGTGTCTGCAGATCAGCTTAAATTTAGCTACAGTGGTAGCTACAGTGCTATGGGCTGTTATCCTCTTGATGATATTGCGCACAGTGGACACAGGAACATTAAGATCTTGGAGCCTTGAGATTGTCTATGTTTTTCCACAATTTTTTCTCAAATCCACAGACACCTCTTTCTTTTCTTCATGCTCAGTGTGATACACAACACAAAGGTTGAACCAACGTTTCTCAATTTTCACTGGTTGCAAGTGAGATTACCACACCTGTTACTTGCCACAGGTGTGTCTAAATACAAATTACAGGAGCGTCACATGCTTGAAAAGCAATTATTTCTTAAAATTTTGACAAGGTGCCAATAATTTTGTCCAGTCCATTTTAGAGTTCTGTGTACATTTTTATCAAGTTTGACTTCTCTGTTTTTTTTTGTATTGTTTCAGTGCAAACAACAACAATAAGCACGTGAATACCAAAACATTTGCAATTGGAGCAATTTTCTGAGAGAATGCAAGGGTGCCAATATTTTTGGCCATGATGTGCATCTAAAATTGCCTTTTGACTCTAAATTGCCTGTGGGTGTGAATGTGAGTGTGAATGGTTGTGTATCACACAGTGTATCACAGGTTGCTTTGTATGGGGCCGTGTAGCTGCAGAGTGACCATACTGACCCTTCATGACATTATTAAGACAAGACAATCTTAATGTTGGGCTGGTCTAATTACTAAGGATAGCATTTATAATTACTCTATTCGTGGACTATATCTCAGAAATTTGACATAATTAGTCCCTCATTAAAGCAGTCAAACATGACTCAGTTGTGTATCACTATGCGGTGGGGAATCCATAGGAAGCAGCAGAGACGTGCAACTAAAGTAGATTTTACGAGTTAACTGTAAATTAGTGCCGGACTTTATAAACTGCTCCTCTGAATTAAGAAAGGGTTAGTGATGGTGTAGGACATCTGTAGGTTGTGTATCAACAGGTGAACCTAGAAATTACATACTTTTTAATGAAGCCTGGTGTAAAGTCAGCCATATGATTCTACAATTGAAGGTACCATTTACCCTCACTCTCTGTGTCCTAGTTGGTAAAAAAACTAAGAATTCATCCCACCACATTGGTACTGAAGTCCACCTGTTCTGAAAGCCTGCTGATTAGAATGTGAGGTTGGATCACATTAAAGCAGATGAAAATTAAAGCAATTAAAATCCAGCATGAGTCCTATTTCCATCCAGATGTTTAAAAAGTAAGTTAAGCAGAGTGACTGTAGCATCTTCCACATCTTCCAGTCCTCTATGCGGGCAAAGTTCATGCTTGGTTTGCTTCAGAATTTCTGATCTGACCAAGTTTTTATTACATCTGAAGTCAGAGCATCCGGCCTAAAATCATTCCGAGTTTTTGGGCATCTGGGTTTAGACCCAGGAACAACAACAGCATCTTCCCAAAGTTTGGGGACAAGCTGTGACTTTAAGGACGCCTTTAAATGAAATGAAAGTCAGGGCTCAGTTCTTGTGTCCAGCGACCACAGATTCTGTCAGGCCTATAACGTTTGTTTACTTTTACTGAGCCCAAGTTTTTTGAGCTCAAAACTTAGTCTTTGAGTTGTTTTGTTACAATCAACAGTATCAAATTGAGTATAACAACAGAGAATTAGCAAATTCAGTATTGGAGTCAAAACAATCTAAAATAACATGAGTGTTGTGTGTCTTTGGATTGTTATTTTGGATTTGTCTTTGGCCTGCTATTCTCTTCATATTGACCAGCCTGAGCCAAGTCATGCAGCCATCTTGCTCTTCAAATTTTTAATCAAAACTGGTTTGTCACTATGTCCAGATCAGAAGCAGTTCTCTCTTTAAAAGCCAGTTTCTTCTTCTTTATTGACCAATAACAGTTTTCTAAAGTCTTATCCTGTGTGGTTGGAAAGGAGACATATTTACAAAAGGTCTTACAACTTTGGTGCATGTGGTGAGATCAACTGCAGTTATCAAAGATGGTGCTGCATCTTGTGAACAAATGTGCCCGTTAGCAGTTGCAGAGCTTCAGCTTGTTTACACACAGACATACCCCTCCTCTTTGAGCTTTGCCCATAACTTCTGTCAGACTCTTTGCAGGAAAAAATTAGATTAAGAACAAATACAAGGAAACAACAAAAGGGGGCGGCTGTAACTCACTTGGTAAAGGCAGTCGTCTACATACCACGGGGTCAGTGTCTGGGCAAGACACTGAACCCCTAACAGCCCATTCCCATCCCCAGGTGTGCAATGCTGGTCCAAGCCCGGTAGAAATTGGGGAGGGTTGCGTCAGGAAGGGCACGGCCCTCATGGGATAAGCTGAAAGGACAAAAAACCAAAGAAACAACAAAACATGCACAAATGATGCAGTGTTTAAAGTGGGTAGTGGAGTCCTACTGGAGTGAATTATAAGAAGAGCTGGTTCTAATGTTTTGGCCACCACATTAATTTTAAATAGCCACTTTGACTTCACTAAGAAACACATAGTTGAATTATCACCTTTCTGACAGTTTCTTCCTAAAAACTGAGACAATATAACTTTGTGAAAGTAGAATTCATGGCAGAGCCACTGTATTGGATTGCATTCTGTGTTGGTTGCTACAGTGTTAGCTGTGTTATTTAGCTTGCCACTCAAACTTCACATTTTGCCAAGGTAGGCTATTGAAGGTTTTGTAAAGTTATTCTAGATGTGTAGCTTCGACTGGCACATAGGAAAAACTGTCTGAAGGTGCATATTTACTTCACGATAAAACTTTGTTGTAACTCTTCCAAGTTTTGTTTGTGGTTGACATACAATTTACCAGAGTTTGTCAAAGTTTTACTGTTGTCGTTCAGTTAAAGTTCGCCTTTGATGTGACAGTAGAAAAGCTAAGCAGAGTTATGTAAACCCCGTAATATTACTGTAAAATGTCTGCGTACATCATTCTTTGGCTTCTGACACCTTTTTTGCTGGTTCAGTAAAAACCACGGTCCATTAAATGAACCACAACTTTGGATAGTTGTGTAAAACTGAATTACACTGAAGGGGGGAGGGGGAATCAAATTGCACCAATTTATGAATCCTGCTCATTGAGCTTTCAATTTCTTTGAATTATTTTGAGTGTAATTTAATAAAAGGAACTTGAATTGAGGTGGCTGAATGTGAATTAATTTGAATTTCATTTAAATAGCTAACAGCTACTTTCTCTCCACGGCCCCTGGGCAGGTACACAAACAACAAACAACAAGCATTTATTCTTTCTTTAAATAGATTTGAATAATGTGTTGTTGAATTAATTTGAATTTACATAAGTGAAAAGGTTTGAATTACTTACATTTGAATTAATTGGATTTCTAATTGTAGACTTTGCTAGCTTGTGTTCCCTCCACAGTCCTTGGGCAGGTACATGCAATACACAAACAACAAGCATTCATTCCTTATTTAAATGAATTTGAATTTAGTCAATTTAAAAGTTTTTTTTTTTTACTATATTTGAATTTATTTTCTGGTAACTCTGTCATATCAGGGTAAAAGAGGGGTAAAATTGAAAGGCAATATGGGGTGGTAGTGCAGTGGTAGTAGGGCTGATATCTCAGTAATAACAAAGTAATGGCTGCAGTTCTGTTAAAACAATATAACTTGTGTTTAATAGGTTAAAATAATAGTGATGTCACAGTAACCAATAAAATAATAACTAGGTAATAATAATAATTGATGCTTTATCTAGGTAATGGGAGGTCAGAAACACACAGAAACACACAATAACTAAAAAAAAAGTTATAATCAGATAGTTACATAGGTCACGTACAAACCAAAAGCCACAGTACTTATTTGAAATTAATGTTTTAAAATAAATGAGTTTGATTTTTTTGAATTTTAATTACATAAATAGCTAATTTTTTATTATTTTATTGAATTTGAATGAAATTACTTTAAATAACCTTGAAATAATATTGTTGACATTATTAATTAATTTCTTTGAATTTTAATTAATTTGAATATACACTGAATTGTTTTCACATTTAAAAAAAAATTTAATGAACTTAATTTAATTTCTTGAATTATATTTCTGGTTGCACACTACAGTTTAGTGAAAGCAGGATAAAAGTGAGGTAATTCTCCAGAAATAATAAAGTAATATAGAATAATAACTATGTAATACCATGGTCGTAGCGGAACCTATATTAAGCTTGTAGGGCCGTAGAATTTATGTAATAACCACATAAAAGGGGGGTAGTAGATCTGTAATGACAAAGTTACAAAATCATTATGTAAAGGAAATTATGTAATGTCAAGAAATTTCCTAAAATAACAACCTGGTAATGGCTTCCTTAAACTCATTGGATTTATCATGGTAACAGGAGGCCAAAAACTAGGGATAAAATTTATAAGGTAATCACCAAAATGTACAGTAATTATCTAAAAACAGACAAAAAACAACCCTTCAGTCCATTAGGAGACAGAGAGACAAGCTCAATAATAAGATTAGATGTTAGAAGCTGAGAAGAAACATGAAGAGATGACAAAAGACAATGACGAGCGAACCCCTTGTACAATATGTAAGTATTTCATGGTATTATGTATTTCATGCAGTGATCAGTTGTTCCTGTTTACCTGATGGTTATAGTTGTAACTCCATCCATGCTTGTGTTCCATTTTTCACTTAGACAGAGGAGAGAGAAGGACAAGGCAACATCACAATTGAACTCTCATGTCTAAGGTACATATCCTTGTAACTGATGTTATTACCAGGAAGTGTAGCTGTGTGTTTATGTTCATGCTTTTAACTAGTACTTTATTGTTTCTGCTTTTTATTAAAGAGAGAAAAACACATAGAGAAAACAGACACAAAGAGATGAGACAGAGACTAAAAGGAGAGAGGAAACAATTTAGCAAGAAATGAAGGGAGACAAGGGACAAAAATGTAAATAATCAACTAAATGTTCAAAATTGACGTGATCCCATAAATAATATTCTCTTAATATGAAATTTTAATTCACTTTGTCTGCACTTTGTTTTAGAGGGAAGACAGAGGATTAGATAAAAAGGGAGAGAAACTAAAGAAGAACTATCAAACAAGAGGAGAGGAGAGGAGGTGGGAGGATGAAGAGCTACAGCCTTAGTGGTATTAAATATGAATGTTCATATTTAATACCACTAAGAAATATAAAGAAAGCACAAGAGGGGCAAACAATTTTTCCTCCTACCTTCCTACCTTACAATGTCGCTTCTCACTCACCTCTTCACTCACAGTAACATTAGCATCGGTGTGAAAAACATGTAAAATGTATTTTCTTTGTGTTTATATTGTTGTTATAGCTGCTGATTAGTTTGGTTAGCTGATAGCTGATAAGTTGGGCCACGTGTAACTTTCTGTAGCTAGGAAGAATTCCCTTTACTCTCAAGTTAAAATAAAATGTTACATCGTCAATTTAACCATTACTCATGAGACCAAAAAAACCTCTCCTGTCTCGGTCAGTGACTTTCTTATTGCCATTGTCTCATAAAGCTGTAATTGGTGAGACGCTGGGCACCAATTGTTGTAGGTTATAATAGTAGTATAATAGTCTTTCCAAAGTAAGACTCACTGTTTGAGAATGCTCTGATCTATTTAAAGCTTTTCAGTTTCAATGCCTTTCTTTTTCACATGGATGATTTACCAACATAGTCACTCACTAAAAGTTGAAGGTGCTAGATACACATGTAAATAATTTAGAATTTGCTTGTGGTATCAACAGAAAAGATACTTGATAATTATCAGTGCTGCTTTATGTTTGTCTGTAAAAACATTTACATCATCATATTATATATTACAGATGATTTTATAAACACTATCAGATGATATGGTGCTCACTGAAGAAGCCTGTTTGGTATGTTACATTCAAAGCGAAACATCTTAGACATAATGACAGTGGCCAATTAGTTGACAACATGGAGCCAAATAGGCTTTTATTACCACTAACATCAAAACACTATAATTAATTATTATTATAATTACTTATACAACCCCAATTCCAAAAAAGTTGGGAGGATGTGTAAAATGTAAATAAAAACTGATGCAATGAGTTGCAAATCTCAATAACCCATATTGTATTCACAATAGAACATAAACATATCAAATGTTGAAACTGAGACATTTTACCATTTCATGGAAAATATTAGCTCATTTTGAATTTGATGGCAGCCACACATTTCAAAAAAGTTCGAAGAGGGTAATGTTTGTTTGAGGGTAATGTTTTGTCCTCGGCCTGAGTTGCTATATTGTTTATGTTGTTTTATGACACGCCAAATGTTTTCTATTGGTGAAAGGTCTGGACTACAGGCAGGCCAGTTCAGCACCCAGACTCTTCTCCTGCAAAACCATGCATTTGTGAAATATGCAGTATGTGGTTTAGCATTTTCTTGCTAAAATGTGCAAGTCCTTCCCTGAAAGAGACGTTGTCTGGATGGGACCATATGTTGCTCTATAACCTCTATGTACTTTTCAGCATTGATGCTGCCTTTTCAGATGTGTAAGCTGCCCACGCCATAGGCACTAATGCTCCCCCATACTATCAGAGATGCAGGCTGTTGGACTGTCTGCTGATAACAAGCTGAATGGCCCTTCTCCTCTTTAGTCTACAGAACAGGGTGTCCGTGGTTTTTGACCCCAGAAAAGTTTTCGATTTTGCCTCAGACCATTTCAAATGAGATTTGGCCCAGAGAACAATGCTTATACAATGCTTCTGCATTGTATTCAAATCTAGCTTCTTCTTTGGATGATACAGCTTTAACTTACATTGTGGATTGCACAGCAAATTGTGTTCACAGACAGTGATTTCTGGAAGTGTTCCTGAACCATGTAGTGATAAGTAGAGAATCATGTCTGTTTTAATGCAGTGCTGCCCAAAGATTACACACACAAAATTTTGACCTTCGGTGTTGTCCCTTGCTCACAGAGATTCCTCCTGAATCTTTTCATGATACTGTAGATGCTGGAAGTATTGCAATTTTAAGTCATAACATTTTTCTGAAATTGTACCACTATGTTTGGCGCAGTTTGACACAGATTGGTGAACCTCTGCTCACCTTACGTCGTCATGTTACTGACCTGTTGCCAATTAACCTAATTAGCAGTTAAATGCTCCTCCATTTATTTTTACTTTTACTTTTCAAGCCTTTGGTTGCACCACTTCCCACTTTTTTGAGAAGTGTGGCTGCCATCAAAGTCAAAATGAGCAAATATTTTCCATGAAGTAGTAAAATTACTCAGTTTTCACATGTGACATATTGTTGTAGATCTTTGTATCTGCATGCATTGCATGGAGAGGAGATGTATTAAAGATAAAGTGAATTTCATGTTTAAATGTTTAAAGGGCATGTTATATTGTTTGCTCGACTTTGACTTTGACTTGGCAGCGTGAAAAGCCATATTTTACCCTGAATTGATGAGGCTTTATGTCTAAAAATAGACAATTAGTCTGGGAGTTTTTGCTTTAGCTGCGTGCGCTGTTGTGCTTTGCAGGTCTCGGCAGGCAGGCACCACACTGGCTCGCTGAGAGAGATGTGTTTGGGAAAGCGTAACGAAGAGGTCGACTCTCTTCTTTCTTGGAAAAACACAGCTGCACACATTTAAAGTTATAAGTACATGGTAAATGGTCTGCACTTATATAGCGCTTTTCTACCTATTGGCACTCAAAGCGCTTTACACTGCTTCTTATTTACCCAATCACACTCACAATCACACACACATTCATACACTGATGGGGGAGCTGCTATGCAGCTGGCCAACACTCACCGGGAGCAACTAAGTTGGGGTTCAGTGTCTTGCTCAAGGACACTTCGACATGTGACCGGAGGAGCCGGGGATTGAACCAACAACTGTGAGATTGGTGGCCAACCGCTCTACCTTCCTGCGCCACAGTCGCCCACATGCAGTATTTACACTGGGGTTAAAGGCAGCAAAGTGGTGTTGATGGAAAAGTGTTTTATTTATTTATGTTTTACTTGTCTCAAATACATTTAATCGCACTTAGTCCATTTATCTTTTCCATGAGACCACTAGAGATTGCTGGTTAGTCATTGCAATACCAGCTCCTCAGCTGAAATAATGACATTAGGCAAACTTCCTCAGAGGCAAAAAATACAAAGGCCAATATGCGATGCAAATGATGATGCTATCAAAGCAATCATTTATAAAAATCTTAAATAATTAAATACTTTATAAAGTATAAAAATCTTAAAAAGTAGAAAAGGTATTTAAAAAGCCGCGTACAAGCAATAATGTCCTTTACAAGCTGAACGTTTTGAAGATTGAATGGTGTTGAATAGTTGAAAATATGCTGAAGTAGTTGGTAAAATGAGAATAAGAGAATAATAATACAGAGTAGGATCTCAATACTGTGAATGTCCGAGCAATGTAAAGCATTCAGTGGATAATAACGTCCTAAGGAAGTCTAACGGGACGTGACGTCATCAAAAAGGGCCATCAAGAAGGAGCTTCATTCATGCTTTCAATTTGACGAACAGACCGACAGGTTGGAATTAATCTAATCTCAGAAAGTACTATGGATGTTTTCTCGCTGTGTGGGCTTGAGATGTATGAATGTGAGTCTGTTTGCTTTTGCAGCGATATCTGTTGTACTCAACAGGTGCTGCTGAGAGTAAGCGCTCCTAATTCCCGGTAGGAAGCTAATGTTAGCCCAAGAAATTGGTATTGGTAAAGTTAACGTTAGCGTTAAGTCTTAATTTCTTTATAAAGTGAAATTATTACCAAGAGGATATTATAGTATCGAATGTTGTACACTTTCATTAAATTTTAAGCCAACGTGGAGTAAAAGTTCATTAAATTCTGTTTCAGGTTTTAGGCACATCGGCTTTCCGAGTTTCTTGCAAGTTCATTAATTTCATTAAAAGAGGAATTGGACTTTGGACGTCTACAATTTACTGTAGTGATCTTAGACTGACATTGCTGGCCAGCTGTTGTTTTTACAGTCAAAGACTTTTAAATCTTAGATTTAAAAAGAGAGCTCTCTAAACTTTCATTATAATCTGTATATTTCTGTTTCACATTTTACTGTGTATTGTTTTTCAGGTGTAAATATAATAATGGATTCGCTTTATGGTCCGTTGGGCTTGGGTGTAGCAGCAGGACTGGGTTGTGGGCTCATCCTCGGTTGGCACCTTCGGTGTCGCTTTGGCCCTACATCTAAAAGCCTGACGGCAGCGATGGGAGACGGCGCCAGTGAAGCAAGTGTGATGGGAGAAAGAGGCGAGTTCAAGATGATTCTGGTGGTCCGAAATGACCTGAAGATGGGCAAAGGGAAGGTTGCTGCCCAGTGCTCCCATGCTGCTGTGTCAGCCTACAAGCAGGTCCAGCGCAGGAACCCTGAGCTTCTCAAACAGTGGGAGTACTGTGGCCAACCCAAAGTGGTGGTGAAGGCCCCTGATGAAGACACACTGATTAATCTGCTGAGTCATGCAAAAGAAGTAGGGCTTCCTGTCAGCCTGATCCAGGATGCAGGAAGGACACAAATCGCACCTGGGTCACGCACTGTGCTGGGTATTGGTCCAGGCCCAGCTGAACTCTTAGATATTGTCACTGGAGACTTGAAGCTGTACTAGAGCTTGCATCTCTAGGAATTTCTCATTGTTAAAACTATGTACAAAACAACTTACTTTATTACATCTAACTACTTGAATTTTGGGGATTATATGCTTGTATATAAGTAATAAACTTTTTATAATTTACATAAGTTCGGTAATTGTTTAAATGGCAGAAACACAGTAAAGTTTCCATCTTGTGGTGGAAAATAATAAATAGTTTGAGTCTAAAATGTATTACTCTGAGCATAGTCTCTTTTCCCCGCAGTAAGAATGAATGCCATGGGTAGAAGGGTATCTCCCTACATGCTAAAGGTAGAACTAAGGGGAGCACAATTTAGTTCACTGTATGCAGAGTAAGGTTGAGGTGAAAGGTTTAGTGGAGAGGGAAATCCAGACAAAAGTGGATTGAGCAGGTTTTCAAGGACAAGGAACTGATTGATGATTGGACATATGGAAAACCTAAATAATTTTGGGAATATTGGTGTCAAATCTTTGATAATTAAATTAAAAGTTGAATCCCACCCCCAGTAGGAGTTAAGGAATAGCCCAGAAAACAATATAAATAAACTAACAACATCCACACTTTTAGACCAGTTTTCAACCTCTGTCTTGGTGTATTGACATTTTTTGTAAATACTTCACTATTGAACTTTTTGTTCCTGCTCCCTGATTATTTTGAAGACAAGTTTTGTGGCTGCTTGAGAAAAAAAACGCCATTCTCAGAGGAAACACATAAAAATAAATTCTGTCAAATGTTACGTGCAAAACAGTGATTGAATGGCAGTTGATTCCATGTTATCATTTTATGTCGAATTAGAAATCTTAAGAAATCTTAGAAATCTTAAGTGTTCTTTGAATGACCCCAAAAACTATATGAAAGTAAGTCATATATTCAGTATTTAATAGTTAAAATACAACTTAACTCACCACAATGACCAGTTGGATGTAACATTTTGTTTGTATTGAAGCAGTAGAGATGGTTACAAGACTGAATGTCATTTAGATTTCTTCATAAAATTAAAAAGAAGCTTAAACCTCATTTCTGGCCTTAAATTATACAAACTTTCTTACCAGTTGCCAGGACTGACAGAATGTCTCTGCTACGCTGAAACAAATCTCTGCATGCCTAGCAGGTATGGTACACAGGAGGCTCCGTCCACCAAATCGCCCGGTTGATTGGTTTGGAGAGATCAGGTCTCAGAGATGGAGTGCTCCCTTTTTCACCTGCGATGTTGCACGACTGATTTAGTGGCTTGTGTGTACGGTGCTGTTCTCGATTTCATTAATGATCTTGCCTTCTCTTTCAAGGTGACACATACAGGTAACGCTTTAAGGTGCTGATTTGTCCGGCAAATATAATGTGCTGGTACTCGGCTCAGTAATAAGAAAAACACAATTTTAAATAAAAAACAAACTAAGTAATCAAACACATAAAAGGTGACAGCAGCTATAAAACCTAGTGATAATACTTCTCAATTTTGTTTTAGGCTTTTTTCAATTCTTTCCCTTTTCGATGTTTTCTGCTAAAACCCCTCCTCAGGTTCTGTGGAAAAGGTCTGGAAAGTGCTCTCCTCAGGAATGTAGAGCCTTTAAGAAAGTGGTGAACCATCAAATTTCCATGTAAAGTGTACAAATATATTAAAGATCCTGTCTTATTTCTAAGCCCAAAATCAACTTTAAGCAAATTTATGGCACTGACAGTATTAATTCCATTTGTACACCTTGAGTTTTCTATGTTCCAAGCAGGGGTTACTTTTGAGATTAACACAGGCAGCCACAACACTACCACCATCTGGTGGTATTAATGTTATGGTGTACATGGGCTCAGCATGGAACATTTTTATGCTGACCCTGATCGGCTGTTAGAACACATTGTGCTTTGCAGTTTGCTGTGTGTGGGTCTGTGTAGCTGCAGAGTCAACGTTGTTGGGAGATCGTATGATTATGGCAGGGATATAGATGACCAAACTGGTTTCTCTCACCTATATCCTATAATTTCTTCTCATTCTATCACATTAATTCTTACGCCAGAACACAATACATTTTAATATTAGTTATAATGGAAAATGGCAAAAATCAACTGAGTCGCAAATAAGGATTCAAATGTTTAGTTTGTTTAGCAGATGGTATAGAATCGTATTGTTTCTTATTTTCTCATTGTTAAAAAGATATACCTCCATAATGTCAGTATTTGCTGTAGAGCAGACAAAACAAAATGTTACACCTGTCAACAATGAGTCATTAGAGGCCCTATTACAGAAACTTCCTAAATATTATGTAAGATAGAAAGACAGATAGATAGATTTTTCCCGATTGGGTATTACAGAAGCAGCATTAAAAGGTTTTAGTTATACCGCCCCAGCATAGCACTGTACTGGCTTATCTGGTAAACTTGGTGTTGCCAATAGTGGTTCTCCCTCTTCATTGGTGGTCTTTTACTCTGGGTTGGTTCTGGTTTGATTCCTCTGTTTTCAGAATGGCTTCTCTCAGGCATACTTCTATTGTCTCAGGTTACCAACAATGTCTGGTTTGTGTTCTCCTCGACACTTTTGCCAGCCTATCACCTCTTTGGACTTAAAACATTCTCGTGAGTCACTGTATGCTGTTTCTGAGCTGCATGTGTTTGCTATTATTATTCAGTTCAGCTCTGCACTCATGCATGTTTTAATAATGTGCAACAGAAGAGGGAAACAGATATAGATACTGTTCATTCAGCTATAAATGATGTGATTGTTTCATTGTTTGTTAACTGTATTAATAATGATATTAATAAATAAGATAGAAATGTAAACGTGTTAGGACATTTCCATTGATTTATCTAATTGAATGGAAATATAAATGGATTGCTTTCTTACACATGGGGCACCTCCATCCTTCAAAGGGCCAACTCAGCCATCTGTAACAATAAAACTGTGTTCAGTTTGACTATACTACTGGTTGTGTCAGCTGTCAGACTAGTCTTTACAAGCTGTGCTGACGAAGTGCGTACTCCCCTTTTATTATGATAAATATTCAAATTCCAATGTCCACTTCCTTTATTGCAGCTATTTTCTGTAGCAATCCTGATGGCTGTGGCAACATGAGAGAAACTGTCAGTGTTGTTTTGTAGGTTTTTATATTTGGACATTAATGGCAGTGCAAAGTAGTGTTTGTACTTCTACTAAAACATACAGTAACTTTGTTTAGATTTTTCTTTCTGAAAGAAGATAACTGTTTGTTAAAATATCTTTCTGAGAATGACTGGTAGGTTACTCCTTGTAGCATCTCTTGCTGTTTTAGTTTAACTTATCACCGTACAGAGTGGTTTGTGATACATCTTTCTTTAAAATGCTATGGATACTGAGCAACACATCTAACTGATGCCACAGATGTTACTGTCAAAATTAAACCTAAAATTGTTGTTGCTGTCACACAGCCATCCACTGGAAGTGTTGAAATAGTATTGTGACTTGTCACCACTTCCTTTAGAGAGAAATCGAGTGCAGGAGGCTGAACTTGTAACACGTACTGACAGCTGAACATGTTTAAAATGTCTATGTACAGCATTTTTAACTAAAATGCATCACCACATTATAAGCCCAAATGTCCCAAGCTTCACTTGGAAGTGGTCCAAGAATTAACTCTCTCTGTGGCAGCCCAGACTTTGATGGGGTGTTCTCACCTTTCTAAACAAATTGAGGCTGTAGACATGCCAGAGTTTGATTAAATTGCAGTGTGGCAGGTATGAAAGCACCTGCAAGTAGACAACATAGAAACTTTATCTAAACAACGGTAAGAATACCAGTGTATTTTACAATGGTATAAAATGCATGTTTTGATCACAGTGCAACAAATTTGTGTGTCTACACTATGTAATCTTAACCAAATCTGGGATATGTAATGGCTGCTGACTATTAAAGATTTATATATGTATTATGCTGTGGGAAACAGCTGTTTACAGCCAATCAGAGCCCATCTGAAAAATAGAGAGATGCTGTGGCAGAATCTAAATTTTAAATCTAAATCTAAATTTGTCATATTGTCATTACAATATTTTACACATATTGCAGATTTTCCTCGTATCATGCAGGATTTCTGGGAGGCAAATGGACAAGGAGTCTGGAGAGCAGGACTGCTTGCAAAGACACTCCATAAGAAGACTCAGTTTAGACTGAACAGTTGGGATCACTGTTCAGTCTTTGTCGGGTAAAAGTGGATCAAAGAGGATTAATGGATAAAATACTTTGTGGGCATTTTGTTGACAGTAGCACCATTATAAAACCGGCTGATCTGAAAGTCTGTTGTTTGAAAAAGCTCTGTCTGAAATCAAACAGAGTCACCTTGACCAGCAGCTTTGGCTTTTTGTACAGGCCAACAACAAATGGAAATTGCATTCTGAATTAAATGTCTCTGCACACCTCACAATTAAGTGAGTGATCTGGACTTTCACCATCATATCTTACAGCCTTCCTTTGCCTTACTCCACCTGTGAGCAGATGCTGCATGCTGGAAAGATCCACTCCGAGTGTCAGATGATGAGAGATTCTTGCCTCACAGCAGGAAATCAGAAGTAGGTCAAGACTGTCAACCCTTTGGTGCAGCAGTGTTTTACTCTATATCTCATGGTTCTAGCACAACATAAAGACAGAAGCACTACACTTACAGTGCAGGATGGTTTGGACTTTTTTTACTTTTTTTTTCACTTTCTGGTTTCATTTAAAAGACAAATACTTACTCACTTCTTCATCTATATTTATAACTACTTTATATAAAATGAATATAGTGTGTTTTGCCTATTTTGCTTTATTGGTCCTAAAGTTTAAGAGGCTTAGATCTCACATACTGGAAGAAATGGCCTCTTCTACTGTTTTTGGATTAGGAACAATTTTGTTGCCTTTTTGGACTTTTACAACCTCTTTTTTTAGGCAATGATGTTATTTTGTAATGTGAGGCTTGTATAGTGTGTAGACATGGTTTATTCAGTAATTTCAAGTTAAGTAAGGTTTGTATTTGTATTTGCAATACTGTGAGCCCAAAGATTTGGGCCTTCGGATTTTAGTGATTAGTGATTTTAGAAAGTGGAAATGTTCTTCTACGGTATACTGAGTTAGTCAGCTTTTAAACATAGACTTACATCAATACTCTAAGTCATTGTAAATAGACATTGTAACTCTATGTTTAAATGTTTCATAAAATACTGAAGGGAGTGACATGAAATTTGGCACAGACATCAGTTTCTCCACTGGGGTGCTGATGGTCAAATTTCAGTTCGTCCAAACTGTGGTTAAGACCAGATTCCTGTAAAACTAAAACCTTCCAACAGTGCTTAGTGTGCAGTACTAATTTAAAAACATTACGTTGCTTAATGTTACACTACAATCTCCATCATGCACATTCACTCTGGTAACCAGCAGCATGTTACTAATGTCATTATGGGTATAGCAGCATATAGGATTGAAATTAGAGACTTTATATAAGACATCTCCTTCCCTCTCTCTCTCTCTATATATATACACATATATATACACACACATAGCCCCTCGTTTTCCCTCATCCTGATGTTGCTATCACTTTGAATTTGCTACGTCTATCACTACAACCTTGTCCTTCTGTTTGTCCACCACTCCAGTGTCCAGTTGGTTGGCCATTACAAGTTTGTTACTCTGTATCTGAAAGTTCCACAGGATCTTAGTTCAGTCATTCTCAACCACCTTTGGAGGCGTGTCCCAATTTTGAATTAGGGACTTGCAGCCTGTACTCAGAAGATGTTTCTGTGCACTAGGCCAGCTACTTGGTTGAGGCGTTCCATGTATGCTCTGCCTGCTAGAATCTTGGACATAGTTGTTATGTGCTGGATTGTCACAGCCTGTACCTGAAGTCCTGCCTGGCATGGTTGACCCTGGCCTCTATTGACTCTATTGATCTGAGCCTGCTCCTGTGTTGCCCTTCAGGCCAGCAGAGGGTTCCTGCTCTTCATTGCCTTGCTCCTCTGGTTTCTGCTGCCAGATATTCACTAAAGATGTCATTACTTGGGGCCATCGTCCTGATATATTTATGGATCCAAGTTATTCCATCCTGGATAGTGACACTCACTAATCCTCAGCCTCCTTCGATCAGTGTACAGTCTCAGGATGCTGGATCTGGGGCAAACCCTCCATCCATTGTAAGGAGCTTCCTTGTATTGTCTCCCTCTTTTGGCGAGCTTATTACGGCAGCGGGGTACCTTTCGAGCAAGAGGGTCATTTTTCTTCCCATTCAGAGTTTTCATTTAGTCTCCTTTACTTATGAAAGCTCTACAAATTCAGTAGTTTCCTGTGATCTTCAGTTTTGGTAAGGCTGACTGCTTGGTTAACTTTTGTCTGCCAATACAAACACTAATCCACTGTTTGGAAATGTAAATTCATTTTAGTAGTCTATTAGGTATAGTGTTACATTTGACCAAAGAAACCATCTTGTTTATTCACTTCACAGTATTTATAAATGCTATGCTCAACTTATTGGACCGAAGGTTACAAATCTGTATATGTAAAACACCTTCAGACTGTTCTTGACAAACAAGAAACCTTTATTTTTAAATGGAAAACAAAACTGTTTGATTCATTCATGATCCTGATTATGCACCATCGTGTATCATAAGTGCACAATTTAAATCTAAGGTAATTTAGATAAGAATATAAGTTTGAAGGACTTAATGATTTATTTCTTGTATACACGCAAGTCTTTGATAAAAGCTTCAAATTACCACAAGTCTGAACAGGAGGAGTGGGTCAACTTAAAAGGTAAAAGGCAGCCCCTGACAGAACATAAGGAGAGTGTAGTTTGGAAAATCTCTCCTGCACCCCTTATAACAGTGACCTAAAATAAAACCCAGCACAAACAAATGGCACCATATCGAAGGGACATGTTAATGAGACATACATGTACAGTCCCTACTGAGGTGGAATGGTCCCACATTAGAGCAGTACTAAAGTATTAAAGCCCATGGAAATGTTTCCTGACTGCAAAATTTGTTTTGGAGAGTTCTGCATAGGCCTTGGTGGAAAGATTCAAACTTTCCTGAAAATTGTATGTAAAATACTCTGTGGTTTTCTTCAAGGAACAGCCCTGAAAAGAGAGTGTAGGGGGACATGACAGGTACGATGTAGTGTTTCAGGATTGTGGTCATGGAAGCGGCAGTCTGATGTTCAAATATAGAAGAACACCGTAGCATTTTTGTGTCAATATACAATAATTAAATGCATTTTACAGTTGGACAGAAGCGGCTCACACACATCAAAAGGAAAAGGTTCTACATTAATTTCTTCTCACTACAGAGTGCAAATCAGATGCTTCACAACAGACCTGTTTTTTTTAAACTGAGAAGAGGACTAGCTCTTCCCACAAGCCCCTCCCACCCCCCATTGTACATAAACCATTTCCCCTTGAAATAAAATCGACAAAAGAAAAATTAGTCAATACGGAATGTGAGAAAATTAATCTTTGTGAATGATTCTTTTCTTTGACAACAGAAATAAAGTCCTTCATGACAGTTTACAAAGGGGAACAAAGTAATAAAAAAAAAAAGAAAGAAATAAAAGAAAAAAAAAGGGGTCTAAGCTCCCTCTTGAGGACAGAGAGACAGTAATGGTCTGGTGAAGGATTGTGGAACACGGATGGATGGTAGCTCCAGCCTGCACGTGAAGAGGAAGGGACATGGGGTCTTTACATGCCATAGCCAAAACCTGGCTGAGGTGCTGGCTGGCCAAATCCTGCAGGTGCCTGGTAGCCATAGCCATAAGCTTGCTGAGGGGCCACAGGTACACTGGGGCCTGCTGTCAGCATTAGCTGAGGTGTACCTGAAACATATACATACACAGAAAAGGTTTTAGACACATTTTCCCTACTTTTAAAAGGATTTAAAAACTTGTTTTATCAATAGGCAGATTTCACTTATCACAGTTTTGATCAAATTGGTCTTAGTTATTTGGTCCTCTAACAGTGGGCAGGATTCACCTAATAAACTTAAAAACTGATTTACCACCATAAGATGCGATTGACTGTTGGTCATTTGTCCACTTTTCAGTCCCCTTGATGAATTTGCAATACAGCAATCAAACCAATTATATTTATAACAGACACAGAAGGATACTAAATAGAAAAACAGCCAAAGGTCTCCCTCTGGAGTTTGTACAGACCGAAAATTAAAGCTATTGAATATCATACGAACTTTCATTAGGGGACCAAAAATTCTGCTTCAAACATTAAGAATAATTGTCAATAAGCAACTGTGAGTTGTCAAGTTCACAATTTTATTAACTTATATAATGATATGAATGTTAAAGTCTGCTATTTTAGAGCTCAATGACTTTAGAGGACACTTTAGGGACTAAATGTGCGATGTATGGAAGGAGCCTGGTGCGCGTGCAAACATTGATTGTTACCGTAGACGATTGGTTGCGTCTCTGTTGCCTGCTCCTCCTCTTTCCTTATGGATTCTGAGGTTTCTAGTTTATCTACCTGGAAGGCAAAAAAAATAGTGCAATTAATACAAACATACCTAATGAGTAAACATGCTGAACCGATCAAAACCTATTGACCTACAGCTTTTATGAGAAGGCACATGAAAGCTCAAGTCAACATTAGCAGATTTTACAAAAACACAAGACAAAACAAATGGAAACAAGTTTAGATCCAGTAGTACCAGCACATTACGTCTTTACAGAACTATTTAAAAATAAACAGAACTTCAGGCAGCAAGTTAGACACAGCAAAATGTACACATCAGGTCCACAGGGAAAGTAGCAGTGTTCAAAGAAAGAGCGTGCTCAGCAGTGCTCTTTCATATTTTACATAAGCTTTTACAGAAAAACCACAGCACTTCCAACAAGCTGTAGCTTCACTGTCCCATGCTCGATACCAGGGGGGCCTTTAGGTGCTACAACTGTGCTTGCTTTCCAACTATCTGTGGACAACCCTTATTTTTCAGCTGCTGACTAACTGAGCTCCGGGAATCAGCAGTGGGTAGTTCATAGATAGTTGGAAAAGCAAGGCCGAGCACAGGAGTTGGCCACCCCTGCTCTGTATGTTGGCAGTGACTAACAAGCTGCAGCACTAAGAGGCAGTTTGGGAGATGGAGAGAGGTAGGTGACTCACAAGCCAGGTGCTCACTAAAGTGTAAGGCTTCCCACAGAAATACAGCCACAGCTGACAGCCTCCAGCACAAATTGGCAACAGACATCTCATTCATGCTTGTTTCAATAACCAATAATAAGCTAATACATCAAAATGCCTTAGAAAAACACACAGCGTCATGTTAGGCTGTCAGTAAATGTGAGAAAATGCACGTGTAATTTCTTTATATGTTTAAGAATACACTTAAGCACCGGTCAAGTGATATTTTCATGAATTTAGTCACACTCTTGTATGATTAAAGCTGATGTGTGAAGCACATTTTCATCCATCTATGTGGTTCATGGTTAATTAAAAGGAGTGGGAAGGGGTGAAGTATGGTCACTTAAAAGGGGCACAACATGTTCAGACTGTCTATGCACACAGCGAGTTAGACAGGTCTCACGGAGAGATGCATGTAATATTTCTGTCCTTTAAAACTGAAGCACCTACTTTTAACTTGTTCCTCTTACACATGAATTTTAAATTTACTTTGCAGCCATCTGATCTCATGTGCACTGTAGTAGTACTGTAGTTAGTTGATCACCATGACAAGTGCTATATTGACAGATTATGATCACGTAAACAAATAATGTCAATAGTAGTGAATAACAATCTCTGGTTGCCTGTTCTTACAGCAGAGTGCTACAATTTTGTCTTCTCAGGCTTAAACATTTTATTTTAGTACATGTCTGCAACACACAACCTTTACAATGTGTCAGCTTGAAAAATGTCTGTCACTGTGCTTAAGTGAGAGTGTGATGCGTGGTAGAGCTAAAACCATGCACACTCAAGACTGTGTCTTCCAAGCTAAACACTCTGAGATCAAAAACAGAGCTTTTGACTATCACCTGTTTCTTTACCGCATCAATCTGGAAGAAAAGAGGTGCAGCATAAAAGAAGTGAATTAAAAAGAACCTCCCCGTTTAGAGAACTGCTTAAGGGTGTATACTAGGATAGTAAACAAAGACCATCAAACTACTTGTCAAGATTTAAGTATTCAGAGTTGCTCATACACTTAATTTGATCCTTAGCATCATAGCAGTGCTTCGTGGCTGCATTATATCAAACCCAATTTGTTCCCCACTCACCTTGCTGAGGTACTCCCTCATGACCTGAATGAAGTATGGCATAGAAAAGTCCATGATGTTGTGCCTCCAAGCTGTCTCTAACACCACATCAGGTCGCAGCAGGTCATAGCAGGTGAAAAGGCAGGCGGCAAAGCACTCCTTTTTGTTCTCCTGTAGGAACCAGGACAGCAGATCCTCTGCCAACTCTATGTCCTTGGACTCTGACGCATACTGCATGGCATCCTGCAGGGGAGATGCGGCATTGACAGGTTCAAAAATGGCCTCAGTCAATTTCAATAGTATATCTAATACATTTATAGAGAAGCAATGGTGGATCAACCACTGAAATTGACAACAGCACCTTATAGAGCTTATCCTTCTTGCAGAGCTCCACACTCTGTTTCCAGCGGTTGTTGCCCTTGAAGAGGTAGGCAGCGATTCTCCTGAACTCAATCAGCTCATGCTTCTCCAAGCGCTGGGCCAGTGAGATGTTGTCAAAGTTGTCATAGGCATCTATTGATGCTCTCAGTGCCTAAAAGGAATGACAAGAATATGTAATAAGAGAATGACATTTGTTTAAAAAAAACTCTGAATGACATACTGTGATACTGTCAAAGGCCCTTGCCTGATAGTCCTCTTCTGTGATGAAAAGGTTGTTAAGTGCTTCGTTGACTGATTTGTTGTTGTGGTTCTGTACTGACCGCAGGTAGGGTTTGACCAGAGGGAGCTGTTTCACCTGTAAACATGGTAGGCAATATGATGATCACTAGAATCGCGACAAACTGCTGAAATTTCTATGATGAAAGTAGATTAAACCTGTACCTTGCTGAAGAAGTTGACAGCACGGGAATGGTCCAGTCTGGGAGAAAGCACTATGAGCAGATCATTCAGTAACAAGGGCTTGAACTCCAGATAGAATTGAATGGCTTTGTAGTAGAGCTCTACATTAGCCACCTGTACAGGATGCAGAAGGAATGACATTCTGAGAAACCATAATTTAAAATGCCTAAAAACTGGGTTGGGTTTTGGCATCAAAGCAACCTTTACCTTAGTGATGATGTCTTTGAACTGTCCCTCTTTCCAGGCGTCTGTGGGGTGGGTCATCATGGTGATAATAGCATTGTCGAACTCCTCGTACTTGTCGTACAGGAAGACCAACTCGGCCCAGAGGTGAGCCTGCTCCGCTGCTCTCAGGACCTTTGGGATGTTAACTCTGGACCAGAAGAGCTCGAGATGCTCCCTCATCTTCTGGGGCTTGAACTTGGAGTAAAGAATAGCCAGCTCTGTAAACATCCCCATGTGAGCACGCTCCAGGCCCAGGGCAGCTTCCAGCATAGTGATCAGTTCCTCAAAGTAACCGCGGTCCTCAAAAAGAAAGGGAAGAATGTTGTAACGTAAAGAATGTGTGTGGATGTATGTGCTACATTCTTAATATTGAATATCATATACAAGGTTACGATTACAAAATCAGAAATCTGTCGTTGAACTGACAACACAAATATAAGGCTAAAAATGCCCGTATTTCCATCATACTTGGTAGTAGTTGATCAGCTCCTCCAGTTCGTCAGCGTGCACCACTATGTGAAGACCGCACATCTGGGCCAGCCTGAACTCCTTTCCATCCACACAGGCGAAGCACACCTCTTTCCAGGTGCGAGTGCTGTTGGCCTTGCGGGCACCATCCACAGCAGCTTGATACTCCCCGAGGTGTACCAGAGTTGAAGCCAGACGACCAAAGTTCGAGACATTGTTGTACAGAAGTTTGGCAGCCTCATACATTTTCTCGTCATAACAGCGGTCACCAACCTAGAGAACACATTTTGTAAAGACTTAGTGGCTCCTTTTTAACCTGGCCATTAATTCACCTAACATGAGAGTGTGAGTGAGGCTAACCTGTTGGATGTGAGCATTGTTGGGTCCATTTATAAATTCTTCCAGTTCAGCTAAGCGGTTGGTTTTGGCCAAGGCAAAGATAAGTTCTGTTTCTACGTAGGATTCACGGGCCTTCTTACGAGCCATCTGAAGGAATTTGACCAAGTCTTCCCAGTTACCTGAAAAATATGGAATGTAATATAAACCTTTTAGCATTTCTTTTTGAATGCATTCATCCTTTTCTATTCTTTAAAACTCAACAACAAATTTACTACACAGCTGATATGCTCTGTATTAATTGATTTCAATCAAAAAGTCACTACAAATAACAGCTTTCCCTAAAAGCCAGGCATAGTGACTAACAAGTCAGCTGGATTCTTTCCCATCATGCATTGCTAAGATTTTGAAAGCCCTTCTAAAGAATGTTGCAGCTACCAGTACCAGAGAAACAGAATAGCTCCAATATGGTATTACTTGTTGTACATACTATAAACTCAATCTCAAACAAGTCTGGTGTGTTTTTTCTGTGCCATTTTTTATTTCTTTTTGTCCTGAGCTTAAGTCTCCTTACCACTTTTATCAGCAGCCTGTACCACCTCCATGTATGCAGAGGGGTCATCAGCTTTGATGTAGGAATCAATAGCCTCCTTAACCAAGCCCTTCTGCAACTGAGCCTTGGCAAGCTGGCTCCACACAGCTGGCTCATTGCACCGTTCTGCAAACTCATAGGCCCGGTCCAGGTTTCCAATGTGCTCAATCAGCACCTAGGGGACAGGAAAGATGGACAATCAACTCTTGTTCAATACATACTGTATGAGTTCTGATCTTTAAGTACTCATGACTAACCTGCACGGCAGAGGTGTTGACGTCAAACTTCTTAAAGATGGCAAAGGCTTCCTCGAAGAGCTCGTTGCTGATGGCGATGTTAGCGATATCAGGAGCATCATAGTTGTCCAGCCTGCTGATGTACTCCATCACACGAGTATGGTCAGCTTTGATTGCTGTCAGGATCAGCAGGTTCTGCAGATTTCTGTGGGAGAAGAGGCACATGACCCTAAGTACACTATATTTTTTCTAATTGATTTTAAAAATGACTCCGAAAATCAGCAGAAAAACCCTAATATGTTAATTCAGAACACCTGTGTTCACTGAAGACAGAGTTGTCCAAGACAATCTTCTCTAGCAGTTCAATGAGCTCGTTGGGCAAATCTGCCGTCATGAAGGCTTTGACAGTGACTGACACTTCCTCTGGGTCCTGGGTTTCAGACAATGCTGTCTGCACCACCTGGGAGACAAATGAATGAAAGCTTAAAGCAGAGCTATAAGATCAAATATGATAAAGCATCAAATGTTTCTATGTTACCTGGTCAATGAGTGGACGTCTGAAGGGGTTGCTCTCCAGCAGCACACTGGCCCACAGCTCAGCGTCTTTGCGGCGGACCAGGTAGCGAGATAAGCTCTTGAACAAGGAATTCTCATTGCAGACCTGATGTAAAAAGGGACAATAAATAATACTTATTATAGTGAACCACATGTAGGAAGGCAGACTGAAACAGGGACATTCAGATACAAAGACAATGAGAGGCAGCTGAGTACATAAATTCATTCTTACATTGATCAGCTCCTGGTCACACTGTCCTCTCTCATACGCCACACATGCCAAGTGAGGGTCCCTCTTCTCACAGTACTTTCCTACCACGCGGCTGTCATAGTATGGGTTTTCCCGCAGGAAGCGTTCAGGGTTGTTGTTGCTGTCAATGTATATCTTGGCCAGGGCATTGTGGGTGGCGGGCTCCTCGCAGCCTTCGTGAATGCGTGACTCAAGCCAGGGCAGCAATAGTTTAAGTCTGTTAGACAAACAGTGTTGAATAAATAGCAAAACAGGGCTCTCCCCTTTGGGATCAGTATATGGTTTAATAGCCTGATTTATGAAATTTATTATTTATCTTAAAGTAAAAGCACTAGCATCACTTAGTACTAGTTGGTTTCATCTCTGTATCACCTGTTCCTCTTTTCCACCTCAGCGACCAATTCGTCAGTGGAGAACTGCCCCCTGACTACCAGAATTAGGCTCTTGATGACATCCTCTGAACAGTCAACGTCTAAGAGACCTCCAACCACAACAGGCAGTCGGCTAGGATTCACCTTACACACAAACAGTTAGCCTCATGAGGTCACATCTATAACATAGGGATGCAGCAGAGTAATAACTTAAATGTCTTTGCACTGAGTCTTACCTTCTGAACATATATCTCAATGTACTTCTGCAGGTTGTTGCGGTACAGGTAGAGGACCAGGTCGTGGACAAAGTCAAAACGGTCACAGACGATGATGAGTGGAAGCTGGTCAGTGAGTTTGGCTTCCTGTTCGTCACACAGAGCAGAGGAAAAGCAGTCAATAAACTGTGATAACTAACAAGAACACACCTACAAAAGACTCCCAACATTCACTGAAATCACTGGAAATCAACGTTAAGACGTACAGCTACACTAAACCCCTTAGAGGTTGGTTGCATAGTGTTAAATTAGTGTGCTTCACAGTGACGTCATGAAACAAAACCTCTCAATAATAAACAGCTAGCTTTATTACTGTCACCACTAGGTAGCGCAGACCACTAGTCTTCTGCACCATAATGCACTGGTGTATTGCTGTCATCCATACATACCAGATTAACAAACTGGGATTGTATACCTTTGTCAATAATATCCAACAACAGGCTGTACTGACTGAAGATTCCTAATACAGGACTAAACACTAAACACACAGACACCTTCAATGTGTTATCACTTGTTTCATAGTGCTCAATATGGCTAACAGGACCTAAAACATCCAATGAATTACTACAAGAGCTTCAAGAGCACTGCTTGCACACTAACTATTGTATGGATTGTGGTATATGATCATAAGATATATGCTTCCATACAAATCCCATATTTAATCCTGTACCTAGTTTAAGGGTTGCCAACTGTGAGGAGGAATGACTTTACCTGATACATGTCCTGGCATTCCACAGACAAAAATGGGAAAATCAGAAAAGAAAATTCACTGCCATCAGGGTGTTTGAACATTTTTAAATCAAAACGGGCAAATTGGTGTGCATCTACTGGTGATGACAATCTTTAGGTAATGGGTCAAAATGTTAAGCTACAAAGCCTTTCTTTTGATATTGTGTATAATTGTCATACACAACATCCTACACAGCATAGAGAATAGATCAGGAACAGAAATATACAGACATAAAGGGTAGAGAGAAGCAGTCAAATCAAGAAAGAGTGTCAATGTTTGATTACTCTAGATATCCCTGACACTTTACCTTGAGGAAGTTTTTGACGCGCTCTGGGTCGTAGCAGTTGCTCTCTCTACAGATTCTCTCCACCTCTTTGATCTGGCCAGTCTTGCAGGCAGCCTGGATGTATTTGAAGTGAACTTCAGGGTCCTGACTGAAGTTCACAATAGAGCCCAGGAAGTAGAACAGACCTGACAGACAAAGATAGTTAGTTAGATTAAGTTTCAAATGATGCGTCGATCTACAGTTCCACCAACCTAATGAATAGGATTCCAGGAAAACATCCAGAACAATAATCTAACATGAAAATTTAGCTCCATGACTGTTTCTCATCCCCAGTTAACGTACTTAAATTTTATGCGCCGCTATTTCAGTAATTATAGCGATGCTGCACTAATTCACATCAAGGACATTTTGCACAATCTATCCATAGTCCTCACTCTTCTCTGGCTGACATTTAGTAAACATCTCCCCACTTGGCAGGAAGTTCCATAACCAAAACTGAGATGAACATTCAATACTAATTACATCTCTTGATAAGTTACCATATTTTATACAAAAAAAAATAAAATTATTATATATCAGAACTCATCGTTTTCCTGAAGAATGATCCAATTAACTGAAGCACTATAGTGTAAAATCTGGAATCTCACCTTCAAAGCTCTTGAAGGACTCAAACAGCTCAGTGAGGGACTGTGTGGTCAGCTGCTCATGGTACTTGGAAGCCACCTGGACACAGATCTGCAAGTTCTGGCGTATATTTGCAGACAACATGGCTCTGAGGCACTCCATTGAGTCCTCTACTGACAGAGAGCCAAAGAAGTTCACCAGCCACTAAAAGCATGGAAACAAATGTTAGACCTAGTTGTTACATGTGTGCTGTAGTTTTGTGGAGTTATTAACAAATTCTTAAAAATTTATGAAAAGTAGACAAAGAAATATGAACCTGTGTTTTAATTTCACTTATCATCACACTTATTTTTAATTGGAGCTTACCTCGGGGTTGAGCAGGTGCGTATGCACCACAGCTCGCTTGATGTCGTACAGGTCGGTGTAGTGCTCCAGTGCCCTCTGTAGGAGTCCTGCCTTTTCACACAGCTGAGCAATATGGGCACGATCATAGTTTGTGAACATCTGATTGCCCAGGATAGCATCAGCAACCTGCACTCATGAAACAAAGCAATAGAAAAGTTAGAAACATGCATCTCAGCGTTATTAGGTGCATTGCTTTTAGTAGTGTTTGTGTATATCTGTCCACCTGTGGAGCATGCATGAGATTCATCTCCAGCAGGCGAGTCTGCAGAGGTCCTTCTGAGGGTCTGTTATTCTTCAGAGCATCCAGAAGGAAGGAGGTGCATTGCTGGATCAAGTTGTACTCCATGAACACATCCACAATCTGGATAGATATGGAGACACACAACTAAGAACTTCTGAGAGAAGAAAAGAATATGCTTCTGTATCTCCCAAAGCTCTTAAAAGAATACATTACTAATTGACAACTTTTCTTTATGGTAACATGACAACTACTGGGGAGGGAAAAAAAAAAAAAAAAAAGACACTACGGTTCTGCCGGATTTGCAGCCTCACCGTTCTCTAAATCTTCCATTTACAGTGGGCTATTAGTGAAAGTTGACTAAATACAACATATTTCTTCTTCCAAGGACTGAAGTGATCCTGTAGCACAATGTGTTTTATTTTTCAAACTCTTGATTTCTGCCACTACAGCACTTTAGGCAATACAAAAAGCTGTCTCAGCACTTGAGTTTTGCAGTGCAAAGAGTCTGCAGTGGCAGGAAGCAAAGGAAGAGGTGCATTTCCTTTACACAACAGAAGAGCTGAGGTTCACAGATGTTGTCATACCATGTGATTCAGCAAACTGATTTACTGTTTGAGGTGAAGGAAATTCTGGAATTAACTTCTTACTGGTACAAAGAAAAATCCTTACATTTCTTAGGTATCACTGGAAATGTATTACTCCTGACTCTGACCTGTGTGATGTCAGCCAGCGGCTCCTCATCCTGCACCAGCATCTGGGCAAACTGCAGCCCTTGCTCTGGATTAATGCGCATAACATTCCTCAGCAAAAAGATCCAATCTGGTGTGTAGCCAACCTGAAACCAAAGACAAAGTACATCTACTTGGTGGTTTAAACTTATATTCATTACTGTTAATGATGTAAGGCATCATCACACAGAACTCTTTTAAAGCATATAAAATATTGTGCAATATGCAATTCATTTGTTAAACAAATTACTTTTTCTGTTTTAAATTTATTTCATATGGTGTATCTTCTGTAAGTATCTCTTCATTTGGGAACTGTCAAATCAGAAGCGATCAAATACAGTTTCAACCATACCTTCTTGGCATACAAGACGATCTTGGGGAACTGACCAGTCTCTGCAAAGCACTGAATGACCTTATTGGGGACGTTCGCCCTCAGGTAGACACTGAGAGCCAGTGTGGGATCCACTGCCTTCACAAGGTCACCTAGTTCCTCTGAACACTCCAACTGTAACATAAAATAAGGCACATTAGCACTGGAACCATGTAAAAACCATAGTAAATTGCTTCCCTAGCTGGTTTCATGTTTATTTCTATGTTATGTTTCTTCATACAATATCTGCATAAACAATTAAACCGCCACTCTGAAAAGTGAAAATTCAAATGCATATGAATCAGTCCACAACCAGGCCACAATTAACTTGTTTATCACTACAGTAGGTTAGGACCACCCAAATGTATAGTTTTTATAAGAAACACCTCGTAAACTCTTACATAACAGATTATATCATATAATCCAAGATAATAAGAGAACCATGTAAACAAACATGCAGCTCAGGGAGAGGTCTTCCTGTGAGTGGAAACTGAGATGGGGATCTGCAGTACCTTGTCCTCCTTTAGCCACTTCTCCAGAAGCTGCTTTCGTCCCTGCTGGAGAACAGGCCTGCAAAGCTCCAGGGACTCAAATTTGTTGAGCTGGCCTTGGTCCAAAAGGATACCAAAGTACTGCAGCAAAGGGGAGGTCTGGCCTGGCTGGGTTGGAACACCCTGGAAGCGACGAATGGTGTCTGGGGTGCGAAGGATACCCTGAGAAGGAAAAGGTCAGCTGAAGGTGAGAGCACATCTACATAACAGAAAAGTCAAAAAAAATTTGCAGAATTTAAACTAATTAAACTGTCCTACAACCACTTAACAATACATTTATATCAGAGAGCTGTTGAACCCAATGCTAATAGGATTAGCACCTTTGGTGCATTAGCAGCCATTTTGGCAGCGTCAGAGTAGTTCCCAGCAGCAAACAGGTTGTTGAACTTGTGTGCGAAGAGCTCCTCTGCACCAGCCAGGTTGTTACGGACAGCTAAACGTAGAGCCAGATCTGGATTCTGCAGGACATTGGTGATATATGGGATGATGTTTTCCTCTTCCACGCACACTGACAGCACCTGCGTAGAGGATCAGTAGAGTGCATTAGAGACCAGAATACTGTAATCATTCTGCCACATTTGAACCCTTTTTGTTGTACAAATTGGATAACATGGTGGTCTTTCCATATAAACTAGACTATTTTTATTCACATCATGTGAAGAAGGTAATAGAGTGAGAAACCTCAGCTGATTAGAACTGTGAGCAATAGCAATAAAATCCATCAAAAGCTTTTTGCTCCTTTATTTTGCCCACTTTCAGCCAAATATCATATTAGTTGGCAAGTGTAACACATAACCTTTGTGAGTGGCCTGACAACAGAGAAAAATAAAGAATGAGTTGAGAACAGGATAGAGGAGAATGGGGCAAAGAAAGTGTTGGCCTCTCCACAAACAAGCCCAACAGCTCTGTACCCCAGCTCCTTTCATGGGCTCATTTCTTTTGCCACTAAATCCGGGTAACTTACTTACTTACAAACAAACGATAAGAGAGAGATAGAGAGAGACTCACTGTCTGGTGTTTCTAATTATTTAGTTGCAAATACAATTTGCATTTTTCAAAAACAGGATATGTAAAACCAATGATAACTTTCATATGAATCTACCAGTACAAGAGAGCACAAAGCACCTGCTGATACATTTCATCACAGGCCTCTGCCATGCCAATGACTCAGACTATAAGGTAAAGGTTTTTGCAGATGAGGGCCCCAGTTCATTAATACAATTGCAATTGTAATTTTTGGGATCAGGAGGCTTATGCTTAAAAAAAGTTTTCACAACAATACATGACATTTAACATTTTACCACTCTATGTTAGAGTTCTGACGGTTATGATTTTTTTACAAAAACATTGGGAACTTCTGAGCATGAATTATGTGGTTAGCTTCTCTTCCTGTGAGTCATTATTCTACATGTTGACTAAAGACAGCAGTAAATTTAAAATGTTATAGTAATAGCAGTGTAATATAAAATTAAAATGTATAACTGGTTACTTATATTGTTAGCCAACATATTTAACTGGAGGCACTGAGCTTGGCCTATTATTTCTTAGATCACCACCTCTATATGGGCTTGTGATGTGTGTACACATACGCACTTCACTGCCATGGCATACAGCACGATCAGCCACTACATAGGATCAGCTTTCTTCTCTTCACTCAATAATTCATGCAATGTGTGGCCTGGCTGAAACATTATTCGTCAGTTGGCTGGATCTAGTTCTCCTCTCTGGTTCAGCTTTACAAAAGCAGCAAAATACACCCCCCTCTGCTCTCTCTGTGTGAAACATTACACCTTGGATTATTTATAATGGCTCCTGCAACCCTATGAGCTTGCCTGATGATCAGAACCAATATGTTGTTTTTACCCATACAGCAACTGATGCTTCAGTTTGTTCTCTTTTCTGTGTCACATCTAACTGAACGTATGACTGCTGATGAACAGGTAGTTCTGTTGCAGTCTTGTGATAAATGCAGGAACAAATTTTGTTTGATCAGCAACATTCTACTTAGACATTACCAAGACTGTGCAGTGATGCTAAACAGCAGCGTAATTTACGTGAGTACATTGGGAGAGTAGAGGCTGACATTCTTACCTGTCCCTTCCTGTTGACCCCAATGATGCCGGAAGTCGCCTCGTGCGGAGCAGTGACAAAAATGGTCTCTCCACTGATGCGGTTCATGTAGATGCAGGTACCTGTCTCCAAGTCATACAGGTGGATGTAGCCATATTTGGTAATAAGGAAAACAACATTTTGCTTGGAACTTATCTGCAAAAAAAATAAAATAAATAAAATTATTTGTTACCAAATTACCCAATAGACACATACGTTTTGTAAAAGGTAATTATTACATTGTTGTCCCAAATGCTACAAATTCACTGTCAAGTCATCTACTTGCCTACTGAATTTGTTTTGTATGAGTCAGGGACTTAATTATGGAAACAAACCTGCATTGCCACAGGGAAGTCATTCTGGGCTTCTGGAGGGAAGAACACATCCACTGCTTTTTTGGGAAATGGCTGGTTGCCAGTTGGTGGTGTTCCCACTTCAATGATGTGCAGCTGTGTCAAAAAGAGACAATGTAAGCAGACTTAAAGAGGTTTTTCTGCATTAATGTTAATGACATTAAAATCTGATGACCCAGTTGGATTATTAACACCGGTCACCTTTCCTCCAGCCTGGCCTCTGACAGCAAAGCAGAACAAAGTCGACTCCTCTGTGTTTCCCTCGATCTTGAACTGGGCAAAGCTGGCAGCATGGCCTTCAATAGGCTGAGAAACTTTTCTGTCAACAGAGTAGAGCTGCATGGCTCCCACAACTCGATTTTGCTGAAGAGAGCAAAAACAGAACACATAAATATGCATTAAAAATGTCATAACAAAGCTAAAGGCAAAGCTACTGTCTATATTGTATTTAGAGAATGCCAATTCAAAACACTGTATGCTGGTATTTAACCAGAAGACAAGAGCAGCAAATTACCTGGGCTGAGATACCGATGAGCAGAAGCCATTTCTGCTTGGCATCAGTGCGGTAGTTGATGATCTGGCAGCCAGCCAAGCTGGAGTGGCGGTCAAAGACTTTCACAGGCTGTGAGTCACCCTCCATGCTCCAGTGGTAGACAGCATTGTCAGTCACCAGTGCAACTGTGTTAAGGGAGATCCACTTCCAGAAGGTAACATCGTCCGTCATGGTGTGTGCCTTCATCTTGCTCTTCATCTCAATGTTGAAGATCTGCAGGGTTTTGGCAGCTAGATGGGGGGTAGAGAAAGGAGGTAGAAGCTAGGCCTCAAAAGAATGTTATGGTTTGTGATATTAGTGCATCTACAAACACCAACAGATATTAAAAGGAAACACACCAAATTTTAATAGAAAAGATGATTCAAAATTGACATATTGGGAGTCATGGCAGAGCTGTCATCAGGCAGTAACACCATGACTGGCGGATAGGGGATGCCAAACATGCTGTAGTCGGAAACTGTGTTTTACAATGTGTGGTGCGTCTGGAATTTCAACCTCTCAATTTGTGATTGCCCACTAATGCATTCTTAAAGCACCTACATTTTTCTGTTGTAAATCGCTCTGCTCTTTGTGGTCTTTGAAGGCGTGAACTGAATGCATGGATACCTTTTCCTTAGTGCAAGTCATTATAAAGCTACATTTAAAAAGAATATAGTAAATAAATGTAATAACTAAACTAAACTAACCACAGCTGTTTAAAACTGCTGAATTAATGTATTCGGTAAGAGTCAAGTATTGCTACATCCGACTACTTGGCTGACCCTATCAAATAAAAGGCCTTAAAGATACAAAGCAGATAGAAGGTTGAAACAAGAAAACAACTCACAAAAAAGGCAAACACACCTGCTTCCAAGCCAAAAAGTGGAATACGTCAGTTAAACACATACAAAGAGGCACCATTAATGAGCAGGGGTACATGGATACATTTTGAGGTTTTGGAGACTTAAAGAGTCACAGGAAGTGTTTCCGATAACTGATTGACTATGGCCGAACAATCAAAGTTAAAAACGTCTTATGGTGTGTGGCCACAGACCAAATGTTTAAAAAAAATGGTTCACTCACCTCCATTGTTTGAGTTATTAGTTAGGTTAATTTAGTGAGCTTAAGCATTTTTAATGAAGCAGTGTGTCTTCTTTGTTCATTATTTACTACCAAGTATCAAGAGAGTGAGAAAAAGCAAAAAGACCAATGCGTTAGCACAACCATTAAGATCGGTTTGCCATCACTAAGCCGTGGAATCAGAGAACAATAAGCATTGTGGTGAATGAACCACTTGCAGCAGCAGCCAAATTTCAAATAGCAAGCAAAGGGATTTTTTATTGAATAATGATCAGATGTTGGAGGTTTGTGTGTGTAGTAGTCCCACTATATTTATTCTTCAGAAAAGGTTGCATGAACAATTGATAATGCATCATATGACAAAGTTGGCTGAGAAACATCAGTGCATCAACTGCAAGAGGAAGACAGCAGGAGTGGAGGGAAAGAGGAAGGGTTTATGATAACCCCATGCTGGAAAATGTCATTATGCTCCTGAAGCTATCCATATGCTGTTGAACTACCAGTTTTTTTTTACAAAGCAAAATCCACCATTATTCTCACAGATCAAATTGCTGTAAATGATGAGACACTGTACCACATCCACAATCCAGAGAAGCTTAGAAAAGACAGTTTAGTTAATTTTTTAAAAATCGATTCAAAGTGAGGACAGTAAGTCTCACACCAACCCTCTTAAGTTCTTGACCCAGTAACACTTCAGCATCAAATCAGCAACACCAACTAGTCTACCAGTCACTACCTTCTTTCCTAATTGCAAAACAATAGAACTAACTTATGTTACCTTAAACATAATTAAAGCCATTCAAACCTTGGTAACTGTTCTGACAGTTATATTTTACATGGAACAATAAAGCAGAGGGTTCAAAAATCTATTCATTTCATAATACAAAACCGTAAGTACAGGGACATAGCCAAAACTCCTGAGACACCAGCTGTTTGGCTTAGAAAATATTATTTTAATAGTTGTACAGTGGCAAGGCCAAGAGCTGAAAACAAACTATTGGATTAAACTGGCCTCTTCAATCTGATGAAAACAAAGTTCTCTTTTACCCTCATAGTCCATCAAATCTAAATCAACTTTTCAAATTTTTATATGGCAACAAATGACCTTCACTGGTTAGTATCAAAAATCCCAAACCAGTTCTTTGCTCTGTGGGACTAGTTGTTATAAAAAGACATAACAAATACATGTAACCACCAAATAAGTGCTACTTTCAGATACTATCAGCCCTTCCCTTATAGATTACAATATGCACATTAAGGCTACACTCTAGTAGCAGGAACAAAAGCACATTTTACCATAATGGTTGTAGGGAGCTGCTACATAAATTAGTAAACATGGACACAAAAACAGAGAAATTACAACTTCATACAGATGGAGGAAGATATGGATTTCAAAATGAAAAGGAAATGTGAATTAAAATGAAATCATTTTTACCCACTGTACTATCACATATAAAATGGGATCTAAATCACACTTACACTTAATAAAAATGGAATGCGAGCAAGCTATAAGACTGTGAAAGTTAAATCCTGTTTACAAAGAAACCTTTTAAAAGCCTAAATGTAAAAGAAGTTCAGAAATTAGTCAAAATATATAGAAAATATTAAATACTAAGTTTTTAACTTAACAGCTTTGTACCAAAACCAAGTGTCCAGTAGCACACACACTGGTAGACAAAATCATGTCAAGCATACAAACAATAATGAATTATTTGTTTACTTCAACAAGGCAACACTGAATAGAATACGTTCTCAGGTCTGTAATATGTATATAAATATTCTCTTGAAAACAGGATTTCACTTCCACAATTAAGTAGTTAAATTTCAACTCACCGTCTGCAAACACATAAGAAAGCAGTAAAGTAATAAAAAAAACCAAAAAACAACAACATAGAAAAGACAAAAACAAAAACAACAAAAGTCAAAGCAATCATGGATGCTGGACAAAAAGAACAAATATAAGCTATTTTGAATATTTAGAAGACAAATGTTTGAAACATACATGTTGGCCAAAGGAGGGAAAAAAAAATACTTCTTAGCAGAAATACTAAAATAGCTTGATGCATATGGACAAAGTCTTAAATATTAAATGGACTATGTTGCTAAATTGAACAAAAATGCCCGAACTTAATGCTAATGCTAATGCATTAATGCTAATGCTTAATGCTCTGTATTATACATATATGCTAAAGTAATAAAATTTATAGACATTTAAAAAAACATGATCTCTGTAAAAGTGCCATACCTTTAAGTGCAATGACTTTGCTGGCTGGATTCATTATGGCGCTGTCAGCTGAGATGGGCCTGCGGATAGGTGTATTGGGGTCTGCCATGTCAATTATCACAACCTGAGTCTGCTCGCCCACTTTCTCCCGGACACAGATGAACTTGTCCGACTCCATGGTTAGGGTGCTGAAGCCTATGTTGGCCGGATTGATCCCTAGGTTTTGGAGCTAACAAAAACAAAAAGTAACAGGCATGTTAGGTTTAAGGGTCTGTTATAGGCTGAAGTTAAGGACACCATTTGCCAAGAAAATCTAAGAAGATGTTGGGCTTGCACTCATGCCAAAAACTCAAATTAAGGCTATCATCTGAAAAAAGGCTCTTCTAGTTTATTTCAGTTTCACTCTAAAATAATGCAGCAAGAAGAACAAAAAGGCAACAATACAGAAACATTGTCAAACAACACCCAATGAGCTCACACAAAGCATAGTTCAAAAACATGGGCCAAAGGGGAAACGGTGTTACACAACACTTTAACCTAACTTCAGACCACCACCAAATTACTGCATTCTGTCTAACCTCTTGAAAGCTACTGCATTAGATTCAGATATAGTTTGTCAAGATACTGTGCAACACTGACTATATGAGGACAAGGGGGACTGAGGCGCAGGAAAGTAGAGCGGTTATCCAGCAATCGTGCCGTTGTTGGTTAAATGCCAGGCTCCTCTGGTCATATGTTGAAGTGTCCTTGAGCAAGACACTGAACCCCAACTTAGTTGCTCCCGGTGTTGGCCAGATGCATAGCAGCTCCCCCATCGGTGTGTGAGTGTGTATGTGATTGTGTTGTGAATAGGTGAATGAGAAGCAGTGTTAAGCACTTTGAGTACCAATAGGTAGAAAAGTGCTATATAAGTGCAGACCATTTGTCATTAATATCTGTTTTGAAAATCACTTGTGCTTTACAGTCTGACCACCCCCCTCACCCATTTAAAGTCTAGCTAAATGACAAATTAAAAAACATGTAACCACCAAACAGAGTATACCAGGGTTCAGCAAAGGGGTTTGTCCCCCATTAAATAAAAAGCTTAAGGTTATAGGCTGACTGCTTTGCAACACTTCAACAGGCCCTGCAACACAGACTACTGCCCAGGCTGGAAACAGCGTTTTGCCTGCCTTACACAAACCCTGACACAGCACCATTAATCTGGGAAAACAACACTGGACGGCAGTGTCTGAACAGCTCTGGACGGGAGTGTCAACACTCTGGTACAAGAAGAAACCATGGACAATGTTTTTAATAATATGAAAATACCAAAAGTCACTTTTAACACCACTGAAGAGACATGCATATTCCATTTATATGGAACATGGTTATGAAGTAATTCTGAAGTTAATGAAACTACCAGAGATATTTCCCATAGGCCACATTTTTCTGTTGCAACTTCCTCTTCTTTTGCAACCTATCAGAAAAACACTACGGTTGTACAAATGTTGAATAATTACCTGCAGTTATTTGGAGCATGATTTCCTAAACAAACTTAAGACAATAGATTTACACACATATTTTTGGTTAATGTTTTCACCAATACTACGTTTGAATTTAATCAGCCCTAAAGGTTAGCAAAGTCACAATTTGTCATTCTCTATTTTAAGTTTTTGAATGTCAAGAGCAATTCCACAAACACAAAATAGATCTGTGCTAGAGGCTACTAGGCTTGACAGCCACAGCCACTACTAACCAGTTTGGCGGTATGTGCTCATTTCAAGGCTTGCTAATGATAACATGTGGCTCCCTGTCAACAATTTGCAATAGCTGAGTCCTAATCAGCAAACACAAAGCACAGTTCCAGGAAATTACTCAACGAAATGGGAACATTTTTTATCAATGACACACCCACCCCCGCCCCAGCCCCACCCCCTTTCTTCTACCGTCTAAACCTGCTTTCTTCTCAATTACATTATTATAAATGACCTACCGAACAAGTGTTACCACCAGCTACAATGAAAGCAATTAAAACTGATCTGAAGCCAGATTTAACCACGGTGATATTTGTAGTACTAAAGAGTGATGTCATTCAGTTACATCACTGAAGCCTTCATGCTTCTTATCCTTTCCTTTGTCTAGTACAGAAGCCATGTTTACTAGGGAAGCATTTATTCTGTTGCTTTCTCAGACGCCCATTAAAAGTTAAAATCTTTTTTTTTTTTTTAAATGCATCGCTTCAGCATGAATTCTAACTAAAAGCAAAGTCATCTTTTGTAACTATATCTCAAGATCCCATGCAATGGTTGTGAGACTAAAGACTGTGTAAATAAACTGTTCATCTCTCTAATCTCTGGAAAGGCATGTCCACAAAAATAAGCAGACAAGAAGGGTTATCCCTCTGTTATTACACAACAGTTTTCTAGACAGATTTATAAGCTCTGTCTTTTATTCTCTCACCCATCTGTTATCTATTCTGGGATCAGCAGGAAGCTCTTACATTTACAACAAAGAGCATTCGTAAAACAGGAAAGAGCAGCACTGCCTGATCTCAACTACATCTCCTCAAATAAAGCACCAACAAATTTAATAAAAATACACACAGATGTTAGACTTCTTGAAGACTGGCAACACCACAGTTTAGTTTGTTAGACCAGTTTGCTGTGGAAACCTTGAGTACAACAGTGTTGTGGGCTAATGTTTGCATTGACTTAAATGAGAAGGAATTTGGTTAGAAGGAGGTCAAACCAGTAGAGCTAAAACAATGTAAAAAATGATTGAAGGTAGTAAATGGTTTAGTCTAGTCGCCCTGGCCTGGCTATGCTACATTTCGGGTGCTTGCACAACTCTTTATGGATGTATGCTTATCATAAACCTTTCAATTCATCAACACGTGCTTAATAACAAGGTTTCTAGTGGAGAATATAAGAGACACTGGATAAATATGAGTAGAGGAAGAGTGTGTCACATATACGCTAGGACGATCAAACTAATATCAGAATATTAGTTTAGAAAGAACTTCTAATGAAAATAAGGAGCAAAAATGTACACTTCTTTAAATGCTAAATAAAACTGGTGATATAAACTACTAGAAAGGAAGAAATTGTACAGTCAAAGGATTCAATTTACATGAGTACTTGAAGGATAATATTCCTAACAATAGATCAGTTAGTAGGGATGTTGCGACACTGATACCAGTATCGGGTCTGATACTGCTGGTGTACGTGTGCATGTAAAATTTATGATATTGCATCCAATACTATGTAAAAACTCACATTGGTTGAGCTTTAAAGTTATAAGTCTGATAGCTGAAAATAAGTAAAACCAACTGCAAAGCTCAACTCTGCTAAAATCTTAAGATTCTGTAGCCATTCTCAAAGAATATTTTAAACATGTTTTATATTTATGACAACCAAATGGAGATCTAGAGCAATTAGAGCTCTACTCAAAGTTTGCTTTTCTTACCTCCATATTCCTTCCATCTGATAGATCCATTTAGGATCTCACCCAAATTATGTGTTTTGTTTACCTTTTTTTTTTTTCAGCAGAGGCTTTTCCATTTATTAAAAGCTGGTGGGCCCCATATTTGTTTTGGCACAATAATTGAGAGAACTACTGTTGTTGCAGGATTTGTTGGGTTGTCTACTGTACCTTAAAACTTCCAACTGTCAGGTGTGTGCCTCTTTCACACTCTCTGACACTACAAATCTGTGACAGCTGGTGGAAACGCTGTTTAAATGTGTACTCTCCTGTCTTTGAAGGTCTTAGTTAGTCTTTAGGTGTGTCCCCACTATTTCTTGGTTCAGCAGTGTCTAAGAATGTCTCTCATGTCCAAAAAGTTATACGAAAAGCACAACAGTCTAGCACTTGTATTGGTACTCAGACAGAAATTAATTGACACATGCTACAACATCTGACAATAATATCAAATTCACAACCAATATATTCTTTTTTGAAAACAAAAAAATAACGTAAAAATTCACAACTTCGTTCTAGGTCAAAGTTGGACAGATACATTTACTCTGATGCCCAGAATAGAGCCAAGACCACAGGGCTGGGCACACATCCAATTTCAGTTCCTTTCACAGTGTGAGCAAATACATTAGAGAGGGGGACCAAAAGATATCAGTTTAAATCCAAGCAAATATTATCACCTAATCAGAGAATGATAACTATTGGTAAAATAAATATGAAATAATACTAAAAGCTTGGACTTGGGAACATTTTAACCTATGCTAATAAACACTGTATAATCTTACTTTCATTGCTATACCACATATTTTCTCTCTGTATATAAATAGCTTTCTTGGTTCAAATTTAGACAACTAAAATTTGTACCTTTTTATTGTACCTTGGCACATGGGTGCTTGAAAGCTTCCCTGCAAATAGTTTAACATCAGGCATGGATTTGATAAGGTTCACCAAATCCATAACAATATTTTCACGTTTGATACAAATAACTGATACATCATGTACGCCTTTAGAGGATGGCTTCTAGCAAATACCTTAGGAGTTAATCCCTATCAAATTGACCTGCTAGTTGCTACTGAATGACTGAGTTTACATGATCTTAAGTAACTGAGGCACTCGGAGAAATTTGCTTTCGGTAAGAAAGGGTACAAATAGGCACTGGGTTAAACAGCATTTTCCCCCCAAATCCGATGGCTACTTTAAATCTGCTTACTGAAATCAAATCATTTATCATGTCTACTGAACTGATTTTAGGCACAGTGCAAATAAAAATGCCACATCATAGAATCTTTATCCAAGACCTATAACACAACAAGTATTAATATTTGTGACCAATTAGTATCTGACAAGCAACAGTGCTACAATGACTTACTGAGCACATTTACATGGACTTAAGTTACTGGGGTACTTCAAGAAATCAGCTCTCTCTGGTAATTGGTGAACAGCGTTTATATGTACTTAAGAAACCCGGTTACGGAAAATCTGTGTATACATGCAGCAGAAGAGTAAATTCATTTCTCCTCCACCTCAGACTTTTAAATCCTGGTGCATAGATTTTTACTGTATTGTGATTGAAAACACAGCTTTCTGACTTTTCTTTCGCCACAGAGTGACAGCAGAGGTGGAGAGAAAGGAAAGACAAATGCAGCTGATTCACAACTGTCTGAATTTGAATAATCTGCAGGGGAAAGTGACTAATTTAGACTTCTAAAAGGCACTTTGTTGTCACTTGTTGCCCCATTAATGTTTCATTCATTCTTTCACTCAGTGGTGTGTTTCTGCAGCTTTTTGTTATGCACATCCACAGTTTCCCATTTACATGGCAGTTAAGAAATCAGCTTTCCTGCGAAAGCCAACTATAACCTAGTCCACGTGAACCCACTCATTATTATATAAATAAAGTCATTAGCCCCCTAATTTGATCTAGTTCTAATAACCCCAAGAGAGCCCAACCTGTTGATTTAACCAGTATGCTCTTCCTTCATGGAAAAGTGGCATCTTGCTCAGCAATAACGTCCCGTGTGTGTCCCACGCATGTAAAGTTCAAGGCACAGCAGGGAAGGAAGAGCTATGTAATGTGCTGAGGTTTGCAGCACTTTATTGCAGTGGTCCACAACAGGAAATCAGGGACCCATTGTCTACTAGGACTGAAACAACAGGCCTGCCCAGTGCTGCCTCCTCCACATCATGTGACACTGGCGGGAGACATGTGACCAGTACAAGGGTGAGAAATGAAGGGGTGCCCTTACGGTTAGATAAAGAGTGAATAGTGAATTTGAGGACGAAAATGCACGCATTTTACAAAGCCCATACATTTACAATCAAAGCCAGTTCTACTGAGGTGGTACTGAGACTTCAGTTTCCGTTTTGTCCAAATGCACACTTCAGCATACAATTGAACAGGACTGCAGAATTTCAAGTGTAAGCAAATCTGTATCCTCACCAGCTTGTCACGAGATATCAGCTGGTCAGTTACACGCAAGGTTCAAGGTGCAACATGCAAACATTGTAAGATGGTTTAAAGAGCGCAACGAATGAATGCCCTGCCCAACTGGGAATTTCAGGGGACTTGATTCTTTCTTACAGCACAGACATATAATTTAAGCAGCCAGCACCATTAATTTAAATCAACATGACTCGAATAAAAGGTCATGCTTATGCAAGGGCAAAACAAACGCATTTCTATGTTCCTCCCACCTTTGCATTCATTATGTTTTTAAATGTGTGCATTTTGTGACACATTTGAAGATTCCTGCATTTGTAAACTACAAATTATACATTACACAAAACGGTTTTTTGCTTTAAACCAGAGATTTAATAGATGGCATGTTTTGTAAATATAACAGATAACGGTGAATGGTTTGAAAACATCCATTTATGCATGGAAAGTAAGTTAGCAGTGTTTTAACATGTAATTATGCACTTGTATGTGCAAAATTGTGTTGCGCAAACACAAGCTAAATCTCATGTGTTTCCCTTTTAAAGTTGTCAGAATAACAGAAACCTGGACTACCAAACCCTCCTCCAGAAGTTTGGTTTTAGTAAGAAGTATTTGTCTAAAGAGTGTTCATATATCAACAGAAATCTATTTGGAGGATTACACACAACTCCTGCATGAACATGGGAATTGAGGACCAGTCTTAAACTGATATGATTCCTGATTGGTGCCCAAAAGGGCTGATATGCAAATTCTGCATGTCATTCATTCATTATTTTATATGTATATTTCTTAATAGACATCTTTGGTGAGCGTATTGTCAACCAGTTTTTCCTTCATGTCCAGCTTTTCTAGATTAAATACCAGTATTTTCTAGTAATAGCTGTACCTACTCATAGTATAAATATTAATAGTCAAGTGTATGATAAACTGAGTGCATATATGTTGTGAGAAATGATGTGAGGTGCAACAAAACATGCATTTCACAAAACATGTAAAGTTCTTTAACTGGAGTAGATTTTTTAAAATCGCAAGCCATGCAAGCTGACTGGATGATAGAGGATACAATTGCAGACACTGAATGAGAGGTAGAGAGACACCATAAGAGTATTAAAAAGTGTATTTTTCACATTTGTCTATTAAAATGTTGATACTCTAGAAGTCATGTTTCTGCTGTTGTTGAAGCACAGAATAAAAAGATGATGAATCTATGACATGATTAAAATGAAACATGATAGCTGGTATTTACAGATTAAATTAAATACTGCACAACAAATATCCTTTTTGCAGAGATCAAAAACTATCAGAATCACACTAATCATTGTGGTTGAAATTACAATATAAAGAAAAAAGGTTGCATATGCACCTGCTTTGAGCTAGTATACCATAATAGAAAAAAAAATATGATCCAGAATCATATAAAACTACGGTAACAAAAAGGCTCATCCTGCTACCTAGGTGCACTTGTGAAGAGCCATGCCAAACTAATATATAGAACCTCAAACTGACATCCAACAAGCTCAAAGGACAGATTCCTTGTAATACAGGAAACAACATATGCAGCTAATGCATTAGCACATGCCTACTGGACAGGACTGCAGGCCTCTGCAGGGGACACACTGAATGCAACAATGTAGCTAATGCTCCAGACCAGTTTACAGCATTTTGTTCTTCGCAAATATGGATAAATAGGTGCATAAAAATAAAACTTATGCACAACTATGTATAAGAAAGTTAAAGTTACACAATAAATGTACAGTTTCTTTGAATAAAATGTTTTATCATTTCAACCAATATATTGTATATATTAGGCCATGATTGTCAGGGCATGACTGCTTACGCCTACCCCTTGTTTGAAGATAAAATTTGAATTGTCCATGCATCTGTTCAATGCTTATCCATACGCATAGGTGCCAGCTACCTGTAAATCTGTAGGGATAGGTAGGTATAAGCTAAATAAGAATGGATGGATAGCCTAATTGTAGTGCACAGTACATGCTGTAATTCACCACTTCTGTTTTGCTCTCTTTTCCATTTCAGTATAATTCCACAATAATTTCATTGTAACTGTACGCACAAACGATCTTTGCATAGCTTTGTGAAGCTCAGCCTACATACAATCTCTTGTGATAGGCCTGCATAATTACTCATCAACAGAACTAACACATTGTAACAAAGAATTGAGCTGCAAGGTGACTTTAGAGATAAGGAATTGTTACATTTCTTTTTTTTTTTTTTAAAGAACAGTTTGTAAAGTAGAGCTTAGCTTGAACAAAAACATCTGTAAGAATATATTTAAGGACATCTATAAACATGGTGATTATTTCTTAAGGACCAAACATTGATCTTAAAGAACTGCAACTAAAATGATGACAAGGAAAGACACTGGGACTGACCCTGACCTCTCAGCTTTCTTCAGGGAGACACTTTTACTAATAACTACTGAGAGGAGATGAGTCACTCAGAAATAAACATAAACTACGAGAAAAAAGCACTCCACGCAATATCGAAGTACCTGAAGCAGCAATTTTTCACTTCCGTAATCTGATTATTTACAGGTTTATTGGGGTTATGACAAAGGTGTGAAGATTAAAACTATGAAGGGAGCACAATCCATATAGTACACAGAGCTGTACAATTACAAAAATCATCGGGTTTTCTAGTATTACAAATTTTTTGCAATCAGGTTTATAGCTGCCATGTGAAGGGAAGTCTTGCAGTGGCTTGCAAAGAAAATCATTTGCAGTGAATGCTTGAGCCCAACTTTGGCAAAGTAATTTGACAATAATTGCTATCTAACAGGGCTACACACCACATGACCATTTCTACAACTAGCCAATCAGAGTTGATATTGTCACTTCAAAACTAGCAGGAGTATTTATATTTTAGGACATGTAAATGCCACATAAACAAATGTACAGTAAGCACTAAAATATTATTTTTTTTCCCCATTTAGAACCTGGTACGGTAAAATGAATAGGAAAGAAACGAATGTTGTTGTACAACTTACCCCTATCACAGTACTGAAAGTGATCATATGTACTTGGGAGTTTGAGTTACATTGGTACTCGGAGAAAAGGAGTAAGCTCTTGCTTAAGAATATGTTCATGGTCTATATAACTTATAAGAAAAGGAATAACATCTTTACTAATCTTACGACTTGATAACAATTTGTATGTACCTTCTGTTTGTGTAATTGAGGCTTTTGTCATTTAATTCATAAACAAGGGTGGCTATTCAAAGCGTTAGCTAGAAAGCTAACGTTAGATGCTAACTAAGATAAACGTCATCCACCCTGTCAGGCTAGTTAGCATAGCTCGCACAGCCAACTTAGCTTGTTAGCGGACCTCAACTTGTGTTTGAAAAGTCTTTGGGGCCACTGGGAAACTCATAGTGATTGCGAGTGAAAGGCAAATGATAACTAACAACTTAACGATTCATTCATCCACATACCTGCAGGTGCTCCTGAAAGCGAATAGGCAGGATCTGAGCCATGGCGGTTCCTCTCTCACTCTCCTCCGGTTTCTTAAAATGCTAACAAACTACGGCTTCTTCTCTCAGATCCTTGCCGGACAGCCAGGAAGCCCCTAAACTAAAGTCCAAATTAATTGATAGTAATTCTTTTTTTAAAACGTGCTGTCGATGTGATGGTACTTTTAGTTGTCCCTTAACTATTTACTTGCGGGCTTCCCCTGGCTAACTGACTGCCACTACACCAACTTGCTGGACCTGCAATGGCGGTGGAGGTTGGTCACTAGAGAAAAAAATCCCGGAAATGGAAATGCACTCAATAAGGCGGATGGATACAGACTCACTTTTTTGAAAAGTACACCATGCTGTGTATAATTAGTATATCTTTGGCACATTTGCAATGTTTAATATTATGTTTAAAATTTCAACCAGCAACACCACATTTTCACACAAAAATATATAAAAACAAATGCAAAGCGAGAACTATTTCTTCTTATTCGCCCTTTCATTTTTGCCACATCATTCGTCTGTGTAAATTTACGTCATTCCTCCTTCATGTACACTTGTCCTAACAGCCAATCAGATCACTCTGAGCTCAAGCCAGGAGTTCAACTTTCTATTGAATTTAATGAGCATCTCATCAACATTTTACTAATCAAAACATTGATTTTTATATGTTAGCAGTTCTTTTTTTGATATATGATAATTCAAGTGCCCATTAATGCTCAATTTGATCTAAATCTGCTATTTATAAGCATAGTTCATTTTAAATGAATGACATTTCACCTACGCTTGTGATCTGGACACGCTGTCAAAATGACACTGGCAAATTGATTGGACATATATGATTGTATGTAGTATATGTATGTCAGGGTTCCATGACAAACAGTTAAGCAGAAAGGCTCTTCATGCTGATGTAATTATTCTACCCATCAATTTTACCATTCAAAGACCGCAAGTAAAGACAAAACATATAACTAAATTATCCTTCTTATACAAATTTTCAATGGAATGAATAAGTACAGTTATTGAGGCCATTTTATTTAGACGATCTGAGAGAAGAAGATTCCAGGCTATAAAATAATAACATTTTTAAAGTTTGTCAGATCTGCAGAATTTGTGTGCTATTGCATCATGCTTTACGTTTTGGGTGGAGTTTTGATCCAAGTGATCATTTCCCTTTTTTACAACCACAATTTCTGTTGCAGTGAATGTAACTTTATTGGGCAATATAAAACCAGATGAGGTGCACTTTTAGCAAAGATCTTATTCTGTTGAGCCAGCAAATTTGGCTTCTGACGTAAAATGTGGTTGGAGTGAAATGACTAAACGCTGTTTGTCAATCACACATCATGATGCCTGAAAAATGTATTATGATCTTTAAGGTTATCCATAAAGATATCATAATATAGATACTGCAAAAATAGACCCTTATTAAATAAAGGCTGTGCCCCAGTAACAGTCACCTGAGAAGATTTTTATTTATGGTATATGTGAGCAGAACTGAGAGAGAAAAATGCAAACCTGAAACATTTATACAATTTCATGGTGTTTCTGCATTTGAACAGAAATCTTAAGTCAATCGTCAATGTTATACCAATGCTTAAAACACTACTGTATAGCCATAAATAATGGCCGATAATATACTTTAAGCACCACAAACAGGTTGGGTTATCATTGAAAGGCTTAAGGTCATAAATGATCTGAACAAGCACAATAGCTTTTGCTATTCTATTTTCATAATGATGCATTCGTCACAAGAGCTTAAGATTCCAAGAACATAAGTCCCATCAGAGAACCTCTGGAATCTGATCCACCGAGAAAGAAGAAAAAGGTCAAATTGATGTCAGGTTGTAAAAAAGAATTAATGTCCAACATACATTTGTTTTTATAAAGTTATAATTATATATTTAAGAGTAATAGATATTTAATTTGTACTGGGACAAATGTTTTTATTTTTTCTGATTATAGCCCCCTTTAAAAACATTACATTCTGATTTCAGAACACAAGTGGTATTAACATTTCAGAACAACCGATTTAAATCCATAACCAAAAAACACAGAAGTAATTTCATGTCAATAGAAGCTTAAACAGTAGTTCCCCTATTATCTTTTTCTTCAAAATAATTTGAGTGGTTTTACTTCCACAACCTGGGACCAAGTCTAAAAAATAACAATGTTACATCTCACATGCAACCAAAACAATTAGGAATTTTTTTACTGATCTATAATTTCAGAGCTGGAGGGTGTAGTGGTGGATGTCGTGAAAAGGCCATTCACGTTGCTGTTGCCATGGATTCACAGACTGAGCAAACACAAGACACAAACACTCATACAGAAGCCACGTGTGTCATAGTAAGAGAGTGGCCTTCTGACTCCAAAGATGTCACACAGGCCCACTGTACCCTAAATTCGCCACAGGCTCCATGTAAAAGAAAGGACAGCGCTGATATTTCTAGAGCGTTTGCTCTTGTCTTTCCTTAGACACTCCAGGATGATGCCCCCATCTATAGTAACCGAGCAACATCCTCTGCAGTTTCATGAATAGTCAAGTGAGATCCACAGTAGAGCAGACTTTCTTAGACTAGTGTTTAGATGTGTGTAGCAAATGGGATGAAAAGGTAGCTGTCTCCTTTACAGATATTTGACAGCTAGTGCTTTGGCAAGGATTTAGGCACAGATGGGAGCTCTGTTTCTTCCTGTGGCTGGGGGGATCCCATCCGGGATGATTGAGAAGGACTGAGACTTGGATCCAGAACCAGGATTGAAAAGTCCCATAGAAGCCTGCCTTGTTGATTCTCCTGCTCTTTTCTCATTCCCTGTCATCCTTCTTTCTGCTCCACTTTAAGAAGGCAGATGTAAAGGGAATACTGGAAACATTTGCTCTTTGACTTATGTTCTTTAACAGGGTCAAATACATTCATATGACTCTTCCTTTGTCAAACATGTATAGTAATGATAAATCTTATATAAAATGAAGAATATGTTCCTTCTACACAATGAGTTTAACTATAATATATTCTGATTCTAAATTAAATAGAAAGATGTAAAACCATGCATTGACAAATCCTCCTGACATTGTTATTTAAACAAATGCTTTAGCGATGTGCAGTGTAGTAAAGCCTAACCTTTGAACGCCACTAGAGGTGAGGTTACTAATTGACTATGTGTGCTTTGATCCTTTAAAACAGGAACTTGTCACATATGAGTCTAAGGATAGTCATTTCTTTTTAAATCTCGGATGTTCAAACTTATTGGTTAAACTTGATACTATATGTCATTTCAGCACAAATAAATGATAATGGTTTGGATTAGGATCACAGTTTAATACTGTTAAACCTTTATGCAATTATCCCAAATGCATACTATATGTATATAGGAAGCATTGGTAGTTGCTGTAATCATTCTGATACCTTCTGATCCTTCTGATATCTTTATAAAGAAATGATCCATGGCGGTACCCATGTAAAAGATAGTCCACAGCTTGTGATGTATAAGTAAAGGACTGCAGATTTTATTACCCTTCCTTTTGGACAAAATATGCCAATATGGACAGAATCAATGATTATAGGGAATAAAAAAAAAACTCACAACATGCATATTGGCATATGGGTATTTTTTGAGGACAGACTTGAAAAAGATCACTAGATGATCTCTGCACAAGAAACAGGTTTAATCTTTGAAGACAAAAGAAAGTTAGAAAACTTTAATAAAAATTCCCACGTTGCCACATTGTGCCTGTGCAGCATACTAAACATGCTGCAGTGCCACCTGCTGAGCCTTTAATAGCATCTACTTGCAGAACCTAGCACTCTAACTTATAATTAAGCCACAAACCTCTCCACTTCTGTGTCTTTGCAATCCAATCCATGTATACAGTACTTCCCGTAACAGCATCTTAATACTTGCCACCCTCAAAGCTGTCAAACCCAGTCTGACTCTGAACAAGCATAGCAAGTTTATCCAGAACTGCAGGATGCTCACACACACACACGCACAAAATACTCTTGTAAAGAAACTGTCATCTATATATGTTTCCACTGTATGTTCAAGTATAAAAAATAACCTGTAATTTGAATTTAAAAAAATCCCTCTTTACTAATCACCGACTTAATTTGCATTTCAGTGTCTTGAAACCTGACCTTCTCAAAACGTGAGAATTACATGAAAGCTAAAAATGCTAGAAGTCACCAATCTAACCTCATTATCTCTTGTAACAGTGTATCCAGGGAAATGTGAGAGCTGACTGATGAATGCTAACTTCTTAGAAACTTTTATGTAAAGAAGCATAGCACTGTTAAGATTCAAGCAACTTTATTGATCCCATGGGAAAATAGTGTTGCCTTGTTACAGCTGCTCTTCACGTGAAAAGTAGAAGAGAAAGTGAAAAACCTTCCAAACCAAGAAAACAAGTACAAACTACTGATCAATAATAACAAATAAAGAATTTGGTTTCAAGTTTGGACCCAATAATACACCAGACACAACTATTCAGTTTAAATTTAAGAAGTTTATTAAAGAAGATAGTTGGCAAAAGCAGGATGGTGATTTAATAGATCCCCGACTCGCTAGGTGTTGTGCTCCAGTTCAAGAGAGAGAACACATAGATGAGTATTTCAGCAATGACTTGTGGGAAATTGAGTATATAAAGAACAACACTTACTAGAGTGAGTGGGGAGAAAAGCAGAGTCTGCAGGAGAGGCAGCGCTTTATGGAGAGGAGTATTGTCCTGGCAGTAGAGGTAGATCTTTAGATGCAGCGAGGATTAGTTATTTGATAAGGTAGGAAACGCTGGGAGGGGGTCCACTGGGGAAGATGTAGTGGTCTAGAGCCGTAACAGAGGCAGGCCTGGTAGTGAACATGTGGAACATAGCAGGGGTGAATCTCAAAATCCTGAAAAAGAGAACTCCAAAATCCCTTAAGTATAAACTCCAATAACACATGATTAACAGGGATTAATGAAGAGGAGTGAACGTGAAAGGACCAGGACGAGGAAGTGACTGCAAAATAAAAGCCTGAAGGAGGAAATGAAGTTAATGATCCTGACACATACCATAAGAATTATGTTGTTAGTCTTCCTGGAACCCCAAAGGTGAAATAGATAAGCCAATTTAATATGTTTTGATCATTATTTGCCCACTCATGTTCTCCTTCCCTCAGCATTTCCATTAATTTATGTTGATTTGAATAAGCACTATTCCTTCTGCTGCAACCACAGTTGATTTGTAAATCACCCCTCTGACAACTTGAAATGCTGGTCTGTTTGTGTAACTTATCACCAAACCTCAGCCTTGACATTTTGAATGTGATTCTCAGGAGAACAGGAACAGATACAGCATGTACACATATGCACAGATAACTGTAACATTTCCAGAATATCAAGATGAAAGTCATCCACTGAGATAAAACAGTAGGGAATGAATTATTACATAGCTGGTACATGATACTGTGCAATACAGATATTACCTGGATACATGTGTACTCAAAAGTTCACAAATGATTAAACATTAATCCTAGTATCCCTTGTTAGGAGGCGTCTCTGTGTGGTCAGAATAAATCTTTGGACATGGAGCACTCGGTCTGTTACATCTGTCTGTGACTGGGGACACGTGAGGGGGACGAGATACAACATGACAACAAGTAGCGGTACTTCAATCTATATTTTCATTTGAGCTTTCCTGTTGTCCTTGTGTTTAGTATTTGAAATATTTTATACTTCACGTGGATTTCTTATGCCTGTGCCATATTTGATTGTGCTGTATTTAGGTTCAAAAGGTCTATACTTACAGTAAATTGAAATACAGACTATAAATAGAACACCAATATACTAGAATTAAGTTGTTTAATGTTTTCAGGTCAATGACTGGATGGTGCTTCTAAAGGTTTTTTAAATTATATTTCCATGTTTTACCCTCAGCAGTCCGATGTCTGCACTTTTTTTTCCTGTGTATAAAGTTTCCTGTGACCTTAAAAAAAGGTTTATGGGAGAAAAGCAAAGAGCAACCCATTAGCTGAAATGAAGTCCATATGGTACAAATAATTCAGGACCGGAGGAGGTGGATTTCATCTTTGAGCTGTTAAGGTTTTCATGCTCAGTTGTAGAAGTTGAATTACATTCACTCAAGTACTGTAATTATTTATAGTTTTGAGGTTTTTGTATGTCAGTTGGGATACATTTAAGAGGGAAACGTTGTGCTTTCTTTCTTCGCTACGTTTATTGGATTGTAGTCACAGCTGTAGATACAAGGTACTGTTAAGATTTGTATTAATTTTACAAAACTGATAGAACAATTAAATTATAACTATTAATTAACAAGGATCACGAAGGAAAATCCACAGGCTGCTTAGCAGTTTATAATATATTAATTCATATCAGCCTTCCACAATCTATAGACATGTAGTTTAATAACTGATGACTTTAAAACTCTAATAGGTATGAATATGTGTGTGAAGGGTAAATGGTCTACCTATTGGTACTCGCATTACACTGCTTCTCATTCACCCAGTCGCAATCACAATCACAATCACACACGCTCAGATATGGATGGGAGAGCCGCTATGCAGCTGGCCAACACTCACCGGGAGCAACTCAGTTAGGATTCAGTATTTGCTAAAGGACACTTGTGACATGTGACCAGAGGAGACGGGGATTGAACTGGGATTGGTGGATGACCACTCTACCTCTTGCCCCACAGTGGGCCAAAATGGTTACCAGTCCCTGTTTGTTCCTATGTGATAGATTGGTGATTTATACAGGATGTAATCTGTTACTTAGCTGGGATTAGCTCCGGCCCCCCAGAAGATACTTTATGTAAGAGGGGGATGCTTGTAGCAGCAAGTATGTATTTTTTAGGATGGCACAGAGGCACTACATGGAAAAAGAAAGGTGTTTTATTTTGCTGACAAAATGATAAATGTCTTGGTTGCTGCTTGAAGACCACTTAAAACAAAGACCGAGTTGTAGTAGTTGTACTATGTTTCTAATAATCTTCCTTTGCATTTTAGAGAGGCCAAAGAGTAAAGATAATCACATAAAGTCAAACCCTGTTTTATGGTGCCTCTCATGATAGTTATAGTCAGCATTTAATACACAAACACCAATCTAACTGCCGCGGAGTTTAGTAGGCTGAACCGAGGGGACTTTCACAGAGCTGTAAGTTCACATTAATGCACAATAATGTGATTGGTAGTAACAATTATGCTTGATTTGTCAGCCAAAATTGTATGTTTGGTTTGTGAAGTGTGGAATACAGAAGTGTTTATGCAAAGTCTTCAGTGAGGTAAATACTAAAGTGTTAAATGCTAAAACCATTCACTTCACATGATTTTTGTTTTTCAAGGGTTGGAGGAAATCCTAGGTATGACAGAGTAAGTCGTCTTTTCATCTGATTGTTTGAAACAGTGTTCATACATTTTAAAAAAGCCTCAATATTGTCTCTGTCAGTTCTACCTTAACTGTGAACACTATACTGCTGCTACTGATAAAAGTAAGATTAGGGTGATCAGAGGCAACATAGGACTGAATTAGACAGTAGCATAAACTACAGAACTCCCCTGTTCATATCTCCTGTATTACAGTAATGTTGAATACATACAACTTGACAGATATTGTACAAAATGTATTTGACTTGGCCTTGCAGTTTGGCTTTTGGAATGTGGTGATCTTCAAGATATTTGGCACAAGATAAGGTTACTGCACAGATAATAACTGTTACTATCAAGGTTATAACAGATTGTGCTGTAAATTTGCACAAAACATTGCAATGCACCAACAATTGATCAGTTAATTAAATCTACAACCTAGAATAACAAGTGTGGCACCGTTACTAGATCATAATGTAGCTGCTTAAACCTTAAGCTTTGGTTTAGAGTATCATAAACAGAATCAACGTCTACTTCATGTTTATTTATCTACCCAATTGACCAAATCTAACAGCTTACAAAAGGTGTCTTACCTCTCCTTTTGCAGAAAGTTTATATTTGATCCTAAAGAGGGAATAGACAACCCAATGATGGTCATCACAGATGATGCAGGTATGCTACATATATTTCTCATATATTTCTAATTGATCCAGAGATGAAGAAAAATGCTCCGTGTGACAAGAATTTGATATTTCCTCTATTCAGACTCTGTGTCGACACCAAGGCCCCGTTTATGTGTCCTTAAACGTGAGGAAGGGGAGTCCTTTGGCTTCCATCTGCGGGTTGAGAAGGGGTGCCAAGGTCACATAATCAGAAATGTGGTGTTAGGAGGGGTAGCGGGGCGAAGTGGCCTTCAAAATGGAGACAGGATTTTGGAAATTAACAACTGCTATGTTGTAGATGTTTATCACCCTGAGGTAAATCAGGCTTCTGACATTAAAAACATTTAAGAAGCCTCACGTTTGTGATTCTAACTGGAGCTACTCTGTTTCCTTTTTATGAACAAGGTGGCTAAAAAGATAATGCTAAGTGGACATCAACTATGTTTGTTAGTGTTGGATGGGGAGGAGTATGAGCAAGCTGTGTCCCGAGGTCAAGACCTCCGAGATCTGGCCAGAGCATACAAGGGTGAAGGCTATAAACCACCCAGACTCTGTCACATCGTGAGGAATCCTGTATCAGGTCTAGGCATCCACTTCACACCTGTGGAAGGTAAAACTTAGAGCCTTTAAATTTAGATTTCTAACAGACTTTAGGTTGAATTCTGTGCAGGGTTATTGAGCTGCTCCATGTCGTTTGTAGGAGAGAAAGGTCACTTTTCTGTGAGCCTGGCGACAGGAGGCGCAGCGGAAAAGGCTGGGGTGTGTAAGGGAGATCGCCTGGTGTGGATGGATGGAGCAGCAGTCTCTGAGCTCACACACTCTGCACTCAGCAGGATGGTACAACCCATTTATATAGTTTTTTCTTTGGGTAAAGTTACATACTCTTTCTCTGGATTAGAATACAACTGTGCAACTGTCAAAATTGATGTTCAAACAACAAGTGCCAATATATTTATATCCAAAAACAAATATTTTTTCCTGTAGATGAAAAAATGTGGCAATCACATCACTATCCTAGTGATTGATAGTGAGAGTGAGAAGAAATACATGCAACTAAAGATGCCTATCCTGCCCTCAATGGCTGTTCCACATAACCTACCTTATAGGGCCAGAAAACTCTACTTGGTCTCTGGGCCTAAAGGCTATGGTTTCCTCCTTCGAATGGAGAAGACACCATCAGGACGCACATGTAAGATGACAAAAAAAGTGCAATATTAAAAGTCAAGTGTTCCAGATTTGAGCCTTTTTCAGTGAATGTCTTTTCAAACTATAGTTCATGTTCTGCGTGAGATGGACAGAGACAGTCCAGCAGAAAGGGCAGGTATGCATGATGGAGATCTGCTGTTGGAGGTCAACGGAGACTCAGTAGAGTCACTGCACCATGAAGAGATTGTGAACAGAGTGAGACAGAGTGAGCAGCAGGTGTCCTTCACCACCATCACTCTGCAGGGACTAGAGTTTTACACCCGGGTGGGCATCACGGACTAACTACATGTTTTTTCCTAATCTGTATCTTTATGCTTATTTGTGGGTGTCAGCTGGGCATCACAGACCAGTAAAAAAAGGTTTTCTTTTTAAGTATTTCCTTAGGTCAAAGCAAATAATTCCTTGGACGAATTTATCTAACCATTCCTGTACAAATAAGGATCAGTTTTTATTCCCTTTCTTTTCTGCAGTTGGGTCTATCACCTCTTCTTTTCTGCGAGGATGATGCTGCAGAGAAAGAAAACAACAGCAGTTTACCAGTTTCTGTAGAAGATCAATCATCACAAAAAAAGGCTGAAACACCAGCCAGAGTCAACAATGCCACTGACAATGAGGTAAAAGATTGTTTCATACATACTACAAATTTTTCATCTAATCAGTTCAATGATCACTATATTTACCATATATGCTTATTTGTATGTCAACAGGAGGAAGAATACTGTGAGATAACGTCTTTGTGAGGAACAAAGCTCTATTGTTCTGTAGACCTCCCCACACAACAGTTGTTGACTGAGGAGACTTCCAACCAATCTAAACAGGCCCAATTTGTCTACTATTAGTTTTATATTGACCACAATGACATAATGTTTGTGTCTCACAAATGAACCCAGAAGATTAAACTGATACAATGTGTTAAATTTATTTGGTTCAGTCATTATTGCATATGTTGAACATTTTGTCTTAGTGAACAATGGTTACCACACACACACACAATACCATTCACTAATATTTGTGTACTGGTGGACACATACACTTATAAAGCTTTTAATATTATTTTAAAGAAAGGGAATTTCTTTGTTTTAAGTTTATTGTTTTATAGCATACATATTTTTGCATTGTGTAAATGTTTGTATTTGCAGAAAAATTATTAAGTGTAGAGGAGAAAAAACTTACAGTTCAATTTGTATTACGTTAGTTTCTGACATTTCACTTTTCATGATCCATTATGCATTGTCAAAAAATGACATAAATAATATAACACATGAAAGGTGTGCAAATTGCCAAAACATAGCATAGCAACCCTTAAATGAGTAATAGGGTGAACAACAGTGTCACTGTTTTTGCATAATTTATAGTTTTTTTCAAAGATACACATGTTAATATAACCGATCTGACCAAATAACAGCCCTATTAACCATGATCCCATTTAGTGTTGCTAAGATTCTACCTGAGATTCTAACTAAGTATTATCCAGTTTTATTGTCTATAATATTGTTGTCCCAGAATGAATTGAAATTTCCTTAACAATATGTCTTCCTGAATTTCCAACTTACTCTTGGATATATTGTATTTTACAATAAAATACACATTCATCATCCATTCACTCTTTTGGCCTATTTCTCAAACTACTGTATCTAGCAATTTGTTTTGTATTTTTATTATGTACTATGTATATGAGAACCTATAAGTGACGGAAACCATCCAAAAAAGGCCCGAATCATTGCACTCTACTGCCCATATAAAAAAACGAAGTTTATGCGTTAATTGTTAATACATTTGTAACTAAAGGCCAGTCAGAATCAAATTACAAGCAAATTCTGAAAATATATAAATTCTGTGCGCCTTAAAATTGTGATATTTAAAACTATCAGTACAAAAAACTCTCGAGTTTAAACCACATGATATTTCTGTTCAGGCAATTGTGTTGTCAGCTGCAGCCGTGGGTCCTTCTACTGGAGGTGACATTCAGTCGTTAAACAGGAACAGGGGCCAGTTAGGATTGTAAAGTACTTCAACATGGCACAAGCTGTGCAAAAACTGGTTGCTAAAGTACCGAGCTTAGTCGGCGGTAAGTTTATTTATTGTAATATTATTTATAAAATGTAACCAATAAAGGGAAGCTGGGTCGTAGGTTGTTAATCTAAGAATACGTAGCTAGGCCGTCGCTGTTCGCTGCAAGTGACTTAGCCTTGAATTGTATGAAGTAACGTTAGCTAATGCTAAGTTTCAGCAGTGGAATACGATTGTCAGCGCCAGCTACCACGAGTGGTTAGTATATCCTACACTCACGTAGCATAAGCCATAAGGCTAAATAGCAAAGCTCAGTTAGCATCCCGAGTAACGGGTGTCCTGCAGCCCAAAGCAACTGTCGGTAGAGACAATAACATAAAACTATAGGAGAATGAGCTTCAAACGCGTACTAACTTGTACTAATTGCTACATTGTTTTTCTTCTCAGCCGCTGTCACCTTCTCCAAACCTCGGCTAGCAACCTTCTGGCACTATGCCCGTGTTGAACTTGTCCCCCCTACCCCTGCTGAGATCCCCAAGGCCATCGAGGGGGCCACAAACCTCATTAAGGCTTTCCAGACAGGACGTCTCGGTCAAACCACAGTGAAGGTGTGTGCCATTCTCAGACAGAGGCATTATTTGTAAAGAATATGGCTTTACTTATAAAAAAAACGTATATTATCAAAAGCTGACAAGGAAACAAGGGTTTTGTACAAACCATAAGAGACATTTATCAAGTTATCGAGAATATCAAGTTGTCAAATCCCATTGTAGTTATTCATTCCAAGTTGAAAACAGCTATGAATTAGTTTTGTCAAAAGTTGCTGCTGCAGGTAACCCATTGTTATCGCATCAGTACAATGGAGGTGAATATAATTGTTTTTGTGGGTAATACAACATTACAGTATATTGAGGAAAACATTTTCAATATTCTTCTTTTCCTTTTGGCTGTTCCCTTTCAGGGGTTGCCACAGCAAATCATGTGCCTCCAAGAGTAAAACATTTTCAATGATTCTAGTTTATTCAGCAACTGCATTGAGAGTATTTTCTCTTTAGTTTTAAGTTTGATTTAAACTTAAAATTACTTTCTTATGATAGCTGAAGAAAGGAGTACGAGTCAGACTGGAAGCCAAAATGTCTGCAGTACAGCTGACAGTACGAGGGCAAATTTAAAAATCTCATGTTATAATGAAGAGTAGCTCTATGCTGACCTGTTAAAAGGGGAAACAATAATTTTAGGTGGGGCTTTAAATTGAATAATCACATTTACATAAGCTAACAAGTGGGTATACAAAATGTAACATACTGTGAGTTTGGATTTTTTTTGAGTAGTATAAAAAGAGATGCCATGTTAAGACAAACTATTTTAAAGCATTTAAAGGAAATTTAATAAGACGTTAGCTGTCTCTGTGGATGTACAGGTAACTCATAATTGTCAGGTTTATTGACATAAACACTGAATAAGTCTATCCAAATGGAAAGCAGTGACAGTGAAATATTCATCACCAGCTAATATAAAATTTTACTTTATCTTTTTTATTTTTTGCTTCACAGGATGCTCTGAGGAATGGGTTGGTTGCCACTGAAGTGTTGATGTGGTTCTACATTGGAGAATGCATTGGCAAAGGAGGCATCATTGGCTACAATGTCTGAATTTTGCAGTGTTGTAGTTTTTTCTTTTCCTCTTGAACATTGTATCCACAAATTTCTGCAAGAAACCTGGGAACCAATAAATGACTATCTATTGTGAAAAAAACGTATGTTTTCCAGACTCTTTAGCTGCTCTGTGTAATAGTAGATAATTACTTATCTGACCTGCAGGTTTAGTTTGAGATGGGTAGCTAATTAAAGGAAACAGGAGGCTCCTGGGTATTATTCAGAGTGCAGCAACACTTTAATTAGTCATTCATTCATCATTACAGTGAACTGAAGTTAAACTGAAAACTTTCTGAAGCCACTTAGGCTATAAATAATGAAATCATGTCTAAATTCCTATTAGTTTCTTCATTCCCTGAGGCATGTTTTGTATTTGCAGGTTAACTGTTGGAGAACAGAGACATTATTAAACTGTGGCTTAACTGTGGATCAACATTAGACAAACTTAGTTTTATGAAGAACATCCTCTTAAGATTTTACTTTAAGGACAATTCTGCAAATCAATATTTTGTGTCATAGGAATGAGTTATAAGCAGTGCTCTTCTGACACTTGCTCTTGCTCGGTACTTTTTGTGCAGTTAAAAACAACCAAGTTTTCTACACCTAAAGTCGAATATAGTGATCTGAACCCCTTTCAGACATAACTTGGTGTTTATGCCATCAGTCCTTTGCACTTGTTCAACAGTGTATTACTACTTGTATTATATTGTAAAGAAAAATGTGGTGCAGCTTGTATAATTTTTTTCTATAGTTAGTCTTATACATTCTTGCATATAATCTACCTTTGAATACAGTACAGCAGTGTTACTGGTAATGTGTCTGCTAGATCACGGCAGCCACTCCTATTTTTTTATTTCCATTCAGTTCCTGCAATCAACCAACAGAGGGAGACATCTGGACTTTCGGTGTTAAAATGGTATCTTAATTTCAGAGCAGGTGTCTTGCTGATTCACAGATGCATGAGATTATAAATGGGATGGCTCACAGCAGTTAAAGTTCAAATTCCAACTCTAGTGGTTGAAGTTTTTTTTTAAGCAAACAGTTATGTCTTTTGTTTAAGCACAAAAACGTGCTATTCGTCATTTGTAATCCAATGAAACATTTAATTTACCGACATCAGTATGAATGTATTGTGTGAAAATAGATAATTTACAGAAATACTCGCATAGCTCTTTATTTAGAACTATCAATGAATAATTTTATTACAAAAGTCAAAAAGTCTTTTGGATACAGTTATAGTCTGGTTGTCTACTACATATGAAAACAAACTTAAACAAATTAAATAAAGGTAAAAAATAAGAGCTCAAATGCAGCTTACCAACTACAGGATAATAGCAAAACATGACAAAATGAAATGACAATGAGATATTGTTGTGAATGTAATAGAACCATAATAATACCTGTGAATGCACCAACACGTATGCTTTTGTAATACTCATACCTTCATAAAAGTACAATACATTTTGAATTTATTATGCAATAAGATTACCCAACAGTGTAATGACTTATCATAAAAAATGTACCTTGAGGTTGTCTCAGTGTACCTTTCTTATGACTGTCATTACATCATCACTTAAAATGTATTATATTATTTGTGGAGGCACATATAACTTTGACATATTAGTCAGTTAAGAGTAAGATATATTACTTACTGACACATTATAATACCTTCCAGCAGTAATTATCAGATGCTAAGAGGGATAACACTTTTGTGTAGTTATATATTTCTATAATGCCTATAAAATTATCATAAAACTGTGATTGGACAGCACAATGCAAACATTAATATGTGTTGAGTAAAGATAAAACTGTATTTACATTTGTATTATAAAAATAAGCAGTCAAAGATCACTTATGTCATATGGTACAGTTTCAAAATATTCCAAAAATACATTTTTCCAAAGCATTGCTTTATATAATAATAAAAAAGGCACAGGAAATATTTCACACATTCAAAAGAGTGATCAAATATTGATAATCACTTCACATGACATAGTCTGACAGAGGTTCCAACTCCAAAGCCTGGATAAAGGGGCTCAACAAATTTGGTCTCAAACCTGTGCAGGAGGGTCATGGTGTTGCCTATGCTGTAGAATGCCAGCACACCTGCTGTGTGGTCCAGGTACACACCTATCCTGGGAGAGTGGGGGCCGCTCACGGCTTTGTCCACCCGGTTGTGCCAGGCAGAGTAACCTGAGTCTGAACAGAGAAGACTCCAGGATTTGTCATTGTAGCCCAGGAGACAGAGTGAGCCTTTGCCCTTTCGGCTGATGCCCTTGTAGGCCACTCCAACAGAGAACTCCCCACTCCACTCGATCTCCCAGTAGAATCGGCCTCCAGACAGGGCCTCCCGACACAGCACCTGGGCAAAACTGTCAAACCTCTCTGGGTTGTCTCCATAGGGCTGCAGGTCCCTGGTGCGTACGACCTTTCTGCTGTTTTCAGAGATGTGCAGCTCCTTATAGGCTGTGCTGGGGTCTAATTTCAGCTGGCAGAAGTCTGAAGAAAAAAAAAACACAATACATTTATAGCATTTACTTGGCAGCTTAGTATTTGGGTATTAAATTGTCATATTTCCTATAAATAAAGTACAAACTTACATTTCACAAAATCTGCTTTGTTTCTTGGCTCTAGAGAAGGAGTGTTGTCCACTGTCATTTCTTTGGCTGCAGATGAAAAAGTGTTAGGTCAATGTGAACTGCACACACCCACACACATGCTTTTAATTCTTGTGTTTATGTGTTTTGGTAACATTTTTACTGAATAACCTATAAAGCAACTGCTTTGTGGTTTGCCTTCTACACAACACAAATAACCATTAACCCCATGGTGTTATTTCTATATGATGTGACAGGACTCACCTCTGCTCCTTCTCTCCAGTGTTCTAGTTTCTGTAGTGTAGACGGGGACCTCATTTACTGCAAGACATAATACATTCACATTTAACTATTTGAGTTTTTTGGTGTTTAATTCCCATCTTTTGCAGGTATTTCTGTTGCTAAGGTCCGACCTGATTTGGAGATCCTGAGCAGCTCCTCTCTGCCAAACTCCTCCAGGCTTTCCTTGATCTCAGCCACAGCTTTCCTGACAGCCGCAAAGGAAAAGTCCGGATTCACTGTCACTTTGGGTATGAAGCCGTCATCAGTGGGGGTGCAGAGGTAATTGAAATTCTGATGGAAAGAAAAAATTAATTATGTAATTATGTACTCTAAGTGAATCACACCCCTAAATAATGCCATTGGTATCTTTGCATTGGCAATATGGTGTCATAAATATTAATATACAGTAATATAGTGACAAGCTGTTATAGCATAGCAAGACTAGAACTTGCCTAAACTTTTATTTTAAATCACACCAGCAATCTCTTTTTGTGCATCAGGTTATGTTTTAGATATTGCAAAAAAACTTTACTCCAAAGTCATAAGGTTGTGACATAGACAGAGCTGCATATCTGAGCATGTTCAGTGGCAGATGTTTCAAGACACTGTGACATAGATGTTGGCGTGTTATTTGTGGACAATAACAAAAATATAGGAAGCCTTCTCTTGTTATATTACCTGCAAAAAGTGAATGTGGTCCTCAGTAGTGTACAGCTGCTTCAGTCCGGCCTCCTTTTTCTTGAGTTCAACTATCTCTTGCTCCAGTCGCTCAACCAAAGACTCGGCCTGGCTGAAAGCAGCCTTCTCGTTAATACCAATCAGCTTGGTCACTTCTGATCTCATCCTCTCAATGGAGCGAATCATCTCCTCAAATATCTTCTGACTCTCCACCATGGCTCTCTGGGCCGAGTTCTGCATAACAAACTCAGGATGTCAGTGATTTATAGAAGAAACTGCAACTGTAGTCCAATTCACGATAAGCTACTACTGATCAGTGTATATGATTTTAATAGCGACTGTAGTAATATTTTATTAACAGTCTTTACCTTCAGGGAATCCACTGCAGTCTTTAGTTCCTCCAGCTCTTTCACCCTTTCCTGGCATTTTTGTTTAATCTCAGTTTGGGAGACTCCAAGTAGTTTCTGCAGAATAAAGAACTATTACACAAGCATCTATGTTTTCTCCTTACACTCAGCCCCTTGTTGAAAGCTGGCATTGCTGCATTTAATATATTATGTACCTTTATTATAGTCAATCATAGAAATTGCATTGAATCCCATTAATTAGATGTTGTTTTCACAAGAAATAAAGCCTCACATTTGTTGGTTCAGCACAAACAGTCTTTCTCATTGTGAAATACCTGGGGAGCCCCTTTGGCATGTCTAATAAACTTTACTCAAACAATCTTATTAATACAGGCAGCTTTTATCTCAGAGGGAGAGGAGGGAAAAATCTGTAATGGAATTCTGGCGATTCCAGGAATGTGAAACTACTGCTGCCTGACTTTTAAAAAGAGGTTTCAAGGTGCACACGGCCCTGACATGTGGAATAGGGGGCTTCTAATTGAGCTTTTACTGAAGCCCACCGACCATTCTTCAAGATAAGCTTGAGGAATGTGGGGAATCTAGGGAACATGAGAGGGGGAGGGGAGAGAGCAGGAGACAGAGTGAGATATGTGAGACTCTGATTGTAAATCACTAGATGAGAGGAACCAGACTCCCCATGTTGTTAAGAAAACAGCAGGATGAATTATTACTTCATCATGCTTGAAAAAATCCTTTAACCCATAATCATAGCTGCCATAAAAACACTCCTCCTCAGTTCCTCGTGCATAAAAACTAAAACTGCTCAAACCATGCACATGCTGCTGACACTGTTATCTCCTCAACATTATTTTACAGGCACTTTAACTGGTGTGTCATTTAAATGTGCATTCCTGTGGTAACAAAATTGGTTAATCAGACATTGTTAAAAGCCTTGACTCCCTGACATTCTAGTATCACTGGAGGCCCACTCCCACAGGTGGGAACCAACGCAGCCGAAGGAAGTTTCTGTGTATCTTTCCCACAGCTGGAACAGCACATTCTCTGAAAAGCAGCTTTCAAAGGTGATAAGTGTAAGACACTCCCCCAGTCTCCATACAGCTAATCAGAGAGCTGGATTTATTTTGGCGGTGAGTGCCTCCCAGGCTAGCAGATAGAAACAGGTCAAAGTACAACCACCAGTCTTAGTCCCATTACAGGAGTTGGGAAAATTACTGTTTGATTTAACCCAATTCACTTCAAATGTACTGTCCTTCTAATGTATCGAAGATTTGAAAGGTTTCTTTCCCTGAATAACTTTTCAGATCATAAGGCCATAAGGTGGTTTCTCTCCAACAACTGTATCTTTCTAACATCAAGTCCTACTTTCATTCTGTGAGGGGTAACAATAGGATTCACAGCCAGAGACAAGAAGATTTCTTACCTGTTTCTCACCCCTTTCTGCCTCAGCAGAGACAATGTCATGACCTCTGTGCTCACTGACTGTGCAGATAGCACAGATACACATCTGATCTGTTCGACAGAAGAGCTCCAGAGGCTTCTGGTGCTGCTGGCAGATCTTCCTGTCCAGGTTTCCCAGCTCATCCACCAGCTTGTGCCTTTTGAATGTGGCTGATTCATAGTGAGGCTTCAGGTGCTTCTCGCAGTAGGATGCCAGGCAATTCAGACAGGACTTGACAGCCTTTAATTTTTTCCCAGAACAGAAGTCACAAGGGACATCATTTGATCCAGCGTAAACATTCCCTTGGATCGTACTTAGGTTGAGGTTCAGCCCGCTTTTCCTGATCTTCTCAGCCACCATGTTCAGAGTGGCATTGGGTCGCAGAACAGGCCTCTGAGTAAATGTGATCTTACACTGGGGACAAATGTAAATCCCTGTGTAGTCAGCTTCATTCCAGTAGCCACTGATGCAGTCCATACAGAAACTGTGCCCACAGGGGATAGCCACAGGATCCCTCAGAAGATTCAGACACAAGGAACAGCTAAAGTAATCTGGCGAAGTGTGATCAGCCATTGTGGTGAAGTCAAAACCCCGTCAGACCTGCGGAAAGAGACGAAGAAAAATGCCAGAAGCAGATAGAAAATTTGTGGTGTGTTCCTAGGAGCCCGCCCTCAAGAGTGTGGTACAGCCTGCTAGAGACAGGACCTACTTGTATTTCTGAATTCCAGAGGTTATTGATTGAAAGCAGACAAGGCCCTCCCCCCTGTGCTGTGCTGTGAGTATATCGAGCCCTGCCCAGTTTAGATAAGCAGGTTGAGCGAGAAGGGACAGGAGAGGAGAGAGACAGAGAACCAACTGAACGAAAGAGAATGAATGAAAAGCAACGGAAAGGACAGCAAATAATGTGCATGAAAACACTCCCATTTCCCTGCAGTTTCCTTTATTCTCAAATTTCTCATGTGGCTCATCTGTGGATGAAGTGCGCACACACATCTCGGCAGCTGTATTTCCACCTATTGTTGTAAGACAGAATCGCCATTGTCTTAAACCGGTTATAGTCTGACAAACATAAAAAGCAGCCTAGGTGCTGTAGGAATTTGAGGGACCACCCAATAAACAAACACCCTGAGCCCAAGTAGAGTTTCACAGAAAACTCCAGTATCCCAGCTTGCTTTTTTAATCAGTGATTACATGTTTAAGGCTCTAGCTTGCTGTAGGTGGTTTGGCCAAGTGCGGCTAGAGGTCAAAGCTGTAGTATTTGCACTGAAACCAGTTAAACCAGTTTGCTAAAATTTGCAAGTAAATTCGTAACTGTAGATATGCACCTGTTTGTGCAGCAGGAAGAAAATTTCAGGGCTGCAACATGAAACGGAAACACACATGGACATGCACATACACACGGACAGAACATTCCTGTCAATTCCAGGTGTGTTGGTGCAGTGCAAATTTCACATATTTGTGTGCGTGCCGTTTGTTTTTTATTTTTGCATTTCTTAAAATGCCCCCCTCATTTAACTAAATGTAGTGTTATTTAAAAACGGCTGGGGGAAAAACAGAGAAGAGAAGACCCCGACTCGTACTGCAACATGAAGTGTTCAGTGATGTCACAGCCACTCATTAGCATTTTAATTAGCCCTAAACCACTGGTTTCCACCAATACTACTGCTCCATTTACAGCACTTCTGTGTGATTTTCAGGATTACTGTGAAAGTTTCAAATGTAAAGGTTCTTGTTTGAAATAACCCTAGTAAAAGATAGTAATATATTGTACTTTCCATTTCCTGCCTGTCAATTGTAATGTCAGTAAAAACTACAGTGGCTTCACCTTCGATTTAATTTCATGCCTTACTTCATATGCTAGGCAGTTTCACCTCTCCATATTTGGTCAGGTTTCTGATAAGCCAGTTTTCCTTCCTTCCTCCAGAGTTAAGGGAGCGCTTACACATTAACTTCTGTACCTTGTTATTGGAGAGGGCCGCTGCACAGTGGGAAAACTTTGTATGTGGCTCTTATTTACGTTGTGAGAGTTCTGAACACATGATATAAAGACAAAGACTAGACAGAGCATATTGTTAGTTTAAAACATTTTTTATTTGAAACATGATAATGTCATATACATGACACTTTAATGAGATTTACACGCGTCTAGAGAAGAGTAGCATTTCTGTAAGAATGCTCATTGACAATAAACTAGACTGGTCAGTTAAAGCAGCATCAATATAGAGGAAAGCACAGTCCATATGAGTCCATAGTAGCCAGCTCCATCTTCTTCGCTGTGATTCGCTGGGGCAGCAATATGAAGGTGGCAGACAGTAACAGAGTGGACAAACTAATAAAGAGGGCTGGTTCTGTTCTGGTGGAGAAGCTGGACCCTCTGCATGTTGTGGCTGAGAGGAGAATGTTGTCCAAACTCCTCTCAATCCTGGACAATCCCTCCTGACCACACCACTGTGTGCTGGCTGCACAGAGGAGCACTTTCAGCCAGAGGCTGATCACAGTGAAGTTCTCCACAGAAAATCACAGGAGATCTTTTCTCCCAGTGGCCATTAACCTGTTTAATTCATCCCCCTTCTGTAAAAAGAAGGGGGAGGAAATGGTCAAAATGGACAAATAGTTTTGTTTTTATGTCATTTATCATTTTTTTCATTTATGTTTACTCCTCTAGTTGGGTTTTTTCTTACTTATTAATCAGTATTTTGTACTTGTACTTGTTTATTGTCTTGGTTTGGTGGAAATTTTTTTTCTTTCTTTTCTATTTTTCATGCGGAGAGCAGCTGTAACATGCAAACCAAATTTCCCATGGAATCAATACAGTTTTTTGAAACTTTAATCTTGAGTATTAAATAAATCTGTACTTTGATGATGCAAATGGAAACTCCATGGTCATGTGTACGATCAAGGTGAAAGGTCAGCCTTCATTATGGTGCAGCAGAAAGCATGGCTGCTGCACTGATTGGTCATTTGAACAAACAAAACAAGGATCCACTGCACAGAGTATGAGTAATAGAAACAGGAAGAAACATTTTTTTTCAAAGTGTTTTGGCAAAACAGTGGAAACGGCTGTTGATGCTGGTAAATGCACAAAGACTAAGAGTGCTTAAATATACTTTGGCCAAATGGGAATAAATGGCTTCATGCAACTGTTAAGCATCATTGATGTCATACCACCTTCATGCATGCATCCTAGTTTAACTTAGAAATATTCCCAAAATAATGGTCCCATATTTTTAAGTTATTGTTAAAACAGCAATATTTGCATAGTGTGTCCATAACTGGTTCCAAATATTTCTTTTACTAGAAAAGCTGGGTTTTTAGGATTGGCATAACATACACAAAAAGCAAATAACCTAGGCAAACTGAAACTTCAAGCTAGGACCAGACCTGAGTCTTTCTCTTAGAAACAATTCGGGCAGGAGTTCAGGGCAGTTGTATTTGCATTATGTCACATATGCTTTAGGTTTAGAGAAGGTCATGTGTAATTATTGAATGTTGGCAGATGGTCATTTGATTGTTTTTGATTGGGATTGTGTTGATCTTATGATTCTGCCTACCACGAAACACATTCTGAGCATACAATGTTTCAGTAGGCACAGAAGTCACAGAGAAAGGTGTTACATATCTATAAAATGTCTTTTTTTATGAAACCAAAGTCCAGAGTAAAAAAGGGTTAAAGGTCCAATTACTCTTGTAAAACAAAAGTTGGTCATGTTTTTTATTTTATTTTGAATGCTGAGAAAATCCTCTTAGTTTCCATAACATGGCCATAAAGTCTCTAGAACTCTGGAAAGAGACTCAACAATTTCTCTTTGTTGTACATTTGTCTTTTCCAATTGAATTTCAACTTTTCAAGAGATGAGACAAAAAGGCAATAATGTACATAATTGCTGCAGTTTGCAAAATTAAATCAGTGGTGTAAAGTCTTTAGAATGTCAGTATTTATTTGAAATAAACATTTTGTAATTCAGATCTTTTCATAAAAATAAATTAAACTTAACATTTCAACCTAAATGTATGTTTATATTCACATTGTTTTTTTCACTTGGTATCAGGACTACACCAAGTCTCTGCATCGTTGCATCACAATGTCCCCTGACAGTGGAATGTTTTTTTTTGTCAAATAAGATGATACATTTCTTCTTGCATGTCATCTGTAGTTACTGTTGTTGATAGACAACAGACCCTTACAGTGCTTGGCACTCTGCTTAGGCCCTGCTGGCGCTAAAACAATGGAATCTTTTAAGCAGGCTTTCTCTGCCCTCCTGTTATCTGGGCTATCAAGTGTAGTTGCATTCCTGTCTCCATTTTAACGGCTCTGAAACTCCTTAATGGGGAGGTGTGTTCAATGTAAAATGAAATATACAGGAAGAGAGTTTTTGCTCAAATCGTTTGAATAACTGCTAGAAGGTAAATGTTGCTATTTAGGATAGGATTACATTTGACTCTGTACTACAAAAAGAGAAAGTCCGTCTATATAAACTTTTTGTCTTGTTAGATAAAATCAGTAAGAATAAAAGGTAAAAGCATCCAGAGTTGATAATTAACCACTTCACCACAGGTAAGGTGAAGGTCAAAACCTCACTTGTTTATGAATTTAATCACAGCCAAAGAAAGCAGCTAAATTTCATTATTTCACTGACCATGTATACATCATGAATGGAGTCACTGATGAGTCTGACACGGATGACACATAACAGTTGGTCACTAGGACAAGGAGTTGAATTATTATTAGTCAAAGAACTGAGAATTATTGCAAAATGTCTAAAGGGAACACTCCCACATAGTAGATTGCACTGAATAGTCGATCCTGACACGCCTCTAGTTTTATCGCACTCCATTATTTATTCAAAGCCATGTTATATTTGAACGGTGAACATTCTTTAATTTATCTGTTTATAGGTTGCAAATACAAATAACGTTATTTCACTCATCACGCTGTGTTTACTCCTTCATATAGTCCATTTAGAATTTGCTGTTACTTATGTTGTCCAAATTTTACAATTACACATTTCATTTATCCTTCTTGGATTCTGTGACGGATGGAAGCATTCACTGTGGCCTTTTTCTTGCCCCGCCCTTGTTTTACTGGTTTCGGCTCAACCAGTTTATCCTCCCTCTCTGTTTACTCTATATAACTTGCACCTGTAGTAACTGTGAGATCACTTTGCCACTGTGCTGATAGAAGTCACCAACTGTGTTTGCATCATTTTCCCTTTCTGCATTAGAGGGAACATCACCAAGTTGTCTCCATGTCATCTGACCAGGACACTTGCTACCTGTGTAAGGAATACCTCAGGGATCCTGTATCTATTCCATGTGGCCACATCTTCTGCTCCATTTGCCTGAAAACCTACTGGGACCATGCTGACTACACGGGTTCATACCTCTGCCCACAGTGCAGGGTCACCTACAACAAAAGGCCCACGCCGAGGCGCATGGGAAGCTCCCGGCAGTCCACCGCCCAACGCAGCTCAGAATCCTTTCCACCTCCACCCCCGTCGCCTGATTACAACTACGCAGGATCCCAGGATGTAGGTTGTGACATCTGCGTTGGGAAGAAGTACAAAGCCATAAAGACCTGCCTGATGTGCCTGGCCTCCTATTGCGAGAAGCATCTCAAGCCTCACTATGAGTCCGCAACGTTTAAAAGGCACAAGCTGGTAGATGAAATTGGCCACCTGGACAGGCAGATCTGTCCCCAGCATCAGAAAGGTCTGGAGCTGTACTGTCGCACTGATGAGATGTGTATCTGTGTGCTGTGTACAGTGAAAGAACACAAAGGTCACGACCTGGTGTCTGCTGAGCAGGAAAGGTCTGAGGAGCAGGTAGGCAATCTTTTTAATGGTTTTTAAAACTGTCACTGGCTTAGCAACAGGAGCTTTATAAATGCTAAAATTCACAAGTAGTATTTATTGTACAGAAAGATTTTGTCATTTGTGAATCAATGTACACCACATACCATTAGATAAATAGCACAGTGGCAGGTAGTGGATGAAAATGCAGCTCATAATAGATGAAACCCATAATTTCTTACAGGTGCCAGTGTCAAATCTGAGCTGGATACTATTTTTATAAAGCTTAATGGTTAAAAAATATTTGGACAAGATGATTTAGTCTCTTAGAGTCAAAGACAAAATGAGTTGCTGTCAGCAGTATCAACACTGTGTGTTTTTCTCTCCTTAGCAACGACTCGGTGCCACCCAGGCTGAGATTCAGGAGAAAATTCATGATCGACTCAAGCAGATGGAGGAACTTAAGCAAGCAGTGGACTCACTCAAGGTTTGTGTCACCACCATTCATAATAAAGATAAGACCAGACTAACCAGTACAGATTTTTTTTAACAAAGTTAAATCAGCTACTAACAAAGACAACATTCCTTTATGTAGGGGTAATGACAGATTATCTCTCTGTGCTTGTAAAAGCAGTATGACACCAGTTGATTCATTGCATTCCTCTCTGTTTCCTGTGTAGAACTCGGCCCAGAGAGCGCTGCAGGAATGCGAGAAGATGTTTGGTGACATGATGCGCTCCATTGAGAGGATGCAGCAAGAGATGGCTAAGATGATTTCCTCCAACAAGAGAGCAGCACTCAACAACGCTGAAGGTCATATGGAGCGTCTGACCAATGAGATTGCTGATCTGAGAAGGAGAGACAATGAGATCACCCAGCTGTCCCGCACTGAGGACCACATCCACTTCATCCAGGTAAACAACGGCCACCAAACACTAACATTAAGACACAATACAAGACTCGCAATAGTTTCCGCCCACAGTTCCACCATCCATCCATCAGTTTCTTAAACATTTTCTGTCTTTCTGTATTAGAGTTTTCACATGCTGATAGCCCAAACAGAGTCTGAAGAGCTGCCTACAGTAACTGTGAACCCCTACTTCTCCTTTGACCCGGTCACTAAAGCTGTTTCTGAGATGAAACAGCACCTGAATGAATTCAGCAATGAAGAGCTGGTTAAAGTGGCCAAGACAGGTGAGTGTAGAGCTGCCATGAACATCTTTTTATTGTAAATTTCTGAAGATGTTATCCTCACAAACGGGTTGACTCATTCTTTTTGTTTTTAATTCCAGTTAACAAAATGCCCTTCTGTGAACTGGACGATTCCAAAAAGAGACGGTCAATTAAAAGTAAGTCACTCATTCAAGAAAAAAAACAACATAACTGATTTTATGTGAACACCAAATTTGTAAAAAATATTTGCCTTTTGGTAACATTTATGGATATTAGAAATGAAAAAGTTTAGGAAAAATTTGACCAGGCCATATTTTGCAATCTTGTCTGATGTTTGACCATGGCAGGGCCATGGTTTCATTAGAGGGAGGCCGAAGGTCATTAAGGGGTGCTGCATGGTTAAAGGTTTACACTGATAGGGTGCAAAACTGCCATAAAGTTTACATAAACACACTGATATAGAAATAGAAAGTTGATTGGTCTTGGATAGTGTGGATCAGTTTTACTGACGGTGACACAGAAGAGTTAATAGCCTATAACAGGAGGATTCACACTGCCCACATTGTAACAGTCTCATTTTCATTTTCAGGCTCGTCATCATAGGCATAGGTGCAATAACGGTGTTTTTCTGTAATTACCGGCATGATGTAGTCTAAAGTAATTCCCTGTAATACTACAACACTCATCCGTATTGTATATGTTCTTACTTCCACAGACGATGAAGCTGTTGTGCAGTACAAATCACTCCAGTCCACTTTAGCCTCTCCAGTACAGGAACCCCGATACAGGGAGGATTTCCTGAAATGTGAGTCTCTGCTTCTCTAATCCTGTTTTCTGCAGTGACACAATTCACTCCCCTTGGTGCTCGCTAAAGTGCATGAGGCAAATTAGATGCTGATGAGTTTCTCTGTCAGACCCTGTGGCTGACCACAAAATCTGTTTTTAGATGCGGTTACATTACACTGGGATTGATTACATTTGCATAACTTTGCGATCTTTGTGATCACAAGACCACAAAACCTGATGTTTGATAACCAGTCTAATTACTGTAGTAACAAAATATTTCAACCGGGTATACTTGTCTAATAAATAGGGACATTCCCTTCCCTCATTCTATTAAGCATTTATACTTACTACGAATATACTACGAATCAATTACAGTCTTTAGGATCACTAGAAAAGAGCTCTCAGATGGTTTCAGTCTCACTTCCTAGTTGTTAGATGGACTTCTGTTTGTGGTCAAATTCACAAACAGTGTTAATCCCTCTGGTATTTCAGATAATAGGCCAGGCAGACCTGGTCGAGGCCACCGGGTATCCCACATACTGTGATCTGCAGATGTGAAAGTACACAGCAGGCAGGTGATGTCTAACCCTTGGAATTATTCTGATTTCTTTGTGTACAGCCAAAGGGTCTCCCACTTAACCTTCCGATCACTTTCCATCAATTCTAACAGAACTGCAAATTCTTATTACATTCTGCTAACCTCTGCATCCTAGTGGGGCAGAAGTTAGGGTTTCTTTTGTTGCTGTTGCTGGGGCTTGGTCTTGGTTTTGCTCATTTACATTTAACCTAAGCAATTTAAATAAATACTTCCTTTTGTAAATTACATTTACTTTTCCTTATGTTTACTTCTAGATGCTAGTCAGCTCACTCTGGACCAAAACACAGCCTACAGACAGCTCTACTTGTCTCGAGGAAACAGAAAAGCTGCCCTCAAGAGAGAGCCCCAGTCTTACAGTGACCACCCGGCCAGATTTGACTCCCTTCCTCAGGTCCTGTGTAAAGAGGCCCTCTCTGGTGGTGCCTACTACTGGGAAATTGAATGGAGTGGGGAGGGAGCTGCCATTGGAGTCACCTACAAAGGCATCAAAAGGGCTGGTTATGGAGACAACTGCCGCATTGGGTACAACCGCAAATCTTGGAGCCTCTTCTGCTCTGATTCCAGCTACTCAGCCCGTCACAACAAAGACCAGATAGAGGTCAAGGCACCTTACTCCTCCCGCATTGGGGTGTTCCTGGATCACGCTGGGGGGACCCTCTCTTTCTATGCTCTAGGAGACAACATGTCTCTCATCCACCGTTTTAAGGCCTCGTTTAGTGAACCTGTCTATCCTGGCTTCTGGGTTTGGTATGAGTCGGCCATCACCATCATTCAGCTGTGATTAAATAGTACATATCCAATAATTAATGTACAGTACACAAGTGATTAAGTTTTGCTATGAATTTACTGAAGATTCTGTGTGATGCGATGTTTGTAATTCTTTTAGAAGACAGGATGTTATTTTTTTAAACATGTGTTCAGTATCAGTAGGACATTTTATAATGTAAATATTCTGCAAATAAACATGTGTGTGACATATGAAATCAGGTTATAAAGTGAATGGGCATTTAAAATGTAAAACGAAGAAGGCTGTACTTGATTGAAACATGACACTTAATAATTTTTAACTGTGATCAATAACTTTTAACTTTTTTCAATAAATGCACATATCAATGAGAATAACAACATGAGCAATTTTATTCCATTCTAGTATTTTCTTCTAGGCCTAATCCCAATGCTAAACACTAACATAATATCTAACAAAAAATAATTACAATACAATGTAAAGAACGAAATGGAAGAAAACATTTTTCACTCTTTGCTTCAGTCATTATTTCAGTCCAGTATTAGGAGAAAGGAAACTCGCACTCGAAAGAGTATTAAAAACCTGTCACTTCATTGGTTTGTTCAATCACAAAACATGTATTACGTGTGAAAAATATTTAAAATATTTGCATTAGCGGCCTGATAAACATTTAACATAAATACAATAAGGTAAATAATATTTTGAGAGGCCGCGAGTGAGACGGTGTGCTTGCGGAGTGTAATGACTAATGTCCTGAGGGCGAGGAACAGTGTAGGTTTTGTGGGAGTCTGTCATGAGAGGTTTGAGAGAAACTGTACAGAAGTAGGTGAGGTGTAACTGAGAGCTCCTGCAGTTTACACAAGGTTGAGGCCCTGTCATTTCAACTGTTTGAAATATTTGTGGCATGCTGAACTAAAACATGGTCCAGTTGGATAATCTAGTTGATTATTAAAAATCTGGTTTCAGGCATTGCTGGTCAACGCATATGCTTCTTTCTTCATAAAAGGAGTTATAAAAATGAGTTCCACCTGATTATTGTAGGAGGTACAACTATATATAAGTAAACTGTTCTCTTTACTGAGAAGCATTTAAGAGACCTGACTTTTAGCTAAGCACGTGTTTCATTCACAAGCCAATGATTACAAACCAGGAATCATTTCCACTGTTGACAATGGCAAACAATACATTCTTTTAATTCTTTAAATTATTTTTTTCTTTGTTTTCTACTCCTGTAATAGTGGAATGAAATACGTTTAGACTGTGGAACTCCAAAACTTCAGCATGATCTCTTTTTGTTCTCTACAAATGCAACTGCAGTGAATTTCTTTAACATACTAAATTCCTTGGGACCTCTAGTGGACAACTGTCTGTTGTGCCTATCAAGGCTTTTTTTTCTACTGTAAAAGCTTTTTCATATAATTTATTTGTTGGAGCTACAAAACTCTGGAACAGAGAAAAATTGACCAAATTATTTCTTTGGTAACACTATTGATTCGGTTTACCTTAGGCCTCGCAGTCTTAAATTGTGGGATTGATTACTTCAAAGAGCATATTACAGGGCTACATTTTGTATTTTTATTTAGTCATTTAGCAGACGCTTTTATCCAAAGCAACACACAAGTGAGGTACAAGGCAAGCAAAATAATAAATAAAAAATTTAGTTGCAAGTGCAAGGAAATAGTAATAATTAAAAAAAATAGATGCATAGGAAGGTGCGGAAGACTTCTGTTTTCAGCAGTTTTTTGAATATTGAGAGGGAGGTTGCTCAGCGTGCAGAGTTTAGTAGCTCATTCCACCATTGTGTTGGAACAAATTACCTGAACAAATTTACTATATTTAACCTATAAGGTGTTTTCGTGTAAAGCGATTATTAATTATACACCTGCAACTTTAACAAGAGTTAAATGCAAAAAGGGCTAAACATAAAAAAAATGTAGTTAAGGAAACAGTTCACATTTTTTTTTATTAAGCAGTATAACAACTAATGTTACTCTACACCATTAGAAATTGAATCAGAATCCGAATCAGAAAGACATTAAAAGTGTACATTTAGTTACAGGTAGGCCTACCTAAACAATTCGTAATCAATAATTGGATCCTGCTGTAACAGTTTAGTGATCTTCACTTGCCTTTGTTATAATCCCTTTATTATTCTTTACCTCCGATTCGTTAGAGGGCAGTCGCCTTTAAAGCGTATACACACACTGAAACATAGGACTTGCGTTTCTCTTCGGAGACATTTACGCTGAGCACCGCCAGAAAGAAGCGCCGCATTTTCACATTTTCGCAAGTGTGGCAGCCCAGGTGAGCAGGCATTTCACACACTAAGTGCATTAAACGTCGTTAGGCGTTTTTGCTGATGTATTTAAATCGCTATACTTGTATTGTAAGCCATATTCTTCCTGTTAGCCCCAACATTAGTCCTTTGTAGATACGGAAGACAGAAATTTATGAATGGAGCTAGCTAGTTTGCTAACATAACATTAGCTGCCGTTTACATTTTATTCCGATGATCTAGTGCTAACTGTCAAATAGATTAGATTTTTAATGTCCAGATGTCCTATAACTCAATGTGAGTTTGCCGATAACACCAAGTTTATTTGGTTAGGTAATATCTATTAATTTCGCAGTTTAAAAGCCTCTTTGGTTTGGCAAAGCTAGTTAGATAAGCGTTGACCCACTCCTGTGTTGTGGTATCTGTTACTATTGTCACTATGACAACCGAGTTGACAGGGTAGACTTCTTTAGATTTATTTTCTACCATTGGATTTGGTTGAAAAAGTTGGTAAAACTCAGTGCTGTTTTAAATTAAAAAAGGACATCGTCCAGGTAACGTTAACCGCTAACGTTAACGTTCTGAAAAAAATCGCTCCTTTCTTTGTCATTGTAAAGCAGTTGGTTGACTGTAAAGAAAAAAAAAACATTATAAACTATAATTCAATATTACGAGCTGAGATAAATAAAAAACGCTTGTGTTACTCAACGCAGGGCTTTTATTATCTGTAGACTGATACTCCTAAAGACAAGCCAAATCTTGTTAATGGGATTTAGAACATATGGTAACTTGTGCATGAAACAGAGGTATAGTACCATAAACCAGTAAATCTGGAGTAGTTTTGATCCCTTATGTGTTTTCAACTTAAAGATTCTAAAAAAAGCTAATGGAAGGGATAAAAGAAGTATTCATTATTTACATTGCTGTGTTGTCTGTTGTTTTTTTTACCTATTTCAGATGGCAACTACAAAGGTTCCAGAGGTTCGTGACATTACACGGATTGAGAGAATTGGTAACTCCACATTTCCACTGGGACCCTGACTGATGCAAATTATAATTGATTAATGGGGCCTAAAATAGGTCAGCTCTAATATATGTTGAGAACTAAAAGTTACTTTGTGTCTAGGTGCACATTCTCACATCCGTGGACTTGGTTTGGATGATGCCTTGGAGCCAAGACAAGTAAGTCTTTTTTCATGTTTTTTAGCCATATGACAATTTCAAGAGGTGTATTTGGCTGAGTTTGGGGTATATGTCCATAAGGCCATCTTGTTTATTCTAATTCCACTGTATAACAAATAATTGTCAGAATATGATTATAGGCAGAAATAGCATTTCAGCACAGAATGATGTGCTGTTGTGCCTCGATTCCTGTTGAATTAAGCTTCAGTAATACCTTTTTTTGATTGACCTGCAGGTGTCTCAGGGGATGGTTGGCCAGCTGGCCTCCCGTCGGGCAGCAGGGGTCATTCTGGAGATGATCAAAGATGGCCACATAGCTGGCAGGGCAGTACTGATTGCTGGCCAACCTGGCACAGGAAAGACAGCCATTGCTATGGGTAAGGGCCACATTGGAATCTTCCCAGAACACTTAATAATCGTATCATTCTCCCCCCTGTTTCCTTTCATTGATGTGTAATTAGTTTAGGTTATATTTTCTAAAGATAACATTCCTGCCCCCTGCGCGCATATATATATATATATATATATATATATATATATATATATATATATATATATATATATATATATATATATATATATATATATATATATATATATATATATATATATATATATATATTATTTTTTTTTTCTTTTTATGTAGGCATTGCCCAGTCTCTTGGTCCTGATACACCCTTCACAGCATTGGCTGGTAGTGAGATCTTCTCCCTAGAAATGAGCAAGACTGAGGCACTCAGCCAAGCTTTTAGAAAAGCCATCGGAGTGAGGATCAAGTGAGTGTGCAAAAACAATTGTTGTATTTTTTTTTAACCTTATTGTTCAGAATTAATTGGTTTTCACTGTGTTTTTTTTATTTACAGAGAGGAAACAGAGATTATTGAAGGAGAGGTGGTTGAAATCCAGATTGATAGACCAGCAACTGGAACGGTAGCCTGTTTGCTGCATATGCAATCAAAACCATATGTTTTCCACACCCTATTTATGCCTACTTTAAATATATTAGATTGAATAAGCATATAAACAACCTGTTGGTATTTTTTATTTAAATAACTTTCTTTTGCAACATACTTTACTGTCTATTAGGGTGCCAAGGTGGGCAAGCTTACTTTAAAGACTACTGAGATGGAGACAATATATGACTTGGGCAACAAGATGATTGACAGTCTCAGTAAAGAGAAGGTTCAAGCTGGGTAAGTCATTTTCTTCTTTGTGGATTATAGCCATTATCTGTCATTTTTATTTTCTACAGTTTTTTTGTCACTCTGGTATATTGGATAGTCATATTTTCTCTAAATGACATTTCTCTGTTTTCTTTCAGAGATGTTATTACTATTGACAAAGCCACAGGAAAGATCAGCAAGTTGGGTCGCTCCTTCACAAGAGCCAGAGACTATGATGCCATGGGAGCTCAGGTGTGTGCCATAATGAAATGCATTCTCACAAACAGCAGAGTTTTCCACTAATGACGGCACCTGAAAGCCCTAAAATTGATCACTATTGAAATATCTCTAAAAATTGTAGTGTTCACTAGTTTTACATATAATTGTTAAATATTGTCAGAATAGTAGCTGAATTTTTTTTTTCTTTACAGACACAGTTTGTACAGTGTCCAGAGGGAGAACTGCAGAAGAGAAAAGAGGTGGTCCACACGGTGTCCCTCCATGAGATTGACGTCATCAACAGCCGTACACAAGGCTTCCTCGCTCTCTTCTCTGGAGACACCGGAGAGATAAAATCTGAAGTCCGCGAGCAAATAAATGCTAAAGTGTGTGAGTGGAGGGAAGAGGGCAAGGCAGAGATCATTCCAGGGGTAGGTGCACCTATATGTGTGCGAGTTTGTTTGTATTTGTCTTGTGCGATTGTACTTGAATGACCTTTATTTATTTTTAATTGGCTTCAGGTGTTATTTATTGATGAGGTCCATATGTTGGATATGGAGTGCTTTTCTTTCCTGAACCGTGCTCTGGAGAGTGACCTGTCCCCAGTTCTCATTATGGCCACCAACAGAGGCATCACTCGGTACTGCTGACTTTTGTTTTATCCCATTTGAGGCTTGTGTGTCTGTGTGTCTGTGTCTTTTTTCTGATTTTTTTTTATCTAAGATAAATTAGATAAATTTCAAATTCTTAAAACTTGTGTCACTTTTTTCTCGCAGTATCCGTGGTACAAACTATCAAAGCCCTCATGGAATCCCCATCGACCTGCTGGATCGCCTGCTCATTATCGCTACTTCTCCTTACACTGAAAAGGAGACGCGGCAGATCCTTAAAATCCGGTGAGAAACTGCTGCAAGGATTCATCTGTAAACTTTGTTTCTCTCCTCCCGGAGGTAATATGAGGTACCTCTGCATGGGTATTATTTTAGGTGTGAGGAGGAGGATGTGGAGCTGAGCGAAGAGGCTCACACTGTCCTGACCCGCATTGGCATGGAAACGTCACTGCGCTACGCCATCCAGCTGATCAGCACAGCAGGACTGGTGTGTCGCAAACGCAAGGTAAGTTCACGCTGAACAAGCAGATGTTGTTTCTGTAGCTGTAATGTATCATGACTTCCTGGAGCCTCAGTGTTAATGTCATCTGTGTATTTTCTCTTCATCAGGGAACAGAGGTACAGGTGGAAGACATTAAACGGGTTTATTCTCTGTTTCTTGATGAGGCCCGATCCTCTCAGTATATGAAGGAATATCAAGATTCCTTCCTCTTCCATGAAACACGTGAGTTTTCCCCTTGCCCTGTATGAGCACACTTGTAATTATCCTCATCGTGCAGAACAAAATGTTTTACAGATTTGCATGTTATTAAAAAATATGTTTTTTCTATGCAAAAAAATTTAACCTGTTTTTAACTTACAGAAACAGCTTCAATGGATACGTCCCAATGAAGAGGCCTGCTTGGTTTTCTTTACTGTCAAGTTCTTTATGTTGTTGATAGTCCCCTGAAGTTGGAGTCGGTGCAAAACTGCATTTCACCTAAATTTGAAGTCAGCATTGAGTCCATTGATAATAGAAATAAAATGTATAACATTGTCTCTGTCTGTTTATCTTTAACATTGTTTTGATTCAGATTTATTCACTGAAATTTGGCTTAATTCAGAATTGACCACAGATCTCTTCATCACTGAGGGCTTCCTTTGTTTTTTTTTTGTTGGCTTTATTTTTTATGAAAGCAATTAAACAGTCTTTTTTATTACGGCACTGTTTTGTTTTCTTCTTTGACATTTATCCTTAATATTTATTCGTTGGAAACCAGATATTGGAACCCATCAAATTCCTTTTGATCTATATCTACCTTCACCACAGTAAAAAATAAACCAGCTTATTTCTAAGCTGGTAAAACACTGTTATGCCTTTTTATTTTATTTTTTTTGAACAACTGTTTTTACCACCAAGAAATATGCTATTTTTCTAAACAAAATTAATAATTGTATTTTATGTATTCAGAATGCATGCGGCTTGATCACATCTTATGATGTATATTCTAGAAAGAATGTATTCTCTTTGTGCATGGCTCACTATCCCTGGCCATTATCTGCAGTTACATCAAATAATTCACTTCATCATTACGTCGAGGAGGACAGCTACGCTGACTGTGTGAGGAATTTTGAAAAGGGAAATCAGAAAAATGTGTAAGTCCAGTTAACTGACCCAGCAATCCACTGTACATAAAAATTAGCAATGCAGTAATACTTTTAATATTTGCTACCACAAGATGGAGCTCAAAGCTCTGTTTACAATTACTTTTTTTTCTGGAAGTAATACAATCTGCAAACTACTGAGATATGTACTGTGTCATCATACAGTATTTTGATGACTGCCTAAAAATATGTGTGTTGCATCAGTTAATGTATTCTTACTGTATTAAAGGCTTGGGCTTGCAATAGAAATGCGTGCAGATAATCACACACACACACACACACACACACACTGGAACAGACTTCCTCTCACCTTAATTTTTCTGTATTTAAATCACAATCATAAACTGCAAATTCCATCATCTTCTAGTTTGTCTGAACAAATATATTACATTTGATTTTCAATATAATAATACATTTGTTCAAAATAAACATTATGCCATAAATGTAATTATCATTACTATGAACCCATAAATTTTATGGCTTCGTAAATTTTATGTCTTCATAGTAATGATAATTACAAGTCACAAATCTTCAGCAGGTATCTCTGCTGCTACATGGGCTGCTACATCTAACTTATTTACAAGCCTGCATTGAATAACGAGCATATTAAAATAAACTGATGTATTAGTAAATGTACCAGCAGAGATGAAAACGTTCCTATGAGCGTGTAAGATATCTTGCAGTAGTTCTACTACAACAACATACCGCACACAAATGTTACTCATAGTTCTCTTGTCTATTTCTTTCAAAACCAATTAGAGTAGATTAATCAACTTTACCTGCACAGAGTATTAGAAGTGTGCAGACTCTTTCCTACATAGAAATAAATATTTAATGTTTAGTGCTGGTGGGAGAGACTTGTGCATGGATTACCCTGCTGCTTTCAGCCCATAAATCCCCACCTCTTTCCCTCGAGGCTGCTGTGGGCTGCTAACCACCACTGCATCTTATGGATTCCCTGATTGGATCAAAGCTTGTATAAAGGCCACAAAGGTTCATCTATTTGTATGAAAGAACGGTTTGCGTCTTTGCTAGAACTTTCTTTGGATAAAAGCAGCTCCTTGTCTGGGACTCCCATACATACAGTAGTTTAGCTGATATGTTATAATGTGGGGGACCCTTCTTATTTGTTGTGTCAGTGTGACTCCGAAGCCATGTTTAAAAATCACTGTGAGCATATTTTCTTTGATTGGCTCCCGCTCTTTGTCTACACACCACTATCCACAGGATACAAGGCTGCCCAGCATGCTAACATCTCATGGCATATTGCCTGCTGCACAGATATGTGTGCCCTTTTAACTACTCGAGCTTTACTAGCATTCTCCAAACCATGATCACTAGCCAGATCCCTACATCTCTATCTAAAAACATTTGTTATTATAACTGCCCACTGCAGTTCTACAGGTAAGACATAAATAAGTGGATGACTTTTCAGCCAGTCGGATGATTTTCATCCAGGTCACAATGACAACTAAGAAAGCTTTCCACACTATTGTCTCTGTCAGAGGTCATTGTACTTTCTCCCAGTTAACCAAGGCTGTCAATAAGAATGTCATTAGCTAAATGTGTCCGTATCAAAATCAATTGATATATTGTCAGTTAAAGGTAAATAGATTTGCGTGCCATCTGGGATTTTACCGCAGCAGCCAAATGAAGTCCTCTTTCACCAAAAAATGCAAATGAAAGCTATTTCCAGTATTTTCAGAATTTCACTACATAATTAAACTTTTTTACATTTACGTTTACATTTGGTCATTTAGCAGATGCTTTTATCCAAAGCAACTTACAAGTGAGGTACAAGGCTGCAAAAAAAAAATAAATCAAGAAGAAAACATCAAAGCAAAGTCCTATTTAAGAAGTGTTTATGTTTCCTGACATGCAAGTGCAAGAAAGAGCAGAAAGGAAGGGGGGGGTTGTTTTTTTGTTGTCGTGTCTTCTGTGTGGTGCTGGGATCCCCAGATGTTGATGATTGGCAAAGCGCAGCAGACGGGAGGGATTGTAGACCTGAATGAGAGAGTTGAAGTAAGCAGGAGCTGTTGAGTTGATCACCCTGTGGTTGAGGGACAGAGCTTTGAACCTGATGCGGTCAGCTACAGGAAGCCAGTGTAGAGATCTGAAGAGTGGTGTGACATGAGTTCATGAGTTCAGTGAAGAGTGGTGTGACATGAGTTCATGAGTTCAGTGAAGAGTGGTGTGACATGAGTTCTTTCTTGGCTTATTAAAAATTACACGTGCTGCCGCATTTTGGATTATCTGCAAGGGTTTCATTGTGCATACCTGTAACCCCAATAACAGGGCATTGCAGTATGCACAATGAGTTGGGTTGTATATTCCGTGAGGCAGAGGCTGATCTTTCTGATTATGTAGAGGGCAAATCTTCATGGTCTAGAGACTAAGGTGACGTGGTCCTTAAAGCTCAGTTGGTCGTCAATGATGACTCCCGGATTTCTGGACGACTTAGTGGAGACAGTCACTGGAGATCCAATGTTGATCTGATGTTGTGTTGAGTCAAACATCTTGCTGGGGAGACAAGAACTTTGGTCTCTGATACTCGGCAAGAGCAGATGGAGATTTGCACCACTACCTCTCAGCACTCCTGAGCGTGGTGGTTGCTCACAGATCCAGACAGTGAGCCAAAGATTAGAAGCTGAGGTACAAGCGGGTCTAGAAGACATGGGACAGAGACTATCTGGACATAATGAAAGTCTATTGCAGAGGCTGTCCATGGCTGCACTAGTATCGAGGATGGAGAGGTCCTGTGGTGGGGGCAGAGTTGCAGAGACCAGGGAAGAGAACTGCTCTGGGTTGAGAGACCTGAGGTTACGGTGGAATGTTACAAGTGTGGTAGGAGAATGCGAAGGTCTAGGGATGAAGGCTGAATGAAGAAATGATCCGATAAATGCAGAGGAGTGACCAAGATGCTGTCTGTGGGGCAGTTCCCCGGTGAGAATCAGGTCCAGGTTGTTGTCAGCTTTGTGGGTCAGGGAAGTGGTCAAAGGTGTTTAGAACACGTCAGCTGCCTGAGGTTTGTCAAGGTGGATGTTCAGGTCTCCCAAGATGATGAGAGGAGTGCCATGTACAGGGAAGTGGGACAGCAGCATGTCAAGCTCATGACAGATCACACGAACAGATCACATTGACAGATCACAATCACATGGACTGTGATCGGTGCACTAGAACTTTTCACATGTTTTGCTGCCTTCTTTGAAGTTGTGCTTGACTCTTTAGTTGTATGTCTCAGATGAGGGTTTACACATAGGTCGACCTCTTGAACCAGAGCCAGACACTATAACAAACTGTAAAAAAGAGGTCAGGACCAGATTCAATGCAAGAAACCTTTTTTTTCTTTCCTTCCGGCTTATCCCGTGAGTTCAGGGTCGTGTATTTATTCTGTATCAAGCCTTTAAACGGTGTCTATGGGTCCTTAAAAAGTCCTAAAATGTCTTAAGTACAATTTTAGTAATAAAAGACATTAAAAAGCATACTCTCGCATGGATGGGTCTAAAGAATCTCTAGAATTCTTAAGGTGTTGCTAGTCAGCATTCTTGTTAGACTGTGGTAAAGGGAAAATGCAAGTTTAGTGACAAATCGAGAATAGCAATCACTCACCGTGGTTAAAGCTGGTGCCTGGAAGTGCTTCCAAAGGAAACTGCACTAAATGTCTGGAGTCAAACTTTGGACAGTGGGAACCAAGGCAGTGGAATCACACATGCAACCAATTACCATATTACCTTATGCTTCATTTTGAACTGACATCATAGTATTTGGAAAGAGAATATTTTCACTTGTTTATATTTGTAGACACTCTGCTTTAGCATATCTTGCTGCTGTCCTATGCAATTTATTATTATATCTCTGCTGCCTCTCCAGTCATGTTCTTTAAATAGGAACATGACTTAATTTAGGATTTAGGCACTATTTATTATGTGGTGGTCAAGAATGGTCAGAATTTGAGTTCATTTCCTGAAGTTTTCAAGAAAAAATAAATCTTCATCCTCCCTCGCTGTTGAACGTTAAAAGTCAGAGCGTGTGGATCCTGTGGTGAAGAGGGAGTAGAGGTCATTCCAAGTGCATCACATATGGCAGTGAATGTGTAGATTATTTGATGCTGGAAAAACAGTTTTCATCACACAATCGTGGTATGTCAGATCTGAAAAAGGAAAAATTAAGAACACTTAACCAACTGGGATTTTGTAAATGCCATTGCAATATTCAAACTTTAAATTACCCCTCCTTGACTTGAACTTTTGGATTCAATCCAAAAAATGCACTAGTGCTAAAGCTCAGTCACCATCACTGTCTGACATCATAAATAATCTATCAACCCTATTATCACTCATTTCTTGTTGCACCTTCAATTCATTCATTTGAGGGTAACGGCTCCCTGCTCCTCTGTTCACTTTAAAGAGAAGAGAGTAGAAGTGTTCTGTACAAGTAACACCTGGATAATATTTGATTTGATGTCAGTGTCAAAGTTTAGTGCCTGGTCATCGTTAGAATAGATGCAGTCATTCACGAAGCATCAAGTGCTTGTTAAAATGAAAACTATTTGCTTTCTGATTACAGGTCATTAAAATAATCTCCAAAGCTGAGATTTAATCTGTAGCCATATTGTCAGTATGCAATTTATGACATCTACCCATTTTATGTCTTTGAATTGTGCTACATACAGTATGTTGGTGTATTAAATAAACAGAACATCATGTAACTTGCTCTTCTGCATCCATTTACACAGAGCTGTTGCCATCCACTGCTTCAGCCTGCACTCGGCGAAAGCCATTTACAAGACATTCATTAAGCTGTTTCTCTGTCTGCTGCTGTGCACAAAGGCATAAACAGCCTCTGGAAGTTTTTTTCTGAATTACTTCATGCTGCAGTGAAAGCAGTAGTTCTAAAAATGGAATCACGAGAGCTAAAAACAGCAACGAAATCTAAACAACATCATTCACCCTTTGACAAGTCAAGCATAAGTTCATGTTTAATTCAGAAAACTCTGGTATTTATAATTCACACTTGCTGCACATGTGCCACTGAACCCAGTGTGGCACATAACAAGCACAATAGCGGTAACACTATTCCACTGTCAATTTACATTACATCCTTGTTAGTAAGCATGCAAATCTAATTAGTCCCTCATTGCATTGGGGACCCTACTGGCACAATTTGAAATGCAACCACTTCTTCAAGGACTGATGGGATATGAAGTATGATCATTGTAACTGGCTGGAGGCTAATGATGTCTATGCTACTGTGGCTGCAATGACAGCAGGACTGACCATCACTTGCCATTCATTCCTTCTTGAATTATTTGCATTAGCTCCTTCATTGACATTGCTCGGTCCACCATAAAGCACATTTCTTAATCATTCCACATGGGTAGATAGTTAAGTGGGGGGAGAACTCTCATGTGCTCTGGGACATGTGTCCATCTCTTTAATGACATGTTGGCATCCATGCAAACTGCAAACAGACATCTTAAGGTTAGTTGGCTCCTCAGGCTAAATGTATATTGGCAAATGAAATACTAAATACTAAAAACATGCGTTTGTTGATTATTTTATCTCCTATCTACATAGATTAGTGGCATATCCCAGGGATCAGTTCTTGGACCACTTATGTTGTCACTCTAAAGACTGTCATCAGTACTTTCTTTGAATGCCCCAAAAGGGCATGGTTAAAATATGAACAGTAGATACAAAAATAAGCTACTTTAACATCTTTTATTTTATGTTTTTGCCATTGCATTTTTTATTGATTTCATATGAATTACTACGTGTTTACTGTAATAATTTACATAATAAACTAATAGCTTTCATTGTGCAACTGTGACAGATTCGGGTACATGTGTACCCAAGTCTATGTTTATTACACAAGTTGATTATCCCTGTTTGTGCGATACAAAAATTGAATTATGTGAACAAACTCCAAACCTAGAATCTGATTTAAACTCTTTGTGGAAAAGAGCAGCCAGTGGAAAATCCATCCTGTATCTCACACTGACATTCAGATGGCAGAATGTCACAGTCTGGGTACATGACGAGCATCTCACCAGATGCAAACGGAGACTTCTCTAATGTTTCCACCACCCTTGCTTTAGCTGTGCTCCTGCAGTGTGAAGCAGGTTGGAAAATTCAGTGGATGCCAAGAGAAAGAGAGGTGAGAAATTTACTGTGGAAGTGTGATACTGCAACCTGCAGGTACTTGTACTTTATGTGTTGGTGTGCAGACAGCCTATTCTAGTTCTGTGTTATCAGATATCACCTTGTTTCCCTTGCATGACCCCATTTGTTCTGTGATGATAACTCTGCATTAATCATCAGATCCGTTTAATTACATAAAAGACTCTGCTTGCAACAAAAGCTTTTGTTAGCTATTCTGAAAAAAATGAATTACGTCTGTTTGAAATCTCTCATTCCGGCTGAGGGAAGTGACAAGCCTTCAGGAAGAAGCATATAAATCAAACTGATTACACTTCTTGTTGTTTTTAACAATTTACTAGAAACTACAGTGCATCATGTTTTTGACAGTTAGTTATTTTAAAACCACACCATGAAAACTGACAGACTAATTAAACGATTACGGTTGTCACCATAACATAAACCTATTGTATTCTGATGTGCTAATGACATATTGCAGAGATGAGTCAGATTTAGTTTTGATTTGTAATCGACACCCCTTTCAGACCTTTAATTTAAGCTTTTGCATGTTTTGAGCTTGTTGACATCCATTACTGCATTACAGATGTCTGTCCTAAAATAAAGCAAACTATTTTTATCTCTTGGGATGAACATAACGATTTGTTACATGGTTGGTCTAGAGCAGGGGTTTCCAACCATTTTCACTTCGAGAGCTACTTTTTCATTTTGCCTTAAAACATCACAAAAAATATTTTACTAAATGTTTTTGCATTTAGTGTGTCTGTATGCATTTCTTTCTATTGTATTCTCTTACTGGTATGGGTTTTCATTTCAATTGCTGTGTGGACACGGGACACTTCTGAATTTGATTGGATATACATGTAAGTTCATTCGGCGAGTGACCAATTAAATTTGACTAATCAAGTTTTCATGCGTTAACCCTTTGGCGAGCTACATTCGAGCGACGTGTTGCAGACCCCTGGTCTAGAGGGGTAGGAACTTGGGTAGTAAAACATTACAGATTTCATTAACTTACGCTGGGGTCTGGCTCTTGATGGGAATGAAGAAAAAGAGAGGACTTCCAAAAAAAGAAACAATAAGGGGGTGATAGTTTTTTGTTTGAAGAGGACCTTGAAATCAATTTCACCATCCTTAATCACTGCATAATATAAAAAATGCAAAAAATTAGAAAAACCACAAGTGGAAATATTTTTATAAACTATACTACATGAATAACGTTGTGCACACAACTTAGAAGGCTTTGTTTTTCTTTTTGAATTTATTCAATTCAATATAGCAGTAGCATTAGTTAAAACTAATTTTACAATACAAACTGAAATACCCAAGCAGGCCTAAACAAACCCACAGTTGTTACACTCTCTATTTCGGAGCCAAATGTCATCCAGCAAACCCAAAGCTGGTGGTTTCATTCCCACATGTCAAAGTGTCGTTGAGCAAGACGCTGAAACCCCAAATACCTGCTGGTGACTCAGGTGAGCCCACCGTTTAAAGGCTCTGCCATAGGGGTATGAGTGTGTGAATGAGAAGCAACATCCAAAGGTTTTTAGCCACCAATAAGGTAGAAACTTGGTACTGTATATAAGTGTTCCCCAAACTGTTTCCTTCTACTTAAAAATCATTCTTTTATTGATGATCTGTGTATAATGAATAAGTACACTGTGTGATACAATGCATCACTGCATTCTTCAGGTGGATGTGTGGGACATAAAAGCTTATAAACTTTATACATTAGTAAATCTTTTACAGCCATTAACTATGTGTAACAACATGTTAATTGGCTCCATTATTACAAAGTCAAACTTTAGTTAATACTTTTCATAAACGTAAAGTATTCATTTACTGTTAACACTAATGAACACATTAGTGTGCAAGATGAGCATTAACTTTAAAGTGCTGCAATTCATAACATACATATTTTATGAACTAAAGGCTGACATTATGTGTCCTGAGCAAAACAACAGGGCACTGTGACTCCCAAGTACACACGAACATTTGAGAAAAGGACGCCCTAAACAGTGTTGTTTTTAAACCCTGAACAAGCTGACGTTTTAATGCCTCACATTCACTGGTTGCTTTTTTCCACCTACATTTACCCTGTGTGTTGTATAAAGTTTGTCCAGTGTGAGTTTAGGTGGTAAAGTGCAAATGGAAATTCCAGCGCGCACTAGAATGGCTCCTCTTTTCCTGTCCACGCCCCAGTGTTTCCTGCCTGCTATGACTAGGTGTGTTGACTTTGAGTTTGCAGCGTCTGACTTTTTGGGGTACGGACTGTGGTCTGTATGTGGGAAAGGCTGGTGGTGTCTCTGGGTCGTTCACAGAGCTTTTCCACTTTGAACTTTTGATAAAATCTTGACTTCTTCAAACTGGACACTTTGCCTAATTAAAGGCCTCACAGGCAATGTCTCAAGCCTCTTTTGTCCAAACGCACTCTGTACTTACTTCTTCCTGTTTGTGCAGCCTTGTCATAGACGTGTCCATTAGTGCTATTAGTTAGCGATTAGAGTTCTTATAACTCAGGACTTACTCACTTCCTGTCAAGGTAAATAAATATTATGTTGTTTTTCAATGTGCCCACTGTACAAATGTCAAATCTGTGATGTATCAGTGTGTCTGTAGGCCACTCTGTGAGATTACTTTACAAAGTGAGCCTCACAGAAGGCTGCTTCACTGCACCTGAACAATGCAGTAGTTCATTTATGTACTCTGGGCAACTCTCACTGTGATAAAAATCAAGCCTTTGTAAGCCTCTGCAAATATGGTGAAGGGTGGAAAAAATGGTATCCAGTTAACAAAAAAACTAAAAGTTTGTGTGAAAGTAACATAGCTTGTGCACTGATGCAATATCTTTAAGATGACGTAATGCATTTTCATTGTAATGACACTGAACATATGTGCAAAGTATGTTGTGGTAACTGGGTAGAGAAAATCCTTGTTGGTTAGTATGAAGTGAACAAGGAACAAATGCTCAATACATAAATGTCATTTGTGAACAGATATGACATGTACAGTACTTATAATACATATTTGTACGGTCTTTCTATGCCTTCAGTAGTTCCTCTAAAGTTTTCAGTCTAACAACCTCCCAGACAGCTTCTCTAACTGAAGCACTGAAAACATAACTACATTAGCACAGGACACTGAAGAGGCTTTTATTGAATTTGTCCCATAGGAACCATTGTCAGCATTGTGGTTTTCATATCATTTAGACAACTCCTGTGGCCATCAATAACCCACAATTTGCAGGTTTTTACAAAAAAAAAGGTTTGTATGGATTTTTTTTTAGCCTGGCAAAGCTCATAAATGAGGAAGTACAAAATACTTAATAGAATAATTGAAATAATCTACATGGGTTCCTAGTGTGTCTCCCTGTAAGGAAACGATCCTTCATATAATAAACTAATGCCTTCTTGATATGTTTCTTCTTAAATATTGAATCAGCAAGTACATTTTCCTCAAAAAAAAAAAAAAAAACCCATTAAAATCATCCCATTCAGAGCATAATACATCCATCTTAACACTGCATGTCGTCATCAGCTACACTAGATCTTAGTTAGGTAACTTATAAGCATTTGATGGATTATTTTAATACATACAATACATATCTTATCAGTAATGTGTTATTAACATCCAAAATCAATTTGAAAATCCATTTTCTATCAGTGGTATCAAATCTGCTCAGTGTTTACTGTCCTTGAATAGCAAAGTAACATTGTGGGAAACCAGTGGGAGAAAAATAGTGTGTGGTGTTATATCGATATGGATAAAAAAAATATGAAAAGACTTCTGGAGTGTGAAAACTGTTTTTTAAATTACCACTAAACAGACTTGATCATTGCTTAGAAGGGAGGAAACAAGTTCTTTGTGAAGGACTACTAAAACAGATGAGAGGAAATGAGTCCTGGATTCATTCTGATGTGACGGATGTCTCACACAGTGAAGAGAAGAGGCAACAAAGTGCTATGAAGGGATTAAATAGGTTTATTTCATTTACAGACATGTACATTTCCTGTCAACCCTCTGAGGGAGCATCACAGTTCAGTTGTAGAATAATATCATTTGATTTCTCTGACACTTCTCTTCTATTGACTTGCTCTAAAAATAAAAAATAACCTCTGGTTTCTGCTCAACATCAGAAATAAGCTTTTTTATACATGATTCTTGTATAACAAGAAATAACAAGAAATATTCTCAATACATCACTTCAGTGATTATTACCATAGAACTACTGGATTTCACTGACGTATACGCCTAAAGGAGCGGTGCTAAATCAACTAAATTTGGCAAAGTGACACTTAATTCATGACCCATCTGACCAGAGCCAACATTCCTTCTGATGAATAATAACAGTGTGTCAGCACTTGCTGTGAGAATGACGCGACACACCTCTGTGGTAGAGGCTGTGAAGTTGATGCTAGGCTTCAAAGAAATCCCTGAACATTAAGTGTGCAAAATGGTTTGATCAATTAAAAAAAATAAAAAAAATAAAAACAGAAAAACACAAATATATAAGAGCTACAGAAACAATGCAAATATGATACCAATTGCAGTTCCTCTGTGTGTAATATGCGATTTCAAATCATGCTCACAGTAAATAGAATAAGTCTTAGTGATGAAAAAAGGTATTATGTTGTTTCATTGTGATACAAAAGGATTAATAACAGGCATTTCTAAACTTAATGACATACAACACTAAGATTAGCATATTCAAACTTTAGGCTTCCCTTTATAGATTTTTCTTCATTATCATAAAATACAAATAAATACATTGCATCCAAGCTATCATTTACAATATATTAAAGTTGCTGCATGATATATATATATCTATATATCTATATCTATATCTATATATCTACATAGATAGATAGCTATAGATATAGATAGATAGATATAGACATATATATGTAGTTATCTGAAAAACCCATTTGGTAACATATAAAAAACACAAAGTAAATAGATACAAGAAAGATAAGAAGCTTAGTTCATTAAGAAGATGTAGGTGTGTAAACACGTCAGGTAGAACACAATCACATTCAGAGAGCTCCACACAGTTGGAGAGAAGCTAAAGCTAATGATCAAGGACAAAGCCCACACAGCACGCCCCCTACACACATGCAGCCAGTGAGTCATGCTCGCACATCAGCGCTACAAGAAGCACCTCAACATCTCTCTTTATTCCTCCACTCGGGTCAATCCATCCTTCTCCTACTCCTTTTACATGGAGGTTTGCAAAGTGCTTTTCTTCTCCATTAAAAAAACTTTGACTCTACGAGTGGCTTTAAGGTTTCAGTAAAATTGTTTCCACTTGGGGACGTAGAAGAAATCCGTTCTTCAAAGTAGCTTCTAATGAAGCCTAAGTCTTTGTATATACAAACAACTAGTTGAAGGCTTCCTCACAGATTTTTTTGTTTGTTTTTTTTTTTTAGATTGCATTAATTTACATAATTACTTTGCTTAGAGTTATGATCCAACTTTTCCAATTTAAATCTAAAAATCATTTTTTTGGTGTATTCAGGGCACGGTTTTTTGAGGTTCCTACAGGGCATGCTGGGCTGTGTTCAAAGCGGGATTCCTCACTTATCTGTTATCAACAAAAAGAGCTCACCAACAGTATAACATGCGGCTACAAGGATTTCCTGTTCCTGTCTGGGATTTTGATTTCCCTCACTAATGAACTGATGACTGTAACTCCAGCTCTTCTCAAAGGTCCTTTCTTCTAATCTTGGAATGGGATATGTACAATTGGGATGGGAGAAAGGTCTCCTTGCACAATGCCTGTTATTGTAACGAGCAAGGAGTATACTTGAATCCATTGTTAAGTGTGACTCCATCTCTGTGTGGGTGTTGTGTCCAGAAATTTAAAACTAACCATCAGAGAGCCATACCCCTTTAAAGGAATTCCCAGCTCACTGATAAGGCATGTGGATAGAAAAATGGCTGCTTTGCACAAAAAAGGTTTTTTTTTTATTTATTGCTTTTATTTATTATTTTATTTATTATTTTATATATTTTATTTACACATAAGCACAGGTGCTTTTCCTTAAAACTCAACTAAGTAGCCTTTCATTTACGTTTGTGAAAAGCATTACACATCAAAAATGATAACATATATATTCCAGTGTCTACTTTAATTTACCTGGATTGCTTTCTCATCCTTCTGAAACAATCGTAGGCAGTAACCTCCAGTTTCAAATCAAACATTACACAGAAAAAATAAGAATAATGATAAAAATCACAATAAAACCTTGTGGAAATAATTTGCAGAAATCTATCATCACTGTCATGTTCTCTGGCACTGTCTATATGGATTTAAGTGCTAAAATCCCAAAATAACAACGTATATGGGAGGGGAAAGGAAACATATGTTGGCATGAAAGCTCCAATTTAAGGCGAAGTCACTGACCTTAGACAGTAACACTTATTCACTCTCGGTGGACAGCTATGATTACATGCACAACAAAACTTGGAACAAAACTGAATATTAAAACACTGCATCTGTTATGTTTGTTCACGTTGATAAAACTCTGATAGAAATATGCAGATTAATCTGATCTTATTCACATTAATGATCGCTCCTTACTTGCACCACAAAACTTGCATTTTACTGTTACTGTGTTTGTAAAGTTAAAAAGCTTAATCAAAAAGTTTGTAGCCAAAACCTGAATTATAGAGTGTGCATGTAAACATAGACAGTGATGAAGTCATGAGGGTTGTTGGTGGTCAGTGCAAAATCTGAAGGAATGTAATGGTGCTGTGGCACTTAGTGCAGATTAAGAGATGACGTGACAAACAGACGTACAAGAGACAGATCACTGGACAGACAGGCAGACAGACAGGGCAGGTTCATGGTCAGCATTCAGTAGTATGACATCAGAAGTTGGAGGAGTTCATGGAGGATTTTTGCTACCCCACCTCCTACCTGTAAGGTTCAGTGGATCCTCACAGACGGAGGTGAGGAGGACACAAGCTGAGGTGGGCCTTCTCACCAGCCTGTGATTTAGAGGCAGTTCAAACAGGGGCAAGACGCTCCCTCATTGCAGATCTGAGCAGCCTCCACGAGTGTGTAAAAAAGAAGAGCAGCAGGAGCCAAGATGAGGAGGAGGAGGAGGAGGAGGATCATGGTGGTGATGAGAGGGAGGATGGCACGGTGCGGCTTTAAAGATTAGGCTGTAACCTGAGAGAGAGAGATAGATAGAGAGAGAGAGAGAGAGAGAGAGAGAGAGAAAAGAACAGGAGGAAATAGAACAGTTAGAGCCTGGCCTCAACAAAGGACATCATCATGCAAATAATGTGGAGGTTGAAAACTCTTGGGAAATCTGCTGGGAGCTTCCTGAAAACGCCTGCACAATAGTGTTTTCAGTATTAAATCTCGTAAATTTAGTTCAGAGGAAAAGTGCTGCATTACCTGTCTTCAAACATAAGTATTATCAATGGAGAGTTTTGCTACCTTCATTGTAATTTGATATTAAATTAGATTGGAACCAATAGCATAAATGTTGTAGCTGGCCAAGCTGGTAGCTTGGTTTCGACTTCTCAAAAACTTTCAAACTACACACACAAAGCTCACATGCAGAGAAAATGATCAGGTGTGAGTTTCAACCATTATGCATTCATGGTGCCACTCTTCAGATTGGATGAGAGAAATGCGGGTGCATCCAGCTGTTTGTTGAGGTCTGCCATTACGTTGCCCTGGATGCTTCAGTACACAGGCTATTACTAGCACTACAATAGGATTAGTGCACAATGCATGTTTGCACACACCCAGAGTACCACAGACACTGCGTTTCCATACACAGATGTAGCTGTACACACTTGTATACACACACCTGATGTGCTGCAGAATAACAACTCCGTGTAACTATGGGGAATCAGCTTTAACAGGATGATTAGGGAATTTTCTGAAAACAATGTATTGTGGATTCAAATCCAATCCTTTTAAGGATTAACCATTGTTCTCAGTTATTATTGTAAACTGGAAAATCTCAATTGTTTATGTGTCAAATGTTAAATTAAGTTGCTCAAATGCCAGCATGACATAGACCTCTGAATGCTTTGATATGTGCGAGATTGGCCCGTTTCCGTATTGCTTCACTATTACTGTGCTGAAAACTGTTGGCCACGAATTGGTCTCATTGGTTTGGCAAGTGAACAAACTCTAATCAAATTGCGTGTAGTGGTTTCTGGCAGGCAGGATGCAAATTATGACTGAACACTGTAGATCTGACTGATTTCAAATTTGAGTACTGTTGGAAAAAGTGTGGAAGGGTGTGGTAAACATATGATATGTTAAAGGGAGCAGAGTTTCTTCTTTGCACTCATTCATCTGATTGTGAGAGACAATGATCTGAAAGTCAAGGGCATTTCTGAATGTAGCTGTAGAGGTCAAATCAGAGCTGGACTGTGTGTATGTGTGTGTGTGTGTGTGGGGGGGGCCTGTGGTTATTGCACCTTGAACTCACTGAGCACTTCTCAGTGATAAGCATACAAAGAAGGAATTGAATAAACACACAGTTAAAAGTTTGCACAGCACTAAGTAAATCTGAGGTTTAAATTTACTCTACTACAGGATTGTTGTTACTGACAGCGCCCTAGAAGTCCTCCAGTTATGGTGCTGTGTGGGGTGTTTCTGGTCAGCAGAGACTGGTTGCTCCTGCAGAGAAGGTTAATTGGATCTCACTGTATCTGATCCCTGCCTGGGATTTCATTGCCACAGATTAATAGCTTGTGATGTAAAACAGTTTAGGCCATCATTGCTTCTATTAATCTTCATTTATTTAGTGGCTGTGTCTTTTCTCTCCTCGTCTAAATTCATCCGCTTTACTTCAGCTCTTTGTCAGATACCACTTTTTTATGTGATTGAAATATTCCTCTAAAACTACCACAGCTTCTGATATAATATTTTCTTTCTACTCCCTCTCCCTCTGTTCCTTCACAGATCAGCATGTCAGACCTCCAAGGGTTCACACTTGGGTGAACTGTGAACTCTATTGATCTGTGAATCAGACCCAAGGGAGGAAATATTCCCTGTCACTGATTGGATTATCCCCTAAAACAAATCTGTTGAAAATCAATCTGCACATATATCCTCTGTGGTTTCACGTTAGAACAGAAATGATCAGTTCACAGGCATTTTCAACTTTGACCTAGTGAAGCTGCTCTATAATTAGTCCTTTTAGGAACACGGGGAAACTGCTTTAGCTTCTCAGAGTGACACCGAGTTGATGGAACCCTCGGGCTGAGAGCTTTAGCTGCCACTAAGGCCTGATATGTGTGGCAGCCATGTGGGAGCCTTTCATGTTACCTGTCATTAGCCATGCATGCTAATGCCACCCTGCCATTGCTAATAACAGTGCAGTACCGGTGATACTGACTATTGTAGCCTATTAACTACCATGTGTACAGCCCGTTTTCCAAGACATACCTTAGCTATTTAGATTGATTCCCTCCCATCAGGAGTCATATTGCATTCCATTTGTCAGTGCACTATGCAAATCACATTGCACAGATTTAGAAGTTTCTTGTGATGGGCCATCCATCAGAATTTTACTTGTTTTTCTTGCCAAAGTTAGGAGATACTTGCAAAGCTGTCATTGCTGTCCTGTTCAAGGACAAAGGTGATAATGCCTCTTCCTTGGAAACCAAGGAAACATGAGTGTTTAGTGAAGGCTACCTGAGAATATGAAAGTAAGCTGTTTTAACCCACAGCATTTCAGACTAAAGAAACAGACTGGAAATTATCGGGTGGTGGTTGTAATAAAAGCAGCAGTATACAAAATAATGACCTGCAGTATTTTTAGGCTACACATTGTGTACATATAGCATTTTGAAAAATGTTTAGAGGCCACATAAATCCAGTTACATGGAAAGGGGTGGAAGCAGTAAAACCTTGACCTTCTGGTTAAACATGATAACCTTTACAAATAAGTCACAGCAGTTTGCTTGTACGTCTAATCTGGGAGTCAGAGTTTAAACTTGTTATTCTTACAGGCATCTACAGCAGCACCCCATTGTCCTGGGGTTGTCTGGTGTGCTGCCAGTTATTGTCAGTGTGTTTTTTTCCTGAGTTAATAATTAGAGAAGGTTTGCACTGTGTGCGAGTCTGATAAAGGCAGGAAACAGGGAAGTCAGCTCCATTTTTGATAAGATGCCAGATAGTTGGTTAAATAACCACCACTGCAAGAATGTCTAGACACTTCCTGAGTACAATGGCACAGGAAATGGATCATTGATCAATCATTCGTACATCACCATAGGGATCACCTCCCATGTTTGCACTCTAATAAAAGTTCTGGATAAAGAGGCCAAAGTGTCTTTTAAGTCCAGAAAATCTTGTTTTCTAATCTGTGTCTCCTAATGAAACTGGTGATGCACACCAGAAGACAGAGCTCTATAAAAGTTAAATGTTATCAACCATGCACACTTGCTAATGTGAAACTCAATAAACTGTAAACAATAAAAGTGTGTTTATGAGAAAAGGGAATTTACCTGGTCATACCTTTACTGAGGAAATTGGTTGTGTCAGTTGGCTCAAGCTGAGGATAGAAAAAAAGATTTACAAATTAGGACACAAAAACTTTCAGCATTTTTTCATTTGTTTTCTGAGTAATCTCTCTTTTTCTGTCAACTTCACTCCTCACATGCTGACTGTCGCTGTCTTTCTTTCACACTTCATCACTATCTGCCTCTCTGATCCCCTTCAGGCTTCAGTGCTCAGCTTGCCTTGACCCACAATGGATCTGTACCGTCAAGGCACACTGACACGACACATGAGACAGTTCTGCTCTCACACATCACCGAGTGTAAATGTAGACTGGATAAATGTGTGGGGAGGTAACATGCACTAAAACCTGAGCTATTAATGGCTCCCCTGCAGCCAAAAAAAGCTAACAACCTAGAAATAATAAAGCTCTCTTTAAGGCTGGAAACAGACAGCGGCGCTCAAGTGAGCAACTCATTCATCCCTGCTCCTTTTATAAATAGAGCTGAGAGTCTGAGAACAAACTCAAAAGAGGAAGAAAACTCTGCTCCGTAAAGGCGGAGGAATTTATAAATTGAGGACTTTATAGTATGAATGGAACCTATAAATATCACAAAAACACCCAGGTTATATGCAGTTGTGCATGTTGTCCTGATGCGCCGTTTGCGGCTTATTAAGAGTGAAGAGAATTGTTCTTTTTGATTGTGGTGTATACTACAAATGTGTATGGTTGTGTAGAAGGCTTTATGACTCTAAGTTTCCCAGACTACATTTATTTCTAATAAGGCAGATAATTAAAATTCATAACTGCAGAATTGAAATGTATGATCAATAATTTGTTATCTATAACTAGAACTGGGATATTATTACAGTGCATAAATGTCTGCTTATTCTGTATGTTGCCATATGATAACGTGATTACTATAACAAAAATGGATCACTCGGCTTAATTACAAACACAATAACCAAACTTAATAGTAAAAAATACATATCTTGATTAATTGTTAAGGATCATATTAGTAAAAAAAGGAATTAACTTTTAGTGCCTTTTAGTGTGTGTGTTTCTTTAACTCAGTCCGCTTTACCCTCCAGCCTGTTATGTGAAAGGGGCTAGTGGTTAAATACAGTTAGCGGGATCATGTGCCATCAAATAGCTGGAACCTCATGTCGGACCACAAACTAGTGTATATTATTGGCACAATGGCAAGGGTGTGACTTGCTTGTCACTGATTTGCATTGCTTTTTGATTTTCCCACAACCGCCCACAGCAGGCCACAGCTTGGCTCTCTATAGTTCCTCTTCACGCTTATGTTAAGATAACAGTGGGGAAAAATACCTGGGATTATAGCCTGATTCTTAGATTTAAAAATACAGTCAATTCTAAGGGTTAGGGGTAAAAAGAAATTCAACAACTCTTGCTTTTTTGGGATTTTATGATAACAATAATGCTCCTTCTGTTTAAGCTACACTGAAAAGTGTAATTTGTTTGTGTGGCAACAACCAGCAACAAACTGCACAGGCTGAAGAGGCAATGACTACAGACAGACGTCAGACAGCAGACTGCCATCCTGTCTAAAATTGTACTTCATCATCTACAGGAAGGAAGTCATTTCTGAGATCACTGGTACCAGGGGAGTATCAACATATTAAATAGTTGGAAAACATTGTCAAAAAGAAACAAGAAGTCACGTCTCACTATCTGAAAGAGGATGCTTGTGTTTGTAACAGCCTTTTAAGGCCATGACCAACTATGGCCTCAGTGTTCAGGCCTTGGTGTTTGAAAGAGGAAAATATGAATACATGAACAGGAGGAGGCTGTAGCTGGTACAAGTCTAAGGAAGCACAGTTTAACAAATTGATGGCTAGAACAGCTTATGTCAGCTCTCCAGCACTTTTCGCTGACTGAGGCTTTCTTTTGGCTTGAGGGCCTTTCTGAGTTGTGCAGGGTTGGCACCATTGTTGGCATCACTACAGCTTGTCCCTGACACGCAAACTCTACCATTATAAAAAAAGTTTCTAAAAATTTTGTTTCTCGGTGGCAGTAAGGATAAAACCAATATTATTGCGTGATCAGATTTTTTAGAGCTCTTCCACAGAAAGTCGGTGGAGGGCAACTCGGGCAAGTGTTAAATATTTAAAGAATGAATGACTAAATAATAAATGAAATAATGATGAGTTATTCCGACAATGTCTGAATCACTTACTGTTTCTCAGCCTTCTCTCTGTCGTCCAGGAAAAACAACGCAGTGGCCAGGAAAAACATGCCCCCCAGGACGATGATAAAAGGACAAAGCATGAGGGCATAACCCAGACTGAGGAACTGCCACAGCGCTGACATAGTGTAGCTCTTTTGAAGGGCGTCGGAGATCTGCACCCAGGTAAACACACCAAACACAAAGACACATGGACACAGTAACAGACACAAGAGAGGAGAAATTAATTCACACTAATCGTTCAGCAAAAGATCTTCCTGTCATGCTCTGACACACTACTTGATGCTATCCTGGTTTCAAACTGACAATAAACACTTTTCCAGAGTGATTCTGCATGTTTCTTTATAGCAAACGATCAAACTGACACACAGTATGATGTAAGAGGCCCTGTTTTAGTTTGAAGCGAGGCAGAATTTTCACGGCAAATAGCTCATATTGCTGTGGAGGGCTGGCATTCAGGCTGTCATGCATAGTACTGAGGAAAACAACAGCTGAAGAACTGTGTATCAACATTCTCCAGTATCACTCATAAGGCAGATCTGAAAACACACACAGATCGCCATACTGAGAGTCATGATGGACAGGTGGCTGCCCGTGTAGCTTATAGATGCTATAGAGATATTCGCAGAATGAACACGCTGCGGGGGGGTTCAACTCATCTCTGCGTAAGTGGCCATAGGTCACCCTAGCTGAAGCATATTGATTATGTGTTAGCATCAGCAGAATGAGACGATGGAGAACTGCTGACAAGAGGAAGTCTGTGTGTGAATGCAGTTTGTGTTGCCTGTGCGTACATGCATATGCCATGAGGAGTATACAGAGAGAGAGAGAGAGAGAGAGAGAGATGAAGAAAAGGTGGTGGAAGAAATAAAATGCATGACATGCGTAACACAATGTGCAATATATCCAGCAGTTATATGTGCGTGTGTGTGCTGCCCATGAAGAGCATTTTTCATCAGGTAGAGTAAATTGCCTGCAACTTGCACGTTACAGCTAAAAATACCTAGCAAACTGATGCTCGTCTAATTATCGAGCGAGAAGGTATTTCTCGGGAGATTGTTGAGAGATTGTTTGTAGCAATCCCTTGCCACCCACTCTATCTATGGCCTCAACGTATTATAGGAAGAGTCCATTATCTGTTCCCAGGGGATACTTACGGTATGTGGCAGCTGGAGGGGGGTTTTGACATGAGAATTTCAGATTTTTTCTTTTTTTTGTCTAACAACAGGAAGTTGTAGCTGGGTGGCATGTGGTCACTGATATCTACAGGCGTTCCCACTAAATAAAACACTGGTGCACTGGAAACACTGCAGTGTTTTGTAGTATTGATACCTTATCTGCTGGTCTGCTTGCTGCACACTTACTTATTCACATTCTCCGTGGTTGCTTAGCAATAACCACCAGTCTTGTTTTTCTTGAAATTCTCATTTACAGGATTTGTGCCAGTCTGCATCGATGACTCTATATCTGCCCGCGCTCTGCTCAGTGTGTCACGACCAGTCCATCCTACTCGCGTGCTAAACCTCCACTCAGGAGTGAGTGGTGACGCACTTGGAGCTTTCTGTGCATCGCTGGTCGGCTGTTTGTGGAGGAGTGAGAAACCCCCGGACATTCAGCCTGCCACTCAGAGGGGAGTCGTGAGCGCTAGAGGTTGGATGGAGAAGACTGGGGTCACTGGCTAACTGTGGGTCTATGCTGACGTAATTCTGACTGACTGGCAGTGTGTGTGTTTGTTTGTGAGCTACATTATTATTGAGACATTTGGGCTTTGGAATGTTCTTGGAGAATACTGAAGCAATTGTATTATACAATTTTGTCTATTTTCCATAAATGCTGGTAGGCCGTAGTCTAGACACTTAACATTTTATTCGTCATTCAGTTTATTTTACAGTAATTTTAGGCAGAGAAATCTGCCATCTGAGAAAGCCCAGTGCAAATGTCTACATCTTTGCCTAATAAATGACTAAAGTGATTAATCAGTTATCAAAATGGTTGTTTCTGGACCTATTAACAAACTGCAGAATTACGTTCATTTGTAATTGAGTCGAGTCAGATTTTAAAAGTACTGTGTGTCTAAATGTGTCAGTAGGAAACATGTACATTAGGAGATGACACAGGGTTTTATCTTGTCTGTAGAAACAATACAGCCCCAGTCTTTGTGTCTCCATTTTAAAAAAGAGCACAAAGCACTTTGTATATCTCAACAGACAGACTGCATCTGTTGCAAGCCTGTCAGGCCATGACAAAGAATTTCAAGGACCAGTTTGATTCGCTAATCCGTCTTCCATTTCCTTTGCTAACATGACCTAGGCTGTGAGCCAGAGGCATGACAATAAAAAATAATGCAAACACATCTCAAATTTACGATGGCTTGGTAATAGGATCTTATTGATGACATTACTGCATTATTGATGCACATGAGCCTGTTTTTAGTTCCTGTATACGTACATACAAACAGATAAAGAATGTGTACCCCCTATGAGTTACTATTTAACTTTAAAAATGCAGATTTTCTATTTGGAATGAAAAGAATGCTGTTTGACAATTGAAGGTGAATCCTGTTTCACACTCTATTGAATAGTAAACAGCTCTTGTATCCTGGGGGGGGGGGTCTTGAGTGTGACCTTGATCGGCCCATTCTCCTGTCCAATCACATATGCTGGCCTCTCTTGGGAACCATGACGTTTACTAGAAAACACCACTGACAGCCTGAAGAGCAGTGGTGAAATCACAACTGTGTTCACCAGCCCTCCTGAGATGTGTGCTAAAAGCTGCTCTTGTACCTCACTTTGCACTGGCCCACTTAAAGCGAAAGCTGAACTAGTATGTAAATGCAGCGTGTATGTGTGTATAAATGAGGCTGAAGTAGCACATTCTAGCTAGGATTTACAACCCAAGGTAAACTTTAAATATATCCCCTCCTTGACACTATGATCACAGCACAAGCTCTTACCAGGCCTATCAGGTACGGACTTCCTGCATCACCCAGGAGATGAGATGTGAAGCTCTGAAAGGCCACTGCTGTTGCTCTCCGTGTGGGGATAACGACAAACTGCGCAGAGATGGGGAGAAATGGAGGGTGAAAAATACAAGAGACTGTGTACAGTGATGAAGAGACAGAGGTAGAAAGATTCAGTCACCCATGTAAAAACAACCCCTGTGGTCATCAATTATGCAGGCAGAGCCCACCTCACTGGGTCACAGCGCCCCAGGCAGAGCTGTCAGTCACAGTAAAAATGCTGGTTAATGGCCTGTCTCTGTCCCTACATACTCACCACAGTCTCAAACCTAATTACAAATTAAGTAGCTGCTTGGTCCACCCACCTTACTGGAAGCCTATTTTCATTTGGCTCACTCAACCTCCTGTTTTCACTTTTAAGTATCAAAACATACATCAGAGAAAGGCCTCCCCTCCATCCTCTGAGCGGTATAGGAATAAGTCCCGGTTGAGACAGTAATTATCAGCTCCACTCAGACTGTAACCAACAAAGACCACGGAGTCCACTTGCATATTTCACCAATCTAAATGGTTTATAATTGGATCATTGCCATTTTGGTATAGTTTGTAGAAGGAATTTCCAGTGGGCCAGTGGCTAAGTATAGGTTCTCAGTACTTACCATTAAAATGTCTGCTGTTATGGCCCAGTTCAGGAAAAGCAGTGTTTCTCCAATAAAGATGCAAACCTAAAAAAAAAAAAGAAGAAGAAATTGCACATTTAGTGGTGCTCATTAAGATCAGCTAATTTCTACTGAACAAAAGACTTGTAACCAGACGTGAAGCCAAAAATAGGAGGTTGCAAATATTGCTCAAGTGTGTGGGAATCTACTGCTGAATAGAAGTGCTTTGGCTGTGGTGGTTTAAAAACATGTTATTATGCTTTGGCCTAATTATACGTGGATGTGGAGGCCGTCATTTTGGTCCCATTGAGCCGGATATTTAACCTAAGGCCTGAAAAAAAAGCATGAGATGATAAGGATTGTTTTTCTCATCAAAGCTGTAATTTAAATGTGGAAACATTCTAAGACTAAGTTTGGATCCAGGTGTGAATTTACGTCATATTTCTATAAGGGTGGAGAAAATGTAAAGAAAATGTGAAGGACAGGCCTTTGTCCATACACAGGCTGGCAGCAGCTGTGTTTGGCCACTTTCTTAAAATCCGAACCAGGGGGATTTGGTTGCAGTGGAATCTCGAGTATCTGTATTCACTGCTTTTGTCTGGCGCAGTTTAACATGGCTGTTGTTTCCTGCAGGGGAATAACCCTGTTGTCCGTGTGCAGAAATTACAGCACAGGACAGAGAGCTATAGATGGAGTCTGAAGACACAGACAGGTGTGAGCCAGACAGTGTGACCGCCATGTTGCCTCTGAGAAGAAAGGAGCCCGGCCTTTCCTCAGAAGAGCTGTGTGCTGACGAGACAACAGCTGCGAGGGGTCAGTGGGGCCTTGACAGCACAGCGCCAACAGTTACAACCATGTCACGCCTTATAATATGACACATCTGTCAGCTCTTTTTGCTATGAAACCTGAGCTAATCACTTGCAATCGCTGCTGCACGTTATGATGATCTAATGTGTACAGTAGAGAAATCTGAGAAGAAATTAATATGTTTGAAATCACGGCCTGTTACAGTTAAAAGACAATTCTATATGTGTATGTTTTCACACAACAAGATATTTTATTCCTGGATCCTGATCTGAGAGAAAATCCAAGGCAAAAACATTAATCATCCGAATCTCATATTCTACAGAGGAATTTGACTTGTCACTTGAATGCAACAGCAAGAGGTAAAGCCTATTTGTCAGACAGCAACGGTTTAAAATTGAGTTGGACAGATCTTTAATTAATATGGATACTTCCACATCTCAGTCTGTAATTGGCTGAGTGGTGCTTCTGTGAGACACCTGACAACTGTGTGCTTTTGACCTCATGGAATCTCCTAATATTTTAATTCATTGCATACAAGTTATTATGTACATTGGTTAAAACATGAACTACTTCCTTTAGAAACTGTGCAGTAGTTACAGTCTATTTACTTTTGGACTATTCCATGCATTTACTATTTTAAATTATTTCCCCATTTTTTTAAATGCTTTATAATGACACACTTTAAAAGTAGTTACTGTCTATTTCAGTGACTTAACATCCAAAGTATACAAACAACATGATATTCTTAATCACATCTCACAAATACTCTAAAGTAAGTCCTGCACTGATCCAACAGCACACAACACAGTAAAAAGTCAATGAAGAGGTCACATATTTAGGATATAGATGCCTGTTTGTTATGTTTCCTGAAACGCATGGGAAATATTTTCCATTTTTCCCCTCAACTTTCCAGCGTTGTTACTGACTGACTTGAGTCAGTTCCCATTCCTTTGTCTCTGATAAGAGAGAGAAAAATGTGCTTGGTGGGCCCAGCAGCTCAGACTGCATTGTTTTAGACCAGTAAATGTTAAGTTGCACCCTTTCCTGTCTCGCAAGCAACACAAACTCACTCGACATTTAAGTGAGACTGTCAGCTTTTGGTAATGAACCTAAGCTACAGTACCTGCAGCAGCCCCTAAGGCCGTCTCAATCTCGCCTTCAATTAAAGGTATTCATTATGATGAGCAAGCCCCCCCTATTTAACGTCTGGGCCTGAAAGGAACTGGCATCAGGCAAGGTGTCCTATTCACTCCCTTAAACCCCAGCCTGGTGGGTTTTATAAAGCTTTTCTTTGTTGGAATAGTTACCAAACTTTCTCCATTGATTCCCTCTGGATAAGGCTAATTCACTATGAACATACTAATATTACTTTTTGTCAAGAGGGCGTTGTACTTTACAACAGACCTGTTAGTTCCTGGAATTAGGGAAGCCAAATAAAAATAACAGTTCTCTCTTGGTTTTAAAATGCGTGCAACTTCCTCCTGTGGATACAACACACCATACTGACAGAAAACAGGTCTTACATAAGCTCCTACAATGCTCTTCTTGGCCACCACAAAGATGAGGCAGATAAAAATGGCCGAGCCCAGCATGCTGACAGCACAAACGAGGGGGTCAGCTCTCTCTGTCTTCTGGCGGCACAGGCGTGTGGTGGCTGCCCCAATGACCACGCCTAACAGCCCTGTCACACATGTGATCCCCCCGAAGATTAGACTAGACAGGAGGGGAGGAAATAACAAGTTGTTAAGTCATGCAACCATTCAGATCGATTTAAGCACATTTTAATAATAGCATAGTTTAACAGAAATGGTGCCAAATTGATATACATCCAGAATTATTACATTTACAGAATTTAACTTAAATCCCGTTGATCATGCTTTGTACATGTGTGATTTCTTTCTTTTACAGTGTTTCAGGTGACACAAGTCAAACAAAAGCATCAGAGCCCACACTTTGTTTTCAGCCATTAACCTCCCACCTGTCTGTGCTACTGCAGATCTCTTTCGTGCAGGCCTCTGCTGTTTTCTGCACCACCTGGGCTCTGACAAGGTACAGAGGAATCCACATACCAAATGCACCTGTGGCAAAGGACACCGCCGACGTTGCCAGGGAGGAGAACACATAGCTCCGACTGGCCACAAGGAAACACAAGGACACACAAAATCAATTTGGTGATTATCTTGGCACACAAAAAAATAAACTTACATCTGTTATCTCACCTCACTTAATGTTGAACAAGATTATATTTATCTCTTAAAGGTGAGAAAGTAAGTATACAAAGCTGCTCTGATGCTAAATGAAAAGTAACGTGAGACAAAATGCAGCTGAAGTTGTCAGGTTTGACATGACAGACAAAAATAACACAGTGCTTAAATGATTTTGGTGTTTGATTAGGCGGAGAACGTAGGAGTCTGTGTTGCTAAAAGTCACACTGTGGTGACTCAGTGACTGTTCACCTAAAACACCTCCAATAATCTGCATCTACATATGAAGTTAAAGACATATTTTTAAGACATCAGTCCAAAGGTCATATAATAACAAGGGTCTTCACTATCATAGATGCAAATCTCTCTTCAAAGTTTAGTAAGACTGTTGAGTGGTGGTGAGTAACGGAAACTGCTTTACACTATCTCTTTTGTTGACATTTCCATTCCTCTAATAGTTATTATGCATGTTGCACAGCTAATGCATGTCTCCAGTCAGTCATCAAGTGTAAGGTGAATTATTGGCTTGCATGGCTGTTAGTGATCTGCTGTAGGGGAATATCATTGGTCATTTTGGTAAATATGCCTTTCATGGATCAGGTAGGATGACAAACAGGCCAGTCTTCCAAAACCTGAATCTGAAAGCAGGTCTTACTTCTTGGCGAGCGCCTTCATGTCACAGAACCAGGAAGTGCGTGTCCTGATCCGTCCTCCCATCTGGTCGGCGCTGCCTCTCTTTGGTTCCGGCACAAAGAACAGGATCAAAGTTCCTGCTGTGATGCCTAAAAGTGGGGACACCTACCGAGACAAAAAAAGATGTATGGGGCTTCAGATCATGTTACCACATCATACTGACTGGTTATTCAAACTTGTCCAGGCTTGGGAGAGGTTTAGAGGGGACAAATGTGAAATGAACCGACAAAGAACAGTGTGTTTTTAATCTGAATAGACAGTGTTTACAGATGCGTCTGACATCTTATACAAGTCCTCTGGAGCTCAGAACATTGCCTCTACTTACTCTTGTTCATTGTGTGTGTGTGTTTCTAAGTGTGGCCCTGTCTATACACATACAAGATTCTAAAAAGAGTCATTTGGCTTTGAGAACTTCTTTGTGAGCACCAAGGTAAAAGCCTCATAAGTGCCCATCTGCTACTATGTTTCATGTCATCTTTTATGGGTGATGTGGTAACATGTTTGTGAATGTGTGTGTCTGTGTGAGGGGAAGACAAACACAAAAGGCAGGATGGGATGTGTGGTAAAGCATTTGTTTGAATAATACAAATGACTCACAAAAGCAAAACCAATTTCATCTGTCGGGGGAAATTCATCATATTATATTTTGTAGCTTATAAAAGACCATTTATATGCATAAATATTGTTGTTCCGTGAAACCTGTGTGTGTGAGTGGATGTAAATGTGTGTGTGTTTGTGTGTGTGTGAGCACGCCCACAAGTTTTTCATCGTTTCTCATTTACACAGTGCATATGGCCTCTCTCAGAGGTGTTAATAATGATAATGTCCTTTTCTTATACTGTATCTCCATCTTCTTCTGCTTGTGTGGAGCAACGTAATTGGATCAAGATCTACTTGAGAATTCTATAACGTGCTTTTAAACAGATGCAGCTTAAGGGAAGAAAAAGCATTTATTGTTGAAGAAAAATACTTTTAATTGTTAAGTGACTTCATCTGGGGTCTGTGACCTTTGACCTTGACTCCCACATAATCCAATAGAGGCCTGGATAGATGACAATCAAACAAATTAGCTAGTGCTCTGTGATTCACCTCATTTCTACGCATCACCTTTTTACCTCGTTCCAGTCCATTTTTCAGCGAGTTAGCTGGAACACGACAGGCCAAAACAAAAGGAAGTGCTACGGTGTTTTTTTTCCCCTTAACGAAGGATACTGCTGGACAAAAGCCGTTTCAAGTCTTGGCATTTGTTTTTCTTTGGAAGCCACAGGGGTGATTAATTGGCTTTTGAAACTGTTTTATTTGAATTTCATTGTAGCTGCTTTGGAACACAATGCCCCAGCTCATTGTTAAGGGTTTTTTTAGTGTTCCATCAAGGCAAGAAGAACTGGACTTCCTGTTTCCTCCAACCCAGAGAGCTGTCATCTTTAGGAATCCCCTTCCCCCATGGTCTGCTGATAGAATGTTTAATGTCTTCCTTTAAAAGTCTGTCTGTTCATAAGAAGAGTGAGATCATAATTTGTTCTAAGAGTTTTAAAAGCTGACCCCAAAGTGAGGGGCTCCTAGGTAGTCCTGTAAAGGCTGTCACTGGTCCTCTCCTTTACTATTGGCATGTCTTACAGAGCTGTTCCCCTCTAAATTGCTTTTTTCTCAAGTACTCAATAGAGTCCCTGTAAAACACTGCTATGGCAGTGATTTATGCTTCTTAGTCAACATCTGCGTCTTTTCCTGAGAAGATATTAAGTTTTGTCTCTGAAAGCAAAACCCCTATATCAGCAGATTTCTACAGATTCACTTCTCCTGGGCTGTGAAATTAGCATCCAATCAAAAGAGCTCCAGCTTAACGCTCTTGGAGCACCTTTTCTGAGCTAGTGCATAGAAACACATAGTTACCTGGTCAAACTAAAATCAGGCTCCTTGATCTTTCACTGCCCCATGACAAGGCAGGCGCAGTGCATTCACTAATACATATTTTCACTTCTTAAATATCACTGATGTAAAAATATTTATAATAATTGTTGACTCACTGCATCAAACATGTCTCCTCCTGTTTGGTTTGCAAACCATGGGTACTCCATAAAAATAACTATTACTGCACGGGTTCTATTGTTATTTTTACTATGACTTTCTCTGAATAGCATCTTCTCCCTAAATACGTTTTACTAAACATGATCACTTGCACCATGCTGGTGATTATTGCTGTAGTGGCTCCTGTGCTTTTTGATGACAAAAGAACACATCTGCTTAACCAATCACAAGCATGAAAGTGTATTTATTTTTAGTATCATGTCCTGAGCCCACATTTCCCTTATGGAGCTTCTTGAAAAAACAATAACAGTAAAAATAGAACCATGGCACCCATTTACGTAGTTGCTTTTGTAAAAAAGGCACTACAGCAAAGCCGAGGAAGAACTGACACCTTCTTATTCAGCGAGTTCGACATTGATCCAGCTTCCCCAAAGATGAAGTCTTTGGGTAAAGTGTAATAAAAGATAAACGCGTTTACAGCAGCTCAGAAACACAAGCTTGGATCAGCCTTGATGTTTAATAGAAATCCACTCTCCTTGCAGCAGCCGTCAGATCACACCTGAACCTCTGCAGCTTTGTAGTTTGAACACATTGTAGAAGATAAGTGAATTTGATGCAGACATTTTTAGAAAGGCTGGAGCTGATGTTGACATGGGTTTTGATTTGTGTGTGAGTTATTCACCTTCTAGCGCTTTCTCTTCTGTCACTTCCCTGTAATATCAGAGCCTGGTTGGCCTCTACAGCCACATGTGCCCCCTCCGCAAATGCTTTCTTCAAGTCTGACCCCTTTCACCCCCCTATCCACGACAGGCCTCAGCAACAAACCCTGCAGTAAGGACTTTTCATATGGCTTTGTGTGTGTGTGTTTGAGTGTGTATGCGCAATTGTGGGTTATAATAACGATGCTCTTACCCTCAGTGCCCAATGCCAGTCTCCTGCTGCCTCCTTGGCACTGGAACCCAGGATATAACCAAGCCCACTGCAGAGAAACACAAAAGCTACATTTTAGCAACACACATAATCATGTACGTTACTTCCTGAACCGCGTTATATATAAAGCATATGAGTCAGTCTGTCATTTCCCTCACTTAAGCTTAAGCCTACACTACACACATCCTGTTTGGAGTCTGATTAAATCGGCAATGAGTGTTGGCTGCTTCACATGAAGAGCTTATATCAGTTTTACTGATTAAAGCACCGGTAGCAACTTGGTTGGTTGGTCTATTTGTGGACGTGTGATTTGTGCCTGTAATCACAAAATCCAGGTGCAACATTACAGCTTAACAGAGTAGAAGTCTAACATGGTTGTCTGGCCAAAGGCTGTGTGTAGTTACTGTATAATTCAATTTTAGCAGAGTTAAAAAGCGTTTATGTGTGTGACGTGTGTGTGTGTGTGTGTGTGTGTGTGTATTATAGTGACACGCAGCCTGCAGGTAGAGCTAAAGGACAGATGTCTCTGTTTCTACAAAAATTGATTGGAGTGCAGATTGGACCAATAGGTGGATGATCAAATGTAACAAACAGGACATCAGAGTTGGTTCTTATCAGCGCTGGCTGCCAAAAGGTCAAACCATGTGTAACAGGTTTTACACAACATACTCAGACACAGACACAACTCAGAGCAAAAGGGGAACGAGTCTGCGGCAATGCTTCCATGGTTAGTTCTCCAAAAATAACATCACAGTACAAACAGGCAGTTCAGACAGCATATGATATATCCAGTGGGTGACTAACAGCTAATGTTATCAGGGTGTTTGGAAAGTTCAACAACACCAATAAAACTTAAGCATGAGTTAAATGCTCACATCAAACACGGGGATGGTACTGAACCCTGTCCATGGTTAAAAAACTATGGACAAAAAAATAAACAGGCGGACAGGGGAATACATTTCCTTTAAATCTGGTCTAATTCCTGAGGTCACTTCCTGGAAATGGTTACAACAACCTTAGCAAAGACAAAACAAGTGGGAGATTGGATAGGAAATGTGACTGTGCTTTACTAAGCCCCACTCTTTCACCTTCTATTGTCTATGTTGCTGGGCAGTTTACTGTGACCCAAACATTTTGGCAGCTCAAAACATGACCGCTCATGGGACAGTTTGTCCTTCCTTTCTTACTAAACACTTATGACTACTACACTGTATGATTTATGGAGCTATAATTAATCATCACTAAATTTTGATCTGCAACAACAAATTGACAGCAAATGACAATGTAATTGCAACATAAGGTTGACATCTACAGTGCTGCACATTTCCCTGTTCCTTTTCTTTTATGTGATTCTGTGTGCAGGAGCTGAAAAACAGCACAGCATGCAGCAGCTCAAGTGCATGCTGTTAGGATCTGTACAGTATATAATGATAACTCTCAAGTGGCTTCTATCCACCGGTACATTCATCTTTTATTGCTTGTCTTTGTTTGTTTTCTCCCAGTGGCCTTTTTTCTGACTGAATGAACTGAAAAGGCTGGAGATTTAAGCTTAATAATACCTCATACCCCCACATCCCCAAGCCACATCTGCAAAAAACCTTCCACCCTGCTTTGAGATTCACACGAGCTCTTTGTGTGGTTGCTGCAACAGCAAAAAAGAGCAAAAGATAGGAGCGAGGCTGACCTTCTCTATTTCAGGATCCTGTAATTCTAATTATCTATTTTAATGCTCCTATTTTAATTCCTGTGCAACCTTGGATTTAGTACTTGAAGAAAGGATGAAATTAAATTGAACATTATCACTCAATATTTTATAAACGTCTGCATCATCGTCTCAAAGAAAATACAATATTTATTTCCAGCATCTGCTGCAATAATGCCAGTCTGTCTGGATCTTACCTTCCCAATGGGATGGCCAGGTAGAACACAGAGAGCATCATGGTGCGGCTGTTGTTAGTGAACAGGTCCCCAATGATAGTGGGAGAGATGGAGGAGTAGCTGGACTCACCAATGCCCACCAGACCCCTGGACAGCACAAAGAGCCAGTAGTACTGCAGAGAGGGGGAAAGAAAAACACAAAGGTAAGGAGGAAATATGAGTTTTGTTACCAAACACAGCAGGGGAACATTCTGTCAGTGTTAACCCAACAGTGATTTATGTTGTTTTCATCTGCAGTGTTTCATTTTGAGTAATTGCCACAAGGAAAAAAAACAGCTCAAGTCTACTTTTATCTCCCAAAGTTTACTGATACCCTACTGATTAAGCAACCAAGTGTGCTAGAGTACATAGAAACACTTCTTCAATATAAAGCTTTCACAGTGAGCTCGAGCCTTTCAGTGCTGAGAGATTGTCATACCATTCTCAGCTTTCTTGGAACATCTTGGTTGATCACCCAAAACAAAAAGCTATACTAAATTTTCGTATTAATGCATAATCATTTTTATCATCTTTAATAATTACAGGATAAAAAGGTGAATACCTAAAAGGCTTTTACAGGAGCACACATGTTAGGAGGGGCACCTATGTAGGCAGCTGGATTGTTAACTGTTTCCATGGCAACAGCAACTCACCAGGCACCAATATCTGCTTGTGGAGGTGCAAAGAAATCTGATTCCCCCACACAGTGGAACAATGCAAGTTGCAAATATTGGCCGCATAATTAATATACTGTGTCTTATCCCATGAGTAAAATGGGTTGCATATTGAACCTATGCAACATAATGTGGCAATGAGGTCACTTTATTTCATATTGGTTGGGGGGGGTAGAGTAGCCATCCACCAAATACAGGGTCAGTTGTCGGTCTTCTGGTCCCACCCAGCTACATGCCAAAGTGTCCTTGGCCAAGATGCTGAATATCAAGTTGCTCTTAATATGTCAAGTGAGCCCCTTGCATGGTCACCGGTGTATGAATAGGTGAATTTAAAGCAGGCTTTGGATAAAAGTATTAGGTAGGCAGAAGATTTTCAAGTTTCTTTTTTCAAGTGTGTGGAAAAGTCAGCAGTGTAAGATTAATAAAGGGGCTGTCAGTCTTAAGTTTTGAAATATACGTAAACAGCTGTGTTTATGGTTGGTCCCAACCAAGCTTTCACTGTGATGTTTGCCACATTGTTTTGAATGATCCAAAGACAGACTATTTTTTTTAATGGCTCACCATTTAGTGGGATTATGATGGTAGCTCTATGTGTGTGTGTGTGTTTGTGTGTGTGTGTGGGTGTGTGTGTGTTGCTGTGCTTGTTTGTGTGGTCACCTTGTTGCCAGAAATGCTAGTAGCAATGACAAAAAAAAAGCTCCATAGAGCGTTGCCAGAAAAACACCACAAAAATGAGGTTTAGAGACCATAAAAGCAGCCTGAAGATCACAAAAAGATAAAAGATAATAAGGGGGTTTAAAAAAATCTACTTCGCTTTAACTGTTTTCAACCCGTTTTCAGACAAATCCTAAAGCTGCTCTGCGAAGCTGTTTAGGCACTGTGGTGTTTTGAGCTGCTAACATCAGCTTGATCACATAATGTTTGCAGAGAACAACATTAGTCCAGAAAACATTACAGGCATTTTATTTGATTTATGCTTTTTTCATTTTACAGTATGGGCCTCTAATGACTTGACACGTGGCAGCTGACTGACACACAAAAGGATTTTTGATCCTTGCAGCCAGGCCTCATTAAACAATAGTATTAAATTATCATTATCCATCTCAGCTTGTTTATGTTCATGAGAAAAGAATAAATGAAGTGACTGTTTTCTAGTCCACGGCGGTAACCAATGATGAACTTAGAAGAGCTGTAGGTTGTTGCAACATATCTTTTTCACCCCTTTGGCTAACAGTCAGAAGCATTAATAAGCCACAGAGATCCACTAATACCTTTGAATTTTGACCCACAAATTATTATTTGTCGGGCAAAGATGTGTTGCGGTCATGCAGAAAAAATGGACATCTGTTATTAAGAAACTGATTCAAATCTTTCAAAAACTGCCCCATAGAGTCTTAAATGCACAATGAGAGGACTCACTTTTAACTGGTCATCAACATTTTATTTCCTTCCTCATGGCGACAGTGACATATCATCATTACACCAGAGCCATCTCATTTAGTCTCCTGTGATTGACAAGCTAAGGAACACATAACTTGAGCATGGAATTAAAAGTTTGAGGCAAAAACTGAGGGCACTGAAGATCATTCTCCAGCTCCTCAAGAGAAGGCAGCTGCCTTTGTGTCATTAGTCAGAGTGGAAGAGGCTCCTCATTTCAGCTTAACCATAAGCATACTGAATGTATTTCCTGCTGAGGCATAAGCCAAAAGGCTGCCATCTTGTCCTGTAGCACACAAGTCCATACACAAATCCATAGGGGATTTAAATCAAAGGACGCCCTTCTGACACCATCAACATCTTTGAGTTGTCATTTCCTTTCAGAGCTGTGGCCTGGAGAGCTCCGGCATCGTACGGGCTTACTCACTGGAGAGTCAAGGCTGCTGGACTCCATGACGCTGCTTTGCAGACATGTGGTACACACATTTACCAGTGGCACATCTCTCTGCCAATCAAGTCATCAGTTTGTCCAGTTTTTATTACCACTGTCTATCATATCTGTATAATGAAATCTGTCTACACACACACAGTGCCCATAACAGTAATGTAATGACTACTTGCTGCGGGCTTCCCCCTCCCCCCACATCCTCACCAACACAAGAATAATGTTATTGTTTAATGTGTCCTACGCCGCCCAGCACACTGGGCTTTGAGAGATATCAAATCTAAATCCCGTTGTCAAGATGCAGTGAAACCACAGAGTCTTATCTTCTGAAGCATTGTAATTGAGACAACGCTGAGGCATGGGCCTTCATTAGCTGATTGGCTGGTAGCCAGTGAGAGAGAGGGAAAGAGAGGGAGGGAGCCATGAAGAATGGCTACAAAGGCTAAGCGGGTGTCTGACTTAACAAGAGCGTCATTTCATTTCACTAGCTTTAACATCAAGCATATCCAGATCATATGAGAATAATTAGCTCGTCAGTGGAGACCGTATCACAGCCACAGAAGCCTAACAGAATAACACTGGAGCTCTTGTGTTTCTGTCAGAGCGTATGCAATGCCATACCTCTTTACTGATGAAGGAGCTCAACAGAGTTACAATAGACCAGAAGAAAATGCCACAGCTCAGGATGACCTTTCTGTTGAAGCGGTCGCCCAGGTAACCGAAGATGGGAGCTGCCACCATGAAGCTGCAGATGAAGACTGCGGAGGGAAAAAAAGGAAGAAGAAAATGTTACTTGAATATGCTGACAGAAAATGATTTTCAGTGATGGATATTTGCATTCTCGTTGTGTTACTTTAATTGCACATTCCAGTAAAAACCTTCAAAATTGAACTGCCAAGTTTGTCTGCTCCCACGGTCTGCTTATTAAGTCAAGACCTGTCCAGATAAACTGTGTGATAGCAGTCAGCCAGAAACACACAGTGAAGGACTGCCAGAGGACACCGCTACTCAATTCCAACCAGTTAGGATTCCATCATAATTCACCTACACATGCTACAAGGAACCTGGCAAAAGAATATTAGCTAGAGATGATGTGGCAGCGTGTAATGACACTGAGAAAGGCAATGTGGGTTGTATCGGATTCAATTTGTGAACAGAAGCAAGGGGGAGATGTTGTACAAATGTTAAAAGTACAGAGTAAGTAGTAAATAAGTAGTTTCCAAATACAGTACCACACTGCCAGGGCTTAATATAATGACTAGTGAAATTACAGTAAAAATAGAAGACATTTCATAGCAACACATCACACACCAGCATTGATTCTTTCCCACTCTACTCCTGGGAAAGGACTGAGATGACTGTGTGGCCACAGATAATTCTTCCATTTCCTACAACTGATCTTATGTCACAGTAAAAGGAACACTTGCTTTAATTGCCCCACTGCTGACTGGGCAACTAGGCCTCATATGCAGGGCTTTTAGTCAATATTTATGGGGAGAACCAAGCAAAACAGTCCTGAATCTTTAATGCTCTCAAACGGAGTTTTGTCCCTTTGCAGAAGAGAAAGGGCAGAGATGTTACTGTTGACAGCAGTGAGGGGAGCTGGGGAGGCAGGCTGCAGTTTTTTTTGACACATCATCAGCATAAACATGGAGAGGAGGAGAGGATATGAGTGAAAAAGAGAGGAGGGGTGTTATATAAGACAGCGGCCTCACAGTCCCACAGCTGCTGAGGCCAACCAACAGGATAAGGGACGGTAATCAGATTATAGCATAACTGTAGTTTTGAACATGCGATATGATGGCATGAGAAAAAGGGAAAACATTTCTTTCATAACCTGACAGTCACCAAAAAACTGTGTAAAAAGAATAACAATTTAGCAGCTATTTAAATGAAATAACTCCAGGCAGGTATTTCAGTCTGTTATGAACAACTGCAATACAGTATTTTATTAATGCTCAATTCAAACTGTATTTCAACTAGCATAATTTTATAATTCTGTACTACAAAAAATACGACAATAACAAGCACATAAAAATAGCTTAAAGTTGATCCATTCAAATGAATAACTAATCAGTTTTGAGTAACCATTCATAGAAAGGAGCAAAGAACAGAACAGTCTGCACCTCATCATCGCATTGCCTAAGGAAATACAGAATAACCATGATGGCACTGATTTCCAAATTTAGTTTTTGAATAAATTCTAAAACACAGCGTCAACACTGCTCATTCATTTTTTTTTTACATCTTGACTCAAAATGTAAAAAAGGCTTTATACAATGATTATACAATTACACATCTAGTTCTTTGAAATTATCTGAGATTATACACAGGAAACAGCAATACAGAGTTCAGCTGCTGTGATACCACTGTGACTTGTGGAGCAAAAGAATAAATCATTTTACATCCATTTTACAAAGTGAAATGTAATCTGAAATCTAATTTAAATCTAATTTGCTCTATTATTAATTAATGAATCAATTATGGTTTGGGTTTTCACAGATGGATTCGTTACAGATAATGAGTCTCTCCCACCTCGGCCCTTTGTTTTCACTATCTGCGTATTGCTGCCTGCATTTTCCTCCTGCTCTCCCTTACTGAAGCCCCCATCCCAGGCATTTACTGTATGTGGCTACTGTAAGTGCTGCAGGTCTATTGCATAATGCCAAATAACTTTGATGAGTGCTCTGTGAAGGCCTGGCTCTCTCTTAAGAGCTTAACCAACTCACCCTGTAGCCACTGCCCAGCTGGAGTAACCCATGTATGTACGCACGGACGCAGACACACACACACACACACACACACACACAAAGCAGGGTGGTGTGCTGTGCATACTGGAGATAAGATAAAGGAGAGAACACCCACCACCAGCTGGTCCACATGGGGTTTAAAACTCAGTCATTATTTTTATTTCTATTGAGCAGTTTTTCAAAACATACTTACCCTTTTTATGTGTCTTCTTTCATGCAAAGTTTTAACATGCTACACCATTTTCAAGGCTCTATCAAGACATGGAAAAAGAGGTCTTGACAGTCTGCTCACATTTATTTTATATTAACCTTGCTGCTTTCTGATCAGGGGAAAGGAAGCTCTTGTTTTGTATATATTTGTTTTTATGTGTTTGGCACGAACTTAACTTTGGTTTAAAAAAAGAGACAACACCTAGTCCTCAAATTAAAAAAAAGAAAAAGAAAAAGAAAAAAGGTATCTTTAATACTGCTTTGAGCTTTCATCTATTGAAAAGTTAAAGTGTATTGGCTCTTGACGGGTCTATTGTGCAATGACTGTCAGAAAACATTTTCTCAAGAAACGAATTTGAACTCAAAGAGAAATATGGTAATGACTTACTGTCACACCTCAGTTACAAATATGCTTTCTTTACTTGACAAGAGTCATCTGGGAATGTTGTACCTTGGTAAGTTTCACTTTTGCTGCAGGTTGTCTAGTTATCTTTGACCTGATTTGTTGGTCCAAAAGAGACTAAGATGTCTGGAATCTGCCTTTGTCCAGTGTGATTATGAGGCATGTCCTGTCTAGAAGAACAAGACTCTCCATAAAACATGTCAATGTAAAGAAAAGAAGATTAATTCATCTAATGTCACACAAATTTGTTTCAAAATAGATGTTGTCACTCAGACTGGATGCACACAGACATCGCATGTAACCTTAATGGAGGTTTGTCTACTCCCAGGAAATGTCCTGTCACTACAAACCCTCTTCTGTCAGTCCTGACTGAAGGCTGAAGAAGAGTCCAAATAACATCTTACATTGTTGTGTCATACATTGACACAACGATTTCCTCCTAATTTTGAGAGATCTTGTATGTTTTCCTTCCTTCTGACACTACATCAAATGTTATTTATGGGATTGTATTAAAAAGATAAAAGAGTTGTCTGCTGCAGAACCTGTAATTTTTTGTATGCAGCACACTGACATTGCTTTCAACGTTTGTCTTGATTAATGAGAATGAACTTACAGTAGTGACAGGAAAATAAATGTCTTCAGTCTATTTCGAGACATTGTAGGAAGGACATACAAACCACAACTGACAATAAGTCCAGGTCACACCCAAAACTCTCAGTACAGCCAGTGAGAATTGGAAGGCTCCTTCTCTGAAGGAGAATGTTGTGGCCTGAAAGACTTTAAATGGCCCTGCTGACAGGTAGCAGGAAAGGTTTGACTGACGTACAGTAAACAGCTCCTAAATGAGAAAAAAATATTACCCGCCCTCACAAATCACATTCCTCTTTTCACAACTATTGTCTCTCTGTGGATTCTTGTTTATGTAGTGGAGCACCACAAGTCCACATTGTTTGTGTGATCATACCGTGGCAGATAAGTTCTGACTAGTCTCCAAAGATGGTAATCTTTAATTTTTTTAAAAAGAGCCAAGCAGCAGGAAAACCTTTCATTTAATGTACACAGTCTGCACTGCAACATAACTGGTTAAGTTTCATAACCTCATTTAGAAGACAATGGTCTGCTTTGACAGGGTTTTCAGACAGTGACCAACTTTTACAACACGCCAACTCACTAACGTTTGAGCCAAGAGCAACATTATTCTCACTTCTATTTATATCTTGACACATTAATTAATATTCCGTCAAAAACATGCAACAGATGAACTTAAAGTTAAACTTTTCAGAGTTTCAGATTAAGTAAAATTATAGGATATATTCCTGAAGATTGAGCAGTGGTGTTGTTGCTGCTGTAATTATGATAGCTATCAATGACGGCATGACATGAACATCTGTCCCTGAAAGAAGTAACTCAACCATAGGCTGGAAAACAATTAAACAACAGTTAAAACAATGTCAGCTTTTCTTGACATCCTGCCTTTCTCAATAAGGTTATGTAACACATTCTCCTCTATTAGCTTAACAAATAGGTCAGTTCCTCGTAAACCATTGTTGATTTCCAAAGGTTAAGAAAAACGTTTTCTTTCCGGCCTGATGTCTTCATCAGACCCTGATGAAGACAACAGGCCGAAAATCTCTGGTCATATAAAGTTATAAAGTTGTTCAGCACTGCACTTGTTGCAAGTGCTTCAAAATTTTACGATAACTTATTAATGTCTTTGCATCGTACTACATAGACCCCATGGAGCCCAGTCTAGAAAATGTTTTGTATTGCAAAGCCTTTATAGATCAGATAATTTAACCAATTTTATTCCTTTTTTTAATCTATTTTATTCTCTTTGTAACAGGGGTTTAAAGGAAAAACTTTACATTTTGTTGAACTGTGTACTATAGATAAAAGAGATACCAGCAGGCAACTGTTATTCATATTTTCTTCCCACGGAGTATACAAAGCATTTTAATTTTAGTCTTATTGTAGATAGGAGTGCCAAACCTGTTCTGATGCTCTTCAAATTCCAAATAAGATGCTACACATATTTCTCACAGTCACTCAGTGAGCAAATTGCATCAATTACCAGAGACTTAGGACATTCCATAGGAGAACAATGGCTGTGCTGCAAGTCTGAAAGCAGGTGAAAAAACAGGTATACTGGAGAACTAAAGTTAGGTATTTCGGTTTATCATTACTGTTGTTATGGTAATGTTAGACCCAGGATGAATCATGATTTGTTTTTCTGCTGATGAACTCTTTATGCCCCGGACAAAACCAAAAGAATAAGAGAAGTCAAATGTTTTTTCATCAATAAACAAACCTGTCTCTTTATTATGTGTTGTATTGTTATTATGTACTCTTTAACAATTATGGGTCATAGTGAGATGATAGAAAAGGCTTTTCTCTTTAAAAATAATGGCTGGGTGGTTACACTGGTTGGTCAAACCATGGATCAATTCGTTGGGTAGAAACAGAAAATAATGACACTGAATGCAACTCAACTCAAAAATGGAATACAATCAAGCTGCACCCCCAGGGACCCCCCCACTCCATAAATAAACATGCACACACAGACAGAGAGTAGAAACAGCGGACATCCAGCCCTCCCTTCGATTGGCCAGCAGAACAATACCCTTGAGATGACTCACCCTGTATGATTCAATACCACTGTGAATAGAGCATCAGGAGGGGAGACAGACACATAAGTATGCGTGTGTGTGAATGTGTGTGATTGATATTCACAGAGCCTGTGCAGATACATTTCCCTATGAAACACTAGTTTCCCATGAAGAGAGCACCTGAAAGGCTCTGCATCCGGTGGTGGGATACCAAATGCTTACCAGCCCATTTGATCCTTTTTTTAAAGAAAAATCATTCATCTTGAGGGTGACTGACAGTGATTTAGATTAAAAAAGTGGGAATGAAGGTTCTCAAAGGTACTGTACTAAATACAGTGCAGCCTATCCCCTACCAGATTCAATGCTGTGTACTGCTGCCTTCAACGGCTCCCCCTAAGCTCCACCTCAGAGATTAGACTGTAGAAGTAGATGAGGTTTTTCATAGATTCAAGAGTTCCAGCTTAAGGAAAAAAAGGCACTTTTTTTTACTTAATATACAACTTAAGTGGTACGCTGATACACATAAAGAAAAGCAAAGTGCGAAACTAAAGAGAAATTCTTTCAGGCATGTTTGATTCCTGACAATGAAAGTGTCCATCAGTACGTGTTACTGACATGGCAACAAGTCGTCTGCTTTCACACCTGGTCTACAGTCTAGTTTGTTTATGAAAAGACAGGACAGCCTTCTACAAGGGATGCAAACCATTAACCCGAGGTAAAAAAAAAAAATCACAGCGTTATCATTGTCTCATTATCATTGTGCTAAAAGTCAGCTCTAATCAATTCAGACGCCTATAAATTTCCTCTTTTCATTTTACCTTTTGAAAGTTGCCAATTATGTATTCTCTGCTACACAGTAGCTCAAATCACTGTCATCGCTGTGCTGTGAAACTTGACAGTCAGGAAAGACACCCTAAACAAGGGACAGCAGTTTGAGGAATTTGAATTTCCGACAGCTGCCAAAGAGATTAATAAGACGAGTAAGAGGAACACATCCTTTCTGCATGTCTGTACATTTCTGCAGGCTGGGCGTTGTCAGTGTTCAGAGCCATTTACCACAAAGCCAAGTGTCATTTTAACCTGTTCACCGTGGACAAAGTGTGCATCAGTGTGTGTGTTTGTGTGTGTGTGTGTGTGTGTAAGTAATGGTATTTCCCTCGACTCTCCTCCACCTGTTTGCTGCAACCGGTGGGGTTTGTATGAAGTAAACTGCTAGTAAAAGGTTCTGTATCCATGTCCTTTTTCCTGCTCAGCTTTTTTATTATCAATTTCATAAAGCTGTGCAGGACTATAGGTGTGTTACAATAAAAAAAGTCTACACACACATATGAAACTTTGCTGTTGCTATTTCTGTAAAATCCCTGCATGTCACTCTGGTTTTGTAGTAACTTACAACAATGATGATACATCTATGATTTATATGTGAGAATCGCCCTTATTTTAGCCTTTCAGGTTACCAGTTCAAATATTGTGCAGAAACACAACAGATAACCAAGATAACCTGTATACTGTATTCACATGTTCCGGTGATCTATGACAGAGATTCTGGTTTAGCTTTTTTCAGATTGGCTGGGATTTGATTCATAGCAAAAGCATTGAATTCTAAATGTGGGTAAGAAATGTTCAGTGTTTGTGGTATCAGTGTCTGTCATCTCAGCAAGAGAAAGCAAAACAAACAAAACAGGTGTCCTGATTTGAACTGATCATGTGTTTTTACAGTGTGTTCACACAGGCAAGCACCTGAAGTATTCCAATGGGACATGCTTTGTGAATTTTTGGTGAAATTACATGTAGATGAGCAGTGTAACAGTGTTAACACAGCACAGAGAAACATGATTAATGGAAACTGTAATTAGGTGTGCAATGCCATTCGGTAGTTATGAAATCTTTTTACATGATGACTCAGTATAAGTTTACTTAATGCAGTTAACAGGTAATCAGTATGATGCAAATAATAGTAATGCAGAGGTTGTAACAATAAAGTAAGTTGACTATACTGAATTGTGGCTGCCGAGACTCACAAGCATGCGTTTGTTTAATGTCAGCTCCGAGATTTACTCTGTCTCTGGTGCATTAAAGTATATTTATAAAAACACTATCTAATGTTATTTACTGGAGTTCCGGGCCTCATAAAAAGCTACTGTGTGTGTGTGTGTGTGTGTGTGTGTGTGTGTGTGTGTGTGTGTGTATCTGCTTCCTCGCCATGATATTTGGATGAAATAAGAACGAGATATCAATATTCATTATTACAAATTTTCTTACTGCTTGCTGAAAATAATCTGCACAAACATGAGAAAGGCACTACAACACAAAGTTGAATAAAGAAACTAAAAGCACTACAGTATCCTGCAGTCACTAATGTTGTCCAGTGCCCTGTGACAGTACTGTGCAATTTTTTCCATCAGGTGTGTAGTACCTGTTGAATTGGCAGCTTTGTTTCTTAGTCCAGTCATTCATGGGACTTCCCGTGGAGATTGAGACACATCGGTTTTAGCTGATTAGGAAGCATAGTCGAACAATGTATGAAACCAATAATGTCGCTGAAACATACTCATACATCACATTTCTTCCTTCCGCATTCTTTTTCATGTCGTGCCCCAAACATTTCTGCATTCCTCACATTTCTGATCACCACTAATTCTCTAAGAAATTCCTCCTTCACTTCACCAGTGTTGGATTACAAATGCGTTGGCTACAGTCTAATAAATGCCACATGCAGCCCTGGAAAATACCCATGCAGGAATCTTCTTATACTGGTTTCTGTCAGAATCAACGGCTAATTTCTGCAGAAGCTGCCATCAAGCATGAAGTAAAGCCAACTGAAACCCATTTTATTTTATTTTGTCTTTAAACTTTGCTCAGAGCTGATACCTTGTCTCCGCAGCTGTACCTGCTCAATGTGAGAGCTGCAGCTGGAGAGAATTACACACTACTCCAGGCTGTGGGGCAGGGGTGCGGTGGAACATCATCTTTTGCATATTTCTACCACATATTATAAGCAAAAACTTGTGGTTACAATAAAGAAAATTGCTTGCTTTTTGTTTTCCTAAAAACCAACAAGCAGTAGTGAGATGTCTAGAGATTCAGACTGATTCAAACTGCAGCATTAATAAAAACACATAGTTATTTGCTTCCCAGGGATATTTTCCTGTGGTTGGTGACATGGCACCAAGATGAGATGCAGCAGAGCGCTTGAGCTGAGGATGAAGGCTTTTTTCTGGCATTTTCCTGCCGCAACTACAGGAGCAGCTGACTTAATGACAATCTCTGGCTGAAATGACAGAGGACCCTGCTTGTCTGTGTTTGTGTTATTATATACTACCCTTGTTGTTGTGACTAATGGTTTCTGAAAACTGGGGCTGACACGCACAAAGAGCACATGGCCAGATTCTCTGCATTACTCATACCATCACACACACTTAAAGTGGTGAGTGAAAACAGCCCAAATGAGCACAAAGCAGCCTTGACCTTGGTGAGGGATGTATCAACCGTGGTGGACTAGGTGAGCTGTGGAGTGTGCGTGTTCCTAATCGATCTGTTGGCGTCACTTGAAGCAGAAAGAGCTGAGCAGCCTCACAAGGTGTCAAGCAATCGATCAGTGTTCAGCTTCTTTTTCAGAGAAACCAGAGGGATGATCACATGAATCCTGTCGCTATGAATGCTAAACCGCAACACAGCCCACCTGTCCAGGGTTTGCGCAGTTTCTTTTTTGCTGAGATAATAAGAAGTAACAAAAAAATAACGATGGGGCCATTAGACAGCATTTTTGTTTAATTGCCTTTAAAGTCCACATTGGATTGGCAGTGACTTGTCAGTAGGGCTATTGGTCCATTGACAACAAGTATAGGGGGAAGGAAACAAGGTGCAGAGTGCCAATCATCACCCAACAGCTGCCCTCCTCAGAGACATGGCCTATAAAAACAGCCTGACGTGGAGACACACACGCACACACTGCGATGCCGATGCATCATCAGGTCATCGTTCTATTCTTGTCGCAGCAGAAGAACAGCCACTGAACACCATTGCAATGCAATTATTTGGCTTTGGGAATCAAAAGTGGAAAGGATTAAGCCTCACTGCCATGCATGACCAGAACGGGGAAGTCACAGGTGGCTCTTCTTTCTCTCTTCATTTCCTTTCGTGTCTCTTCTCTAACTCCTATGAGGTGCCAGTGGGACTGACAGCGAGGCAGCAACAGCTGCCAAACTGCTGATAGAGAGGAAGTGTGGGAGAGAGAGAGCGAGCGACAGCAAGAGAGGATGTACCAAGTGATACCAATGACGGCGAGACACAAAATAGGAGCCACTCTGAGTGACCAAAACAGCTGATCAAGCACTGATAACTCAGCTTCCCACTGTGCAAATCAGAGAGGACTCTATTCCACAGTAGGGATTTGTGCCACTGATAAGCCTGTACACTTGGCTGCACTTCAGACCGTGGAAATACCAGCTGTAGTACAACATGGGATAAAACCCAAATTCTACCTGCTAAGTACAATGGTGTCTTCTTGTGGTCTCCGTTTAAAACTTTTTTTGTGGCTGGTTCAAGGCTGATGCGTTAGCAGAGCTCCATCCATAAATCTCAGAAAAGCACCTGTGGCCTCATTCCTGCAGCTCACACAGTGGCTAAACAGCAGACAGACACTGTGTTAAGACTGGGCCTCTGTGACTTGGTGTATGTGTAGGCACTGGTGTCGTGTTTCAGAAAAGGTGGGCAGCCACACACAACAGGGCACAGACAGTCTCTGAGCTGTTTTAAGTGCTAGCTCTGTATTAAGCACCAGCCCCTCTATAAATCCAGCCCGACTGACCTCAATAACTTAGATTCCATGCTAAACCAGTGGAGAATAATTAGTATGCCAGCTTCCAATATAGAACATAATTCAACCCACTTTTTTCTGATTAGCCTCCAAGCAGTTGGATACAATAACCTTAGCATGTTCACAAGAGGAGAAAGTCTTCTCTTCGATTTCTTAGTATTTTTAACAAAGTGCTCAAAAATGCTCTTAACCAAAGGTAATACCATCCAGGTGAACCCCTTCTCCTCTCCTTCTCTTCTTCCCTTCTTCCATTAACCTTTTTTTGCCCTGTGCCCTCGGGACTGGTCCTGTTCACAACTGTGGATGAGTGTCACTCATTTCAGATAGCTGCGGCCTGAGGGCCGTGTGCACAGAGGTCTGTCATTTGCAGAGTAAGCTGAGCTCAGACTGTTGTGGTGCACTGACAGGTCTGCTGAGTGCAGGTGAGGCCATCACCATATGCTGATGGACGGGGCCAGCAGCAGCTCCAGGCTTAAAATGCACACTATTAGCCCAACCTGACTGACAGCTACAAACACCTCATTCTCTTAGCCAGAGAGCCGAGACCTCAGCTCGTAAGGCAATAATGACACTTGCACAATAGAAATGAAAAAAATCACTGGTGCTGCAGAGACTAAGCTCACCACAGGGTATTTTCCATCCTTTAACATGCAACAAGATTTCTGCAGGGTGGTTTACACCACGGCACAGCAATAACGAACACTGTGCTATTCTGTCTCATGTTTTTTATTTTCCTGCCAGTGGGGTAGGATAATTCTAGATTTTCTTCTACAAATTAAAGCAAAAAAAAAAAAAAAAAAAAAAACTATGCTAATTTTCTGCTTGTTCAAGTAAAGAGTAAGTAGCTCAGACACGGTTGCATTTTCCAAGAGCAAACAACTTGTCAGTAAACAGCAGATATGGGAATTTTTTCATTCCAGTGGTTCTGATCAGGACCCAGAGAAATAGGCCAAAACTATCATATTTTCAAACTGAGCCAGAACAGAGTTCAGAAAGTAATTTCGACTTAGTCTTGTTTGTTCTAAGACTTGGATCTAGCAATGTGTGGTCAGTGTTTTTTTATTAAAAGTGTGAGGGTGACCTGGCAGCCAAGCAGACAAAGAGAGAAAGCCTCAGCACACACAACACCCACTGCCTGTAAAACACCTACGCTGGCAGTTTGCGTTCCCAGGTGGACGAAGGCTGCCAGGGTCGAGGGAGTGAAGTAGGCAAAGTTACCCTGGTCTGCAGGTGCACACAGAGGCAGGGATTGTTCCCTCAGGAGACAGAATGGAAGTGGAGAGCGGTAAACTGAAAAAGACATTGTGTAAACACATACATGCACACACTGACACCCTTCCTTCCAGCACCCTGATTACGTCAACCTCCTAACCTTTCCTTCACACCTATGCTCCCTGTCTGTGCCCATTCGGCCTCACAGCTCAAGGCCCAGATACCCAGCATTCCTCAGGCCAGTGTGAGTGAAGAGTTCACCTGGGGACCAGGGGCCACGAGGAGACTGAACAGTGAGAAGCCAAGACAGGCAACCAAAACCAAATGGAGAGTCAAACACCCTGAACAATTTCCTGTTTCTTGTTGAGATTTCATACTAATCAGACATCGATTTAAAATTTTACTGTATTTGGCTGAAAAACTATCAATGCCCTGTTTTCGACTTTGTTTTTTGCTTGTATTGGGTTGCAGGCATAAGAACCATTACCTGTTTTTAAAGGAACAACATAAATGTGACAGCAGATTGAGGTTATTGACTAATGCTGACATGAGGTTGCTAATAGAAAATTATGGCCTTTACACTAAAGTGAAAGATGGTGTAAATCGGCTTACTGACTGAAAAGTTAATAAAAATTACATCACTGATGTCTTTTCCTGCGGGATATTTTTGTGCTCAACAGACCATTGAGCTCACCCAAAGCTAGTCTAAGGAGAAAACACTGGGCGGCATTCTTTCCCCCTCAAACTCAATCCTGCTTGCTTGCTCTCAATGGAACTTTGTCTGTGAGTTTGAATGAGTCTGAGGGCACACGAGAGAGACAAGACTGGGTCCTGTCCTCCACTTAGAGGGTATTGCAAGGTATCTCCCTGAAAGGTGAATTCATTGGGTATCCTTTGGAGCAGGAAACCCTGCCCTGAGCCAGAGTCCTCAAACATGAACAGCCTGCCTGGCTCCTGATGTTGTTTTGCTTTCAGCTGACCTGCCCGGCTGCCAGCGCTGCTACTGCTGTGAGGAAAGGCTGTTCTTAAAACACTCTCATCTAGGTCAGCCTGCTATACAGTGGTGGTAAGTAAATGTACCAATTTAATAAACAGCTTAAAGAACAACTTTACCAATTTTCAATGTCTTACCTATGGTTCTAGTTTGTGGAGTACATGTACATAATACTTGTCAATGTTCCTCTGCCTTCCCTTTAAGATCACATCTCTGCTTCTTTCTAAAAAAGTGATCATCAAAAAACCTCCAGCGATTTGTTTTAGCTTGATGCAGAGATATAATTTAATAAAAGGATCCAGGACTTCACAACATCTGAGTATGAATGTGTTTCAGTGTTGAAAAAAAAAAGTTTTTTCACATATGTAGCTATGGGAAGAGACGTACCTGTTTGCAACAAGCCAATTCCACTGTCTGATACTCCATAATGCCGCTGAATGTCAAGCAGAACACCTGTAAACAAGAGGAGAGGGGGAAACATAAATGTGGTTTCTAGGCGTAATCCTAATCAGCTCTGTTTGACTAACAACTACGTTTATCCTGGCTTTATGACAGTGCTCTGTGGATTGTGATTATTGCTGGATTTGATGGATACACAACACTTGGGCTATGATTCACTTAGCATCCCTGAACAGCAATAAAACACCCCTGATAAGTGCTCTCTTGGCTGCCAGACAGTGATGAACTTTAGCAAATAGCTGCAAAGATTTCACCACTGGGTGTTACAGTATATGAACAATTTCTAGTGATAAATTGCTACAAACATGCACACACACACACACACACACACACACACACACACACACAGACGCACAAGCTCCATAGTGGCTCGTTGGGAGCTATTTTGGTTTAACCAGAAGACAGTGCAACTTCAACTGTGTGAGAATATTTATGGTCATACAGACACCGATGACATCAAATACTGAAATGCACATGATTCCAATGCCATTATGAATTGATCGGCACCTGGAGTATGACTAAAGTACAGGGCTCACATGTGAACATCTGAAAATTACAACATAATGAACTGTTCATGTAAAGCATGCACAAGAAATCCTATAAACGTTTCAACACATCGTAAACATCAGAAGATCACGATCAAAAGGAGATCACAGGCTGTCACATTAAAGAAATTCTTTTATGGTTAACATACAATTTTAAGCATCAGTAAACAAGAAGCAACAGATCTCATCAAATGAATTTGACTCCTCTTGAGACCTTCAGCTTGAAAAGGTTCAAAGTCTTATTTATCTTTATTAAAATAAAAAGAAAAGGGCAAAGGGAATAGCACATCTCTGTTGAAATTCTTGCACTCCAGATGCAATGTGGTGTGCTTGGTAGTGCTATCTGACTCTCTGTGAAACTGGCAGAATAGTCCTGGGGATTGCAACACAGCTCATGAAAATGGAACAGTGGGATGACTAACATTTTAAAGAGGCTGTCTGCTTCTGATCTGCCTGCTCGTCTCTTTTAAGTCCAGCAGACCAGTTTAACCCAGTATAACCTGACCTCCAGACTACTGCACCTGAGTGTCTGTGTATATTTCGGACATAGCTTATGCATAATGTCATTTGTGGAATTTTGACTTCAAGGATGATGAGCAAGATGACAGCCACAGTAAAGCTGCACAGTGAATCTGCTGTCTTTGGCATTGGCGTCACGTATTTGTCTGTTTCTGTTGTCATGTTTCAAAGGCGTGTCCAAGATGGACTGAGACATACATAAGATTCCTTTCATCTGAGTCAAACCACCTGCTCACATTCTCACACCACAGGTAGCATTCATCTTTAAGCACCAAGCACACAAATCTTTTGCTTTCATAATGTAATGACTCAGTTACAGCGAAACCCAAAGTTCATTGAACCTCCTTTAATAAACTCCATGAATTCATATTCTCCAAAAACATATACTTCAGGTTGCCACATCACGTCTGATTCAACACTTGGTTACTGCATCCTCACTCATTTGTTCCCACACCAGTCAGTGCATATATTGATGCATTTTATGAAGCAACTACCTCAAGACAGGTGGGACTCAATTTTCATTTCTGCGTAGGTAGATCTCAAGTCCATTTTCAGTCCTGGGTAGGAGGACTCATGGATGAAAGATATGTCAATATGTGTCACACTTCCTTTAGTTAAAGGCACCTAAGTACAAAACAAAGCTGAGCATTTTGCATCCTTACATGGTCTTGTCCTCCCATCAAGCCTTTGAAACACTGACATTGTACTGAACCATTTACATTGTACAACTGCTGCTGTACCGTAATTGACAGACACACACACCCACGCACACATAAACACATTGCCTGCTGGGAGGGGGATTTCTATGCCAGATGGTGGAGCGTCCCTCCTGGACAGAGTCTGCATTTGTCTGAGCCACACCCGTCTACACTTATCACGCAGTTATCAGACAATTAAAAAGGTAGAGCTGTCCAAATGTTATTTACTGTAGCACCAGGAAAAGACAGCTGTGGTTCATAAATTTACTAAAGCCATAGTCCTGTTGTGACAACAAGATTGGAGCCATTAAAACCATTTTAAAAAGTGTCAGAGGAGGTAATATGATATGAATTATATCCTTTATTGCAGCAGCTACCTGTAAATGTGTACCCAGTTAAGTAGTGAAGGCAGGTCAAAGGAACAGTGTTGTTTTACTGGATTCAAATGCAATGAGCTGTGAAATGAACTGTGCTAAGCTGTAAGGGATTACAGAGAGCCAGCAGTTCTGTGTTTGTGTAGCAGTGTATCATCTGTATAACTATCATCTCTACCCAATGATGCTTTTTAATCCCTAGCAAGCAAAATCTGTGCTTTTGATTTCTCTTTTTGTCTCTATTTCTTCCTCACCCCCAAATGTGTCCTTTCTAAAGGCCTTTTAGTAATGTCCCCCTTTTGTTTGTTACTTTTTTCTCTGTCAGTCAGAAGAAGATTAATGTTTCTGGATTTTCCGTTACAACGTCTTCGTTGCTTGCTGTGCCCCGTTTGGTTGCTATGGCAATGTATGGGGAGTTAAACAGATAAAGGTTAAGATACTACAAAAGAACTCAGCTTTCTGAATCCCCAAACTGCTTCTGTGTAACCCCTGTTGAAGCTGGACTCAATATGAACACTTCTGCAGGCACTAATGTGTCTGCTGAGGTGCTGCTAAATTACACAGGTGACATACGTGGCACAGACACCATAGCAACAGTGAATTATAGCTAAATATCAGATGACCACTTTCGTTGTGACAACACTGAACATATAACACAGCAGATCCATGTATCCAAAAAAATTAATTAGTTTCTCAAATCTCAGGTCCCCAGGGGTCTCTGGGCACCTGAGCATGATGCCAATGAAGAAACATCATTGGAATGTGGATCTTCGAAACTGCACACAACAATAAAACAGCAGCTACTTGCATCCTCATTGAAGGTAAAAGCACTACCACAGCTATGTACACTGACAGCTACTTTGCAGGTACACTCCCTTGGTTTAGCTTGTGAACACAAATCCGCCCATTAGCACATTTGTTAATGGACATGTTTTGCAATGTGTAACAACCCAGTACAGCCACATTTGGATATTCCGTGGCTCTTAAAGAATCCTTTCACAGATTTTTTTTGTGATGCTGAACTGTGCATGCTACTGTAAATATACAGACTTTACACAGAGCTGAGGGCCTGACACTTGTTCCACCCACTCATAAAGTCCACCTTTATGATCCCTTTTTTTAGTGTTAAGAAGAACTGGCTTAAAGACTAACATACCACAAATACTGCATTTAGAGCAATGAATAGTGAATGATCATGTGAATAGTACTTTTCTTTAGTCTTTGCTGTTTCCATCAACACTGCTTACTATGTATAGAGGAGGCTCTGAAGCTTCGGAGAACTGTGACAAATGTTCTGTTCTGTATTGTGCTTGTATCCTCACGTGTAGAGAAAAGAACAACACTATACCACTATACACTATAATAAAAAACACTATAGCTAAAAATGCACCACACTGTTTTTCTGCCACCATTATTTAAAGTGACATTTTAGTGTGACTTGGCCCAAAGTCTTCACTTAAAACAACATGATGGCGTGAGTAAGACAAAGTGCTTAAATTGAGGATGCGGCAGGTTGTTTGTTTGGAAGTCTAGCTTTCATGCAGTGACTCACGCTGTCAGATTAACTCCTCTGGGACCAACATACACTCACAAACACCCTAAGTGAACACACACCCACAATACCACACTCCATACAGCCATACACAGATATACGCACACAGGACTCCATCAGCTTTGGGGAGGGCAGATTTCCTATCAAATCCCCAACAGAGACTTGTGGGTCTCTGGCCCTTCTTGTTCTATTTCTGCTCAGAGAAACTAGGCTAGGAGGAAGGACAGAATAGCAGAGCAATTTAACAGTGACGGGCATTTGGTGAAGCACAAGAGAGAGACCGAGGAAGAATGAGGTGGGTTGTGGCTACATCGGGTCAGTCAGGCTTACAGTAGATAGTCTTGGAAAAGCATATGTTTCCATTGTTTATACATATATAATATATGTGTGTTCCCCTTTGCCCTGGTTTCACAGATTGTGTCACAGTGAGAGGGAGCCAATGGATGGAAGTCATTCTTTCTGGCCAGAGTGTGACGGGCAGTGGTGAACCGCACTGCTGATGTGGCCAGATCCTTCCCCTCCATTCCTGCAAATGGGGTGATCCCTTTTCATGTGTCATTCCCATCAGTATAAATAGTCTGGGAAAGGAAGAAGTGGAGGAACTTTAATAAGTGAGGAGAAAGTGTGCCTTTTGTCGTTGTTCTTGTAACTACTTTTTGGATTTTAGTGTGTGAGAGACTGTTAAAAAAAAGAGAGAGAGAGAGAACAACAGAGTGCAGATGCAGGTCGGGCTGCACAGTGGTTCAGACTTCAGCGAGGAGAAAGCTGACCACAAATATGCCCGACTGTGGCCGGTGGGCTCCTGACCGACTGCTCTCCTCCCTTGCCATGTGGCCGCAGTGGGCGGGGAGTGCTTTTTCCATTCCACTTCCCTTCCCTGCCACACAGAAAGGAAACGCGATGCAGATGTCTGCAAAACTGTATATACAACGGTATGGCTACAGGCCTTGCACACGAGATGGATTCTCCAATAAAATCAGCAAGAGGTGAGGAGTGACGGCGTTTATTAAAAGTTCAACTCAACCTACTTCTCTGTTGGTTCTGAATCAAACACACTACTTGTACTGTACAGTAGGTGTGAGAGAAATTCATTAAGATCTTATATAGTCATAGTGACAAGCTCAGAGACGATTCTATGGAGTTTAGTGCTTGTGTTTTCAAGTGTATGGTGAATACATATGAGATAACTGGCTTAAATGCAGAAACAACCTGAAATGTTTGCTGGTGTGTTGACATGTCAAAAGTCAATGACGCACTGAATAGATTCATTTTATTGACACCACTGTGTTCTGTCGGATGCACTGGCAAAAAAACTGAATCTGGAACATCTTTATCGTCAGTGACATGTAACACATCACATGAACCGGTCAATATATGAAAGCACACATTGCTTAGGTTACTTTGTAACAGTGGCACAGTTGGCTCTACAATAACTCAGAAGGTAGATAAAAGTACTGTCACCATGGTAACTTTAAAAGTTATACAATTATAGCATGGATTTTATACTATTGTAACCCTCTGTGCAGGGCGTTGGCATCTGATAAATGTATTATTTAAACTGTACTTCCTGGATTGTATTTCACCTTCTTATCTGTAAAACTACATCCACACCAATGTAAATCCTTTTTCTGATTGTGACATCTTTAAAATGTTCTTTCTCTTATTTTGCTGAATATATTAAAAGCGAACTAAAGTAAGTTTATTAATGCTCTAAATATTTTTTTATTAGAGAACTTTAGTTAGTTTAAACTGATTGTAAAACTGTACATTTAGATTCATGTTGCTTTGAAAGTTGTAAAATAAAAGTGTAAGTAAAACTTTGTGTTTCTTTTGTTTTTCTTTTGCTGATTCCTGTTTTATTGCCACTGCACCGTCATACACCGAGAAGGACATATTCAAATCAGAACCCAAGCCAGTGTGTGAGCATGAATATGCTGTTATTCCAGTGATATAACCACTATGACATTTGAGACAGCTTTCACTCTAATCTTCTAAATTTGTGACAGCCAAGCTGGAGCTAAATCAAATGAAAAGGCCTGTTGGTCTGCCAGCCTTACCACTTTGATTAATTGGGCTTTTTTTCACTTAATTTTCTTTCACTAATCAAAAGCTTGAATTCATCTCACGGGCTGAAGTGCATTAGTCCCGCCACAACGTGGTAAATATTGGATGGCAGTGGTGAGGATGCATAGTGAAACATTAAAGAAACAGACTAAAGCCAGAGCTCATCAATAATACAAACAGAGGGCAGCCCACTTGTTCACATGAGATAATGCATAAGATGTATTGGATAGAGATGCGGTGATGCGAAGCATAGGTAGTTGAGATTTGAGTGAGCTGTATTCGCTTAGGAATACTGAACAGCAGTTCAGTCTCAACCTTGATATGAGCACGGAGGAGTGCTATTCATGTGGAATTTTGAAAAGGAGCCACGTCAACAGGAGAAAATCAGAATCTTGAAGAGAGGTTGAAAAAGCATCTAGACAGACATTGAGCTGCTGATCTGTCTCATCTTCACACTCATATGTTGTCGGATGAGTGTATTGAATACTAAAATAAAGGCTGCAAGCAACATCCTCACATAGGTATTTGGAGGTGAGCAAACTGGAGAGGAGGTCAAGTGTGATGGGGAGTCTGGAATGAAAGTGCTGCAAGCTGAGCTTCTTGAACTACTTCATAATGGTGACAGCTGTGAGGGTTAAGAGACGGCCGTCATTCAGCCGGCACACAAAAGAAATCTAGGCTGACTTGAAGCATGTGGGGATGTCCGCAAATTTGTTTGTCAGCTCTCCACTACATGCTTTGATGGTGAGTCTATAGTTATATTGAGGCCTTATCATTTCAGCATGGTTACGTGTTCAGAGTGACAATGCTGATGTTTAGCAGATAATGCTAAGTATCTTAGTTTAGAGCGTGTTATCTTGCTAACATTTGCCAATTATCACTAAACACAGAGTACAGATAATAACACTTTTCTATTTCGTCACGAGCCAAAGAGGAAAAAAAAATCACAGACTAACCAAAAGTATTTGTATTCATGTTGTGGTGGACATTGATGTGTGTAATTTTCACAATACCATTGCAATCAGTTTAAAAGTTGTTTTGATATTTTAATTATGGCTAAAAAAACACCTACACATTCTGCATACAAATCCCATGTGTCCACAAAGCTGCACACATCTTATAAAATACATTTTTAAGTTATGTTAACATTGGGACAGTTTCACCATTAGAATGGATAAAAAGCACAAGACACGTAAGAATTCACTGTGCATGTGCATGTGTGTGTGTGCGTGTGTACGCAGGCCAACAGCTACCACACGGCCAGTGTCAGCAAATGTGAATTTGACAAATCCTGTCAGTAATCCTCCACTCTGTTTTTACATAACAGTGTGGAGGATTAAAGTCATTACAGTATGTAGTGTTTTATTTAATTTTTTTTATTTTATAAGATTTCATGTCTCCTCTTTCTCTTCTGGTCATTATGTGGTTTTATGAGGATGCTGGGGAATCTACTACAGGGGGTTTTAAACATCATGCTGCATAACTATCATAAACTGTACATACAGTCAAGACAACTTTGTTAGAAGTTTACTTAATGTTTCCCATTTAATTGTTTCCCATTTCCATCAATTTCTATTTTAATCATTGAAAAATAAGGGTGGATTCTCAAAAATGTGGCTCAGTATTTAAATACTTGTCTTTACTCATTGGATCTAATTTCAAAGTAAACACACAATTCTCTGTTTCCTGTCTGACACCTGGTTCTTCACGTTTTCCGTCCGAGCTGCAGTAAGTAAGAATCAGATTTCTATACAGACTGTCACATTGGTTGTATAAGCATCACTGCTGTTTGCAAAAGGAGAGAGCACAAAGCAAAGTGACCCGAAAGATCACAGAAAGAAGAGAATGCGTTAAGGTTTGTATTTTCTGCTCAATTTAACATCGAACAGCTACCACACAGCTATCTTCTCTGGATAATCACAGTGCTCAGCATCCACAAAATGAAGAGTTCAGGGGTAATAGTGCCCAGCTGGATCCACATGGGTAATATTTATGGCTTTTTTTTCCTCTTGGTAGTTTTTGTCAAGAAAATAAATTCAGGAATAAAGTTTTTTTTAATTATTTTCTATTAATAGAAAATAATAAAAAAAAAACGCTTCCATCCTAAAATCTGGACAATCATGGGCTTTAATAGAGCACACTTAAATTATTAGGTCATTTGAATTTTCCACAGCTGTTAGGAACTAAATGTGGCTGGGGTTTCTTGATTTAGCGTCCATTTTATTACAAGATAGTTTGACTGGATCCGGCAAAGTCTGACTCTGCCATTTGTTATATTTATGTCCACAGTGATACCATCTGTCAAAAATGAGGATGTTTATATTTCCACACATCAATCATGATTCTCCACAACATCCACAAATACTGCTTTTTGGCCATGGCTAATGGGATGTATCTGTCACTCTTATTGGCTATACACAGTGTGTGTACGGTGCTGCCTATACTCAAGGTGACCTCTCTACAGCTGTAAGCAATCCTGCTAATGCTACTATCAAAGTCTGTCTTCATCAAATGGGGAAGCCCCTAATTTTCAACTCAATTTCATTCCAGATATGGAGTTTAGCTAAGGTCATGGGATTCATCTGTGACTCTTTTATGATTTAGGCATGTATCTCATTAGTCCCTGTACTACTTCATCAAACGCTCACAAACACCCTCATGTGCTATTTCTAATCTTTTCTTTGACAATGTTTTTTCAACTCCTTTTATGTGATAAAAGTATGTGAGCTCATTTCTAAGACTGAACTTTACCTCAAGATTTCCCAACCGTGATCTTTAACTGGAAGGTGAGTTATTTCTTCTTGGCATCTTTTATGTTCCATTCTAACTTCCTCGACAAACTAGACCTGTTTCATTAAAGAGCAGTCCTCATATCTACACAGTAAACAGCCTCAGGCTTTACACAATCATCACTCAATCATTAAACTATTCTAAGATATGAGCGTATGAGCTTTGCTCTGTTATGCTGCGCACTGCAGTAGCTTGTGACTGCAGTCAGCTCCCATCTTGTCTCCTAAAACATTACTGAACTTTTCATATTGGCATCATATTTTATGCCACAAGTGCCGCATTCAGCAACTGATTCAGCCAAAGGGCATAAAGCTACAGTTTGTTCAGTGTTATAAATACAGGAGGATCCAGATATAATCTTTTTGAAGTGGTGTGGTGACAGGCTGCCTGCAGAGATATGTATTTATACATAGACCAGTAAACATTTATGGTGTTTAGGAATCAAAAGAATGCTGTGCAAATCAACCCTGTACAGAAAGGGTAACCAACCTATTCTGAAACAAACCAACAAGTACAAAAACAAACACCTAGACTCAGTCTGTCATTGCCTCAAAAACAAATTCTGTCACAGTGCAGAAAGGGTCAAGAGACTGATATAATATAGTGTATTTGCCTGGTGATCAAGCGGCATCATGAAAAATTACCCCGAATTTCAATAATGTTGTCAGTACAGCTTCACATTTGTCAAAGGAATTAAGAGTGAACCCTTGAAGCAGAGAAGGACAATCAGGCTGCTAGTGCATGTGTGTGTGTGTGTTTGTGTGTGTGTGTGTGCGTGTGTTTGTGTTCACCTCTGACCCAGGACATTAACCAAAAGTCTTTGACAGACGTTTTCCCACAAAGACAGTAATGCATACGCCCAAACAAGAAATGAAAATCCTGCTGCAATCCAACAACACAACATATGCACAAATAAAAATTTAAAAAGGAGCTGATGAAACATGTGGGGAAAAGCACAAACACACATAAGACCGTATCCAGGGCCTGATTGGTGTATATAAAAGATTACATCATCTCTCTGCAAGGCTTCACTATTTACTTTATCACACGGAAATGGGGAAAAGGGTTTTGCTCACAGTAAAGGGCTTCTGAAATATACCTGTCTGCCGTAAATAATCACTTTCAATATTATTCTAGCAGCCATTGGACTTCCGGAGATGGGAGCTAATATTACTGCTAGCTGCCTGCAGGTTGGCTTTTACAACCACTGTGTGTAACAACTGGTGCTGCAGGCTGGTCAATATTAAACCCTGGTTTTCTCAAAAACAACTTGTTAATGTGTCAGAGACAAATCCAATTTCAGCCTTTCCCTGGACATTACAGTTTCATCACTTGTAACAAATACCAAGCTGCTACTTTTTGATCAACATTCTTTATGTGTGAGTGTGTGTGTCACAATGATATAAAATAGATTGCATTGTCTTCTATTTCCATTTCCTCACCTCGTGGATTATTGGTCTCAGTCAAAGCACTAGGCTAAGGGGCACATTTGAACATGACCTTCATGACACTTTGTTTTGCCACTTTGCTTTGTTTCACCTTTTTTTTTTTTCATTCTTAGTGTGTGTTGAAATGGATGTTTAGGTCACAGAGTGTTTGGGGTGGCTGGAGGAAAGGGAAATGTGCAGTCAGAGCTGTGAAAAATGGCAGTTGTCTGACACTTAATGCTGTAGACCTACATGTATTTGTGCAGCTGTACCATTCCTCTGTTGTAATTTCCTAAGATAATATTATATAAAAAATGAAAGGCAGTGAGGGAAAACAATTTTTCCTATCACATTTTTTAAGCTGTGATGAGTTGTTACTTGACAAGTGTTTGAATGTGCTCAACACACATATCTCTCCTCCTCCCTTTCTGCAATCCAGTAGAGACACATTTCAGCTCTTTTTTCAGCAAATTTCAGCTCTCAGGTAAACAATCCAATCTTCTTAGATAATGAGACAGGAAGGGAGTGGTGCCAATTTAAAACAGGGCCAAACAGAGAGTTTTTTTTCTTGTTAAGGTGACTGGATGCCACAGCTTCTGCTCATGAATCATGTGGCTGTCACTCCAAAACACAGATACCGTGTTTATCTCAAGGCTGTAATCCTAAAGCAGCCTCTGTAGGACACAACACCAAAGGAAACACCACCTTCCCTCTGATGGTGTTCAAGCTACTGCCCGTCTTCACATGTCAACGATCAACAGGCAGCTTGAGCAAGCACTGTTGTCTTTTACAAGTTAACTTGTCAAGCTACTGATAGTTAAAGATAAGCACGTGTTAAGAATGTAAATGATTGAAAAGGGAACTGTACATTGAAACTGCTACTCAGATTATTTCCTGATCAAATCTAATTAAATATTAAATAAAAACAGTAAAAACGTTTTGTGGACAGAAGTATGACAAGGTATGCCAACTAAAAGAAATAAAAATTTTCAGCCTAAAGCAATTTCATCCAGAGCTATCATTGGCCTTTAAAACAGTGTGCTTTACTTTGCCCTGTTGCCTCTCTCCCTGCTCTCCTGTGCTCTGCTACACTCCACCAGAGTCCACCACACTCTGTCAGCACCTGTTAGCTGTCCAAAACTGACTAATCGAGCAGAAATATTTCGAAATTATGCCATTTACGTCTAAATGATAAATAAAATATCCCTGCACTGCCACTAATTTGTTAGATGAGTCTGGTCGTAGCACAGCAGCACCTTCTCCACATTGACATCCACATTTGGAGAATATATATCCAGTAAAACAATATTAGGAAAAACACATGATTTTATTTTGCCTCCATTGATATACCTATCTCCTGAAGAAAACTAAAACTGGAAGGTTAAAGCTTTAAAGTACCTTAACTACCTAGTAAGCTACAGCTCCTGCTGACTGTGTTGGTGGGTGGGCCAAACTAAATAACCCGCTTCCCATTTTTTTAATGCTGCATGCCGCTTCACCTGACTCTGGTTCTTTGCCTGACTGCCCTTGCACTCACCATTTGAAAGCCTCTGGCTTAAAACAAGAGCAACACAGAGTAAGAATATCCTCTCCAGAATGCAAAACTTGTAATGTACTTATAGCTATGATGATTGATATATGATGCAAGGTTGGGTTAATGCCAAAGTAACAGCTGTATATAGGGGAAGTGTCAAAGTTTCACCCCTCAGTCAGCAGAAATACTGAAAAATAAATATGTGCTTTCATAGCTGGGGGGTCACTGGGTAAAAGCTGCTGCAAGGAAAGTGTGTCTACTCGATGGTAAAATCTGCAGTGGCCACATGAAAAGGTCTCCGTTGGCAGAGAAAGAGGCTCTTATTCTACCGGTTACTATTACAGACGTCGGCTAAATAGGAGCCTAAAGAACACACAGACTGTTTTCTCACAGCAGTGGGAATAGCATCCAAGAATATAGACATAAAGATATTAGTGGGATATCTGTGGGAAACCAGTCTGGAAAGGCCAACTTGGAAGGATGTCAGGGTGTTGGACTCAACTTTAACATCTGTTAAATATTCTGCTGTAAACAGTGTTTTTAGAAAATGTTGAAATGTAGTACTACACGCAGGAGTGATGATGTTGTCTTTCAAAGAGACGTGGATTCATGCTGCACACTCATGTTTGTCTAATTCAAAACAGCTCAACATCAGATGGAAAAAAGCGCGACAAGAAAGACACAGCAACCCTATAAAGTAAATTACTAGAGGCCCTTCTATCTTTTAATGCCTCTGCTGTTGTTCGGGGACCTTTAATGTGAATGCTATAAAACAAGCGAGGGTGAAATAGGGAAAAGAGTGAAGGGTGAAATAACAAACAACTAAACCCCAAAGCAACTGGAGCGTGGCCCACACAGCCTCTCATACAGTATAGTTTAGTAATGAGGAGTGAAGTCTAATCCTGACACAAGCGGCTGCAACACTTTATGTTGCTGAGAATAAATACCACCAGCAAAAAAAAAAGACCACTCAACATTTGGATTGTTTAGTGGTGACACCATTATCTTCTTTTGAATTTGAGTAGAATTCGTTTTCTTTCTGATTTTCCCTAATAGACACTTACACTGGCACGACTTCTCTTCTTTTCTAGGCTTTGTGGAACTGAAAGTGGTGCCCTTTTTTGTACTTTGGCCACTTCTGTCCAAGAAAGAGCACTTGTGCTTGTGACAGTGTGCAGGGAAACACGCAGAGCCCAGAAAATAAGCTCTGCATTTATACCCTGGAATAAGTGGAAATGCTAATGTGGAAGAATGACTAAAGCCTACTTACTTGGACAGTAGAAATGAGACCTACAAAGGAACTAGACAAAGCTAAAGAATTAATCTGCATAGCCTGTCAGACAGGATAGATTGCTACATCTTTTTGACTGTGTGACAAAGACCTTGCCTTAAGCGGATTATTACCACAAACTCATTTGCATCTGCAGCATATGCCAAAACTTCGGATGCAATCTTTATGCACTTGTTCAGCACGACGTGACTCATGTTCAGGGTATTCCTGGAACGGCAACTCGGGTTAAGATGCTTGGAGGAAGTGTTAATATACACCTCCCACACATTTCTGATCAGCACCGATCACCCTAAACAATTGTCCCCTTACTGGCTGAGAATGAGGGGGACTTTGAATAAACACAGGGAGGGGGGCTACTGATAACACAGATCAGAGTTTAATAAGCAAATTACTTTAAGTGCTGAGAGTCTGCCTCACATATCCTCATATTCTCTAAAAGAAAAAAAAAAAACACTTAATCCTCGCTTTATGATAAGCTGTGGAGGAGCTTGGACTGTCTGCTGCGGGACTACAGAGAGACCCACACCAGGATTAAAGGTTTCAAAGCCACCTCAAATTAAATTAAATGCAGTGTTCCTCAAAATCTCCCAGGTCCTATGCACTCTAAAAGCAAGTGACTATAAGTGGCTGTAAGTTACTTTCAAAAGCTAGACACAAGTGACCCCACTCATCCAACTGCACTGACCTCCACTCCAGTCCACTATTTCCCTGCATGCTGCCGTTCTAAAATGCAATGAACAATAAATAAGTGAGTGATCGACCTTATCAGACGCTCGGTGTCTGCCTCGTCTGCATCCCAGACATCATAAAGAACAAGCACAGGTGTTTGAAGGGGCACTCACTCTCAGTCTAACCCACCATCTGAACAGCTGAGCCTGAAATCCAAGTCACTGGAAAGAGCTTGTAGCTGGCCACTTTCATTCACACACTCCTGAATCTTAGTGGTCTCCTTTGTGCCTGTTCACACTTACACTGACTGTTTGCTGCAGTAATTCCACAACACAGAAATATAGAAATTGCAGAAATTTGAACTGTTGGTAGCATTTTGATGATCAAGGGTTTTAAAAATTACCCAGATTGGTTTTAAAAATTATGGAAAAGATGAGAGGTTCAGGTATTAATTTGCCTTTAGTACAAAGAATTTGATTCCTTCACTGAAAAGTAACTCATTGTAATAAATCTGTAGGAATTTATCATACTCAATTTACATAAATGTACTATATGTTTGCGATTCAAATCAATATTATGTTTGCCTTTCGGTCTCTGTAGAGCCCTGCTGAAATCTAAAACATGTCCTCCAAATGCAGCAGCATGCGTCTCATTTAATTACTTTGTTGTGAAGCTGTCTCTCCTTGCAAAGCCACAGTATTAAATATTGAAGTCTTATATAAAACATGCAGTAAATGCATCAAACCCAGAACAAAACAATACCTCATTAAAAAAAATGACGTTCCAACTTTTGCCTTTTTTGGCAAAAGTTACTGTCATCTTGGATAAGCCACGTCATGTCAAAATCATAAACTGCAGTTTGTGTGTGCTGATTTTCTGTTTATGCTTGTGTGTGAGTGTGTGTCTGTCTTCACCTTTGACATAGGGGATTAACAGAAAGATCCAAGTCTTTGACACTACTGCTGTGCATTGATGGGTGCAATTTTCCCATCATTGTTGTGAAGCAGAATAGCCCTGGTGTCTGCAATGGTCACCCTCTGTCTCTGTGACAATGCCTTAGTGATCCACACACACTACAGTAATGGCTGGTGGTACAAAGACCTTTTTGACATTGGGGGGGCAGCATCGCTTGGGCTCAACGCTGCCTGCATTCTGCATCTTCACTTCTCTCTGACTGACTGCCACTGCAGCAACCTGCCCCTCCCCTCACAATTCTCCACTCTCATTCACCCCCTCTTGAAAAGGTGGTTAGAGTCTTTTCGAATGTGTGCATGATGTGTGTGTGTGTGTGTGTCTGTGTGTCTGTGTGTGTGTGTGTGTGTGAGAGTGAGTGTGTGAGAGAGTGAGTGTGTGGGTGGGTGTGCACTCATCCTTGCTTAATTGACATTAAGATCTATGAGTTTGGGTACCTGCTAGTGAAGGGGCAGAATGTGGAGTGGATACAAGCAAGAAGAGACAGAGAGCTAACAGGACAGTCCTGAATTTGCGTGAGGACAGAGGAGGCGGCAATGGGAAGTAAACAAATCAATACTTAATTTGCCTCACTGGCTCACAAACTGCATCAGGATAAGATAACGTTTAAGCTAAATGTCCCGTTTACGCTGTAACTAAAATCCCCCATGATATCAAATCCAACAGCACTATGTTGATTTTATATTGATATAACACAGTGTTAATTGCACAAACACACACACACACACACACGTCTGTGCTACAGACGCAGGCTTCCACTAACTAATTACTGCAGTGTAGCTTACACAGTAGGAGAGGAGAGAAAGGCTTAAACAGAGATGGAGACGGCAGAGCAGCTTGTATGTATTAGTTGTGTTGGATGCACATGGTTTCTGGTCCTCATTCTGGCTGACAGCCTGATTCACCCCCCCCTCCCCCCAATCCACAAACACACACACACACGTGCAATTCTCACATGCATAATGCAAAAAAAAGACCAGCAGTGTTCAGTTGGCAACGACGGGAAGGAACCCCCTCTGTATCAATTGCACTGAGCACTGATGCCTCACGAGGATATAAACCGTAGGCTGCAGCAACCTCCCACCCTATTATGAACACCACCTCCACCACCCATCATCCTGCACTTCCTTCCTCTTTTCTACTACCACTTTCCCCTCATCCCTCTTCAGTTGCTCGTGCCTGTGAACAGACAGCACAGCTCGGAGGAACAGCACAGTTAACAGATTTCCAGAGGATTTTCTCCCATGCTGCTCATCAGCTATCGTACTGGCCAGAAGCAGCACAGAGGCGTGATCATGACAGGGCTGATAGAGTGTTGTTTCAGAGCCCCTTAATAAGGGGTTTCCCTCTGTTCCAAGTATGAGGAGGTGTAAGGACATGCAAGTACAAATTACTACAGTAGAGGGAGACTGACTCATCCATGACTGGGGATCAGTTTTTGAGCTATCTGCTGTGACAGAGTGGTGTTTGGAGATGCTAAGACTAGATATCTCACTGCACATCAGCTTACTGATAATGTGGCTGTAGGTTGAGTAGCTAAAGCTTTGCTGCTCTAATGATCATACAGGAGCTTAAGGTTTTGAGACAGGACACAGGCACTTGATGATGAGCTGTAGGCATATGGCAACTTAAGTGTTCACATTGTTCTGTGACACTCCTTTATCTGCCAGGGGGCTAGATTATGGCTTTAGGATTTGTAGAGGCGATCTTATCTCTATCCGGTGGTCTTACAATTATCCACTCCTGAGATCATTGTATGATGAACACTGAACATTTATTGTATTCCACATTTCTCAAATCAATTCCTTCAAACAAGTTTCTCAAAGTGGTCCCTATGGTCACAGAACCAGGTAAGAAACCTTCCGCCTCCACAGCTACACCCTGAACCTCTCACTTCTACCTTACTACGGTGTCCACTATTTTAGTCAGTTCGTTGGATCTACTTACTTTCTTGCAGCTGAGCTTAACTGCCACTTTTGTGACGGTTATGCATTGTTTCCTTGACAACTGATCAACAAACTTTAAAAGGCAATATGGGCATCTCTAATGACGTCATCAGTACTTATAGCTATACTTCTTAATCTAATTAACCTTACAATACACAACATAAACGTCTATAAAAATCTATAAAAACAGAATTGAATGTATCAGTGGGGAAATGCGGACACTTGGGGAGGATTAACAGCGCATGGCTTCATCGCATTATCACACAGCGAGCTGCTGCACTAAACGCAGACTATTAGGTGCTGGAAATCGCTCCCAGGAACTAATGACTGATTCTTAAACAGTGATATGCTCGCTTTTTTCTCTCTCATTTGCATTTCTGCAGGAACTGGTCTAACAGATGTGTTCACAGCGACGTTTAACACACATACACACATATAATACACACACACACACACAGTGCAAAAGCATGCAGTCAGGTTAGTGGATGGACAGTTGATCTCCCCCTATCCATCTGCAATTATCTTTCAGCCACGAGTAAAAATCATTACTGTCAAACATTTTCTTGAGTGACTGTGAAGACACATAGTCTATCTATTTGAGTTAATCACAGTAGACACAGTTTGCAAACATGAAAACACCTAAGAGCCTTGTGGGTTAAGCTGATTGTCCATTGCGCTTGGGCAAACCCATTGTTCCGCCCGCCTCGGCTGAGGTGAGCTGCTCCCACCACTAGAACAGCTCGAAGGCAATTAATACATGTCCTATCACTTCACTAATTAAGGGGGGTTTTCACAGGAATAAAACCCAGTCGCATATAATAAAAGAATAGAAGTCCCCTGTCTTACCGGCTACAGTGTATCTATCCATGTAATTGAGGACGTTCCCAAAACTGAGGATCCCGGCGGCAGCAGCCGGTGTGCAGCATCTGAGCAGAGCGGCGCGGAATTTCTGCCCCGGTTTGCACGGGCGAAGGTCCGGGCTGGATTTCAGTGCGGGGCTCATGCTTCCCGACAGCGTGCGCACCTCATCCGAACTGCTGCAGCCTTCAATCTCGCATCCATCGCTCTCCACGCACATTTTCTGGCACGAAAGATCCAGTGCAGAAAAAAAAGAGGGAGAATGTAGAAAAGGGACCACACAAGCACCACACTCAGCGATGGTCTGTGATTTCTGATGAAATTAGTCGCAGTGCAATTGTTTCCTTGAGTGTTGAAGCGCAGGAGCAGCTCTTTTGGGGATCATATTTTTCTACCAGTGTGCAGTGACGGACGGGTTGTGCGCTCCTTAGTTCTTTTTTCAAAGTACCAAGTGCTTGGCTTTAATGTAGGGGGCGTGGTCTGTCTCGAAGACTCCTCCCCTGCCAGCCTGCAGCAAATGATGGAGCTGCACCTGATACTGTATGTGCAGTGCAGACGCAGGTACAAACATTTCCTAATAAGGTGACAGTAGTAGGTAACGGGTGACTGGGTGTGTGCTCATTAATTAATGAATTCATATAATTATTCATTCCTTTTCATCAGCATCGTTTATATTTTTAAGAGACCAATAATTGCTGAGGGAGAAACTGTTAGCCTACTATTATTACTACTGAATAACCATAGGCTAATAGAAGTAGGTCACTTAAGTGTGTTGCACAGACAGATCAGAGGAAGCTACTGAACAGTCCCTGGTATGCTCATATTTTTAGGAAAGGGTCTTAAATAGATGTCTGGTGTTACTTATATAAACCTCTGCTTTTTATGTATAAATCCCTGTTATGCTGACAGTCGGCTTTTAAACATTGTCTGAACAAATACAGTCATGCTTGGAACTTGTGAAATTGTCATTAAAGATTAACTGTGTACAAATGAAAACAACAAAATAACTAGAGCCTTATAAGTCCAAGCAGAGAGAAAAGGTAAAGAAGCAGGCTCTGCTAAAGAAGATCATAGATTTCAAATTTGCTATTTCCTTCATTTCAGGTGAGCTTTTTTGGATGGACTATGTCATTGTTGGGTACAATATGGGATCATTCCCACAGTATATGATCAAACGCGCAATTACATTCAAAATAGTCTGACTTCATTGGAATAAAATAATGATTAAGGAAACATTTTACTTTGACACAAACGTAATGCAAAAAGATTTTATAGGTACAGTTAACAGTATAGTGACAAATAAAAACAGCATTAAATGCTGTATAACTGTATCTTGATATTTTACTTTATTTTTTTTGTGGCAATAAATATTATGGAAAGCAGTTAACTGCTGCGTATTTGGAAATAACTAACTCTGCACAGTGGAAATGTCTTTTTAGAGAATTCTAGCTCCTCTTTTGCTACATATCGAGGCAAATGTCTTGTTGCTGGGATTCCCTGTACTACTCATATTCTGGACATGTTGACACAAAACACAACAGCAGTTGTTTTAAATGAACTGAACTGAATGCAATGCAACTGATAGAGCTTTGACAGTTCAATGATTTCTGTAAACATCTGACAGCAACCAGCGTCCATAGCTTCACTTTACCAATATCATTCATTGATGCTTTACAAAGTCTGAATATACAGGAGCTCCTTTTATTGATGCTGCTAAGCATTCATACCTCAGTCAGTTTTGAATGACATCCTTTTTAGATGAGCTTCTGAAACAAGATGTGTTAATAGCAGCTCCAGAGTTGTAAGATGTCTAAAAAGGGAAGTTACCTGTTTCTGAATGGCTGGGAGAGGTTCCAATCCTGCATGCAGATGAGTGTTCCTGTGCCATCTGTGTTCTGTCAAAAAGAAGCCAAAATATCTCTAGCGAGCCGTTCTGCTACTCCACTGTGTACACAGAGCTGTTTTGGCTTTGCCAAGATGTAAAAAAGTGTCCTCAACATGATCAAACTGTGTGTCACAAAAAGTGAAGTGTAAAGGGAATTTTATTATTCTGAACCAATGATTTTTAAAAGAAAAGTGAGAGGCAGGGTGACAAGAGCTGACATGGTGTTGGTTTAACATGAGCACAGAGTTGAGCGTATAACGAAAGGTGGGCGTGCTGGGGCGCTTTCCTGACAAGTGTCCTTCGATTTTGCTGAAAGCCACAGGGGACATTGGCCAATGTGATCTTTTCCTGATGAACTCGGTAGCCTAGAAACGACCGTGTAACGCACACCCCGGGGAAGTTTTCTTCACTGAAACAATTTATATTAACATTTAATTGAAATAAAATTAAGAGGTTTGTTTGTATTTAAAGTCGTGAAGAGCTGAGCAAATTCAGAGGGAAGGCTGGGTCCTGGCATCGATGAGGGAGAGGGCTGGAGGATTGCTTGGCTCTTCTCTGCAACACTTTGGCATCACAAGGGTATCAGACTGGTGGTCTAAACACATTTACATGCACTCAGTTGACCTGTATTGTTTAATTTGAACTGAAATGAGAGCAACCTGCCAGTGAACCTAAAGTTTGTCAAAGCCTTTGTTTTGCAGAACTACTTTCACAGCAATCATCCACTTACTTCCCAATATCTTTGATCTCTAAAAATCCCCTCAGTTTGAATCTGGAAAGAATGATGCAAGCAGTGCAGCCTGGCAGGCTCAGCTGAAAATGATCAAGTGATAGTGACAAGAATTGCTTTTTGTAACACTGCAGACTGACATCCAGGATAAGAAGATACAGGAAAGAGAAGAGCGCCAAACCAGCCAGTGGTCTCATGCTGAGGGCCTAGGAGGGAGCCCCAGTAAACAGTTGTTCCTGTCTCCCTCTCTGGAGCCCCCAGCTCCCCTCCTCTTTCTTTGGGATATGTTTGATATGCCGGTCATGTCTGTGGGATCCTGTGTGTTTTTCCATCGTGCAGAATGGCTTGGTGCTGGAACTATCTCTTGCATTATTCTGCTATGTGGCCCGGAGCCACTGAGTCACTGCCCCAGCCTTCCTTCCTGTCTCAGCTCAGGGCCAAGCCTCCAGGAGAGGATGGGAGATAACCTGCTAATCGCTGAGCGCAGCACCCGCAGGACGATAAGGACGACTCTCTTTCTGCGTTACTTGCCAGTAAAGTTTAAATGTCCCACAGACACGTGTGTCTATCAGCTGTGCTTCTGGTTAACACGTCTCAGCCTCTTTAGCTCATGAGGATGACAGAAGCAAACAGTGGATCCTGGGGTTTTTAGTGTAATTAAGCAGTGACAAGCAACTATTCAAGCATGTTCAGTTAAGTTTAAACCAAAATTTGTGAAGCTGTTATTCCCTGCTTCTTTGAAAAGCCAAGTTTTTGACAGTAAAATAGACACACTTCCTTTTCCTGTACTAAGACTGAAGCATCCCAGTTTTCCGAGTACACTATGTATGGTAAAGATACTGAAGGAGAATGAGCAGTTCACCAATGTTTGGTTCAGCTGAAAAAAACCAACCAGTTGCACTTTTGTGTCCAACAACTTATATTTATCGAGTTCATATTTTGTCATCTAACAATTTTCTCCTTTGTATCTCTTTCTATAGTAAATATAGTGACTTTTAAACAGCTTTAGTCCCTAAACAATAAGCTCTGGTTGTATGAGCCAACCAGGGTTTCCCTGTTAATTAGATTAAGAAGTATAAGTGTACTGATGATATCATTAATGACTTTATAGGGCTTTGCCTTTATAGTTTGCCTTTGTAGTTTATCTTAAAAAATATTTAAACGTTGTCAAGGAAACAATGCATACAATAGTTTGTTACTAGAGAGGCAGTGAATTCAGCTCAGCTATTGAAAGGAACAGACGGGGACTAGAAGAGAGACAGTAACTGGAGCAAAGGACCTGCCTAAGATAGTGGGGACCGCAACAAGGTAGAAGTGAAAGGTTCAGTATGTAGCTGTGGAGGCACACGGTTTCTGACCGGGTTCTGTGGATTTAGGAATCGCTTTGAGAAACTTGTTTGATGGAACTGATTTGTGAACGTGTTTGTGGAATTCGTCCGTTGTAGGTTGAGAAATGTGGAATACAATAAATGTTCAGTGTTCATCATACAACGATCTCTAGAGTGGACACTTTTTGGAATGGGTAAGATCACCTCTACAGAAGTGACAACATAAACGTAGCCCTTTCTGTAGCCTGCTACTTCCTAATCACTTTAAGAAAAAAGACTCCTGTCTGTTCTATGTCCTAAAATCCTATTTTGCACAGATCTCATTAAAGAGAAACAATCTGTACTAAAACACTCACTTCAGATTCGCTTTGGATTAAAGCATCTGCCCAGAGACTAAATGTAAATGTATATCTAAATGATGTACCCAACAAGAGACTACCTTAAGTCTAAGATGTTATCATCAATGCATGTTTGAAACAGTGGCTTTTGACTTAAGGGGATACTTCCCTCAATGATGTCTGGTGGCACTGGACCACCCTACTTACACTCCCCTCACACACATTTGTTTTTTGAGCTGGAGCCGTCTGGGCTGTGGTCAGTGTTAAGGTGTGGGCTCTGCCATGCTGACATTTTCTCATCCACTATGACCTCCTGACCCTTGGACTGTCTGTGTCTGACAGTAGCTTGCTGGAGCTATCACCCCCCTCCAGGAGCTTGCTACAGCTATCACCCCCCTCCAGGAGCTTGCTGGGGCTAGCACGCTGTGTACTCTTCCAAACTCAAGCAACAGAATGTCTGACGTCAGAGCAGCTGAGGATTTGAATAGATCTGGCCTGATGTCTCCTCTCTTTGGAAGTCTGATCTGGGGGCTATAGTGTACAACAGACCAGCAAGAGGCAGAAAGAAAGCAGATTCTAAATATAGAGTTCAGTTCATGGGCCGAGACAACGTCTTCTATCTGGTCTTTTAATTATTAATATGACGGCTCTAGGACAATTCCTTGGTCCTGGGTCATCATTTTGAGTTGATCTGTCTGGAAGGTAGAAGAGGTCAAGTCCACAGTCTGCCTCTGTATCACCGGATTGATCTCTTTTGTTTGACACATTTTCCTCCAGCTGCTTTCTTTATGCAACTGAAAAACTCACATCAAGCTCTGCCAAATTGGAGAAATATGAGTTCCTATGTGGCAGAGGATGACTTGCAGCGAGACCAAATCTATGTGGTGCTGCAGCTCATATTTATAGGCTGCATGGGTCTTTGTAATTACCCTATTGCCATTGCTGTGTCTGTGAATCAGCTCTCTCTCCAACCCAGCATGCAGCAAGCCTCTGAGAAAGGAATGCTAAATACATAGGACCAGAATATGCATATGCCATTATTGTGCAGACCTCACATTTGGCGGCATTTTTGTTGCTATCCACATTTGTATTCCCTTCTCCAGACAAAGTTACTTGCATGACACTGGGGAAAAAAATGTGACCGATCTACTATAGAGCGTATTATCGCATTCCCACACAAACATGAGCAGTTGTTCCCATTTCGATATGATACATGTTCATTCAAAAGCAACTTAAAATAAAACTTCTCCCCCATTGATGTTTTTCTTCTAGTGATTTTTTTTCCTCTTTGACTTCAACTGACTTATGTGCAATTACAATCACCAAACTCCTGTGTTAATTAATGCTAACAATTCTCTAAATCTTGCATGTGCTAATTACCCCCCCCAAAAGTCCAATCAACGCATCTCAACGCCACCCATCACATAAACAGAAAAGCTGTGCAGTTTCTAGAAATAACACCAACACTCCAGTGGTGGCATATAAATAATAATCCTTCCTTCTTTTTAACACTTTCATTTATTTCCGGCATTATTTTTCTGCAACCAACAGAAATACATGAAATATATATTTGCCCTGAGGTATAACGATAGGAAGGCCCACATGATGTAATTGTCCAAATAAGGGGCGGTGCAAAGGGTGGAGAAGGCTCTTCCTCTCTATGATGTCATGTCACCGTGGCAGTTTGCTGGCGATAAGGTAAGAGTAAAACGTCACATCCACAAATGTGGTTTGACTACTCTTATCGTTGTTCTGCAGCTCATCTGTGGAAGGGTGAGAACATCACGAACACAGAGTAGATAAGCTGCCTCTTCTTTTTCAAGAAATTCGCTTGATCCACATGAGCCCTTTTCTGGTTGTTACTGATATCATGACACCATTCTGATTGAAGGCTGGTCCCAAATGGAATGTATTAGTGTGTTGTGTTGTGTGTCTGAAGCACGACTAAAATGTTCCCCATCCCTGAGTAAACACTGACTGCATCCGGCTCTCTCCCTGTGGTTCCCGGCTCCCTCATTGATCGGCCGGACAATTTATTAGCCATTGTGACAGTTTCCTGTACAGCCAGGGTCGACAGGGGAAACGGAGAGGTATGCAGATAAAATGCTGGAAAACATGGCGCACAATACCTATTGTGTTTTAATTACAGGTTGAACTGTTACCAGTAGAATGTTTTCCACATACCTTTTAGTGTTTGTGTGCCTGCTTGTTATTCTGCATACATGCCCCCCTATCCTTTCTATTCCCTCAGCATACTTGGTAACCACATAACTTCTGGAATATGACAAGCTTGAGGCTGAAATGTTCACATACAAGCGGAAATACCAAGGAATTCCACAATAAAGCGATGAAAGTTGTGACAATGGCTTAGCATCCTTGACGTACAGCTTGCATCCAGTTCAGTTGACAGTTTCAACACTTTAATAGGTAATATTGGATCAGAACTGGATGAATAGATTCCATTTTATTGACATTGTCTAACTATTCCATGACCTTGTACATGAGGGTGACAAGGGCATTGGCTTTTGACCTCCCTGCAATGCTTTACTCAAGTACAAAACAATAGAGACTGGCAGTACCAAGCAATGTTAGGATGCAACATTAGGCTTGACCTGAGGTTATCAAACACCACAGTAGTTGTCTTAACAGCTTAGAAATTAAACAAGCTGCTGTTATACTAAAGTGTGTAAATATGTCCTGTATGTCATGTTAGCACAACTTATGGCTCAAAACTGGTGCATTTTTAATTTTGATCTCTCCTCTGTGTCTGTGTATATGTATTTAGAATTGTACCGACAGTGTTAGGCATTTTACCATTCGATACCTGGCAGGTAGTATCCACCCACAGATAATGATGCCCATTGCATACTAAACCAATGCTGAGTGTGATCTGTGAAGAAATTACAGTTGTTAATTGGGTCATTTTATTAGTTTGAACCACTTTTTCTAAGCTAGCCTGATTTATATGTAAGATTGTTTACTGCAGTGTAAAAAGCAATGCTTTCAATCGCCTGCCTTTTTCTTTCAGGTTTGATTTTTTTCCTTTGTGTTCCTCGCTTGTAAAAGGCTAAATTGCTTTTTACGTCCAAAAAACTTAACTATTTGACAAACTGTGTGTAACTTTGCTTATACATATACACTGCTCAACTCCACCATTAACACTGACTAATTCTTCTTTCCCTTTCAGGGGTCGCCACAGCGAATCATGTGCCTCCATCTAACCCTGTCCTCTGCATCCTCTTCTCTCACACCAACTAACTTCATGTCCTCTCTCACTACATCCATAAATCTCCTCTTTGGTCTTCCTCTAGACCTCCTGCCTGGCAGCTCCAACCTCAGCATCCTTCTACTGATATATTCACAGTTTCTCCTCTGAATATGTCCGAACCCCCTCAATCTGGCATCTCTGACTTTATCTCCAAAACATCTAAATTAATTTGTTCCTGTGTCTTTTGTATTTTCATCTTGTCTGAATGTCTCCCTGCAGTTCTCCTTCCCGCCAGCTGAGGCTTCCCCCACTCAGTTCCACCCCAGTCTTTTTCCAGTCCGTCTTGGCTTTCCGCTCCTCAGCTGGCACCGGTCAACACACCTGATTCATATCACCTTTTTTGTTTTATAAGGACTCTCATTCCCATTGTTTGTTCCTAGTGTGTCTCCCCATGTATCCTGTTGTCCACATTCTTGTTCATTTTTTCCCAACCACCAGCTTGATAACCTTTTCAGTGCGTCAGTCAGTCAAAATGTTGTTTTGTTAGTTAGTTAGTCATTGTAGTGAGTAAGTCTTGGCATTCGCTAAGCTGTACAAATCGCTGGTCTCACCAGCATCTTGAACATCTTTCCTTTCATTCTCGCTGATACTCTTTTATTATACAACACCCCTGACACTTTTCTCCACCCCTTCCAACCTGCTTGCAGTCGCCTCTTCACCTCTTTTCCCCACTCTCTGTTGTTCAGAACCATTGACCCTAAGTACTTAAAGTTCTGCACCTTCTTACTAACATCTTAATTAATAATTAATAATTTAATGGAGAACAAAGGTCAGTGGGGCCATTCTACAGCTACACAGCCCTATACACAGCAAACTGTAAAACACTGTGTGTAAAGGTGTTGGAAATATACAAACTCAGTGCTCAAGTAAAACTGCAGCTATTGACCTAAACGTTAAGGTGAATTGTAGCTCAAGTAAAAGTACTAAGCAGCTTTTCTTAATTTTGCTTAATATCCAAAAGTAAAGTACTCCAGTATGAAAATAATGTATTTTTAACAACTCTGATAATTGTAATTATGGCAAATCATGTACAGTAATTATTAAATAAATAAGGGTCAAAGGTCACAGTTTGTAAAAAAGGAGCAGATTTTAACCACTTTATGTGCTGATGGCTGGTTAACCTATAATGATACATCAGCATTTATTTATTTCATAACAATTAAAAAAAAACAAGTCATAGTTTTATATTAACACCACCAAGTGGTATTAATGTTGTGGCCAAATGGTGTATGAATTTATGGCTGGATCAGTACATGTAATAGTGCTGCAATAGTTATAAGGGCTGTTACAGTAGAACATTATGAACATTATGCAGCAAAAATCCATTGTACCATGACCTTCCACGATTCCATGATGAATTAGAATATGAATAATTGCATTTTTTTTAAAGAAATACAGCTACGCCATCTTGTGGAGGTGAAATGGAATATAAAGGCTTTTAAGAAAGTGCAAACAACAAACAGAGTTGACACGTTCAGTGAAGCCACCATGAAATGGGTAATGGGAACAGAATTTGTTACAAACTGTATAGAACATAATAAAAATCCATCTTTAACTCTATTATAGACATATGTTGTGGTCACGCCTGATCCTAATGAGGACCGGAGGGTCCTAATAAGAACAAGAGGGTCCGCATTATGAAACAGCAGCTGCTTGCTAGTTGGGGGATTCCTATCTGGAAAACTTCATTTGATGATCCTCAAAACTAACACTTCAAATTCAGCAAGTCTGTCTGAAAACAAGACTCTGTCGGAGAGATTTAAATCAACCATGTGAGTACTGATAAATGTCAGCAAAATTCAAGAGAACTGAGGTGGTGTCAGTGAAGCAGTTATCTCGGGGCTGGGCAATATTAACAAAAGTTTCATCAGCTGTATATTTTATATTGTAATAGGAACATATAATGATATTTATTTTTTGATGAGTCAGCTAATGCCTTGTTTCTTCTTACAGGATTTTTTGTGTTATTTATGACTTTAAAATGTCAACATTCTGTGCTGTTTTTAAGTATGTAAAACTAAATAAAAGCCTGTCTTGATGAAATAACAGCTCACTTGTTAGGGTTTATTGAGGGACTGATGTTATTAGCTGGTGACATCAAGATTGTAAAGTAAGAAAAGTAGTAGTAATAATAATAATAATAATAATAATAATAATAATAATAATAATAATAATAATAATAATAATAATAATAATAATAATAATACTTCCAGAAGTTGGAACAGGAGACCATTAGTGGGACAGGATTTTGAATACTTAGTGAGAGTTTTGTTGGAAAATTTATTGAAAAACAGCATTTTCATTCAGAATATTCAAGCATTAACAGTGCAATGGAATTACCAGTGTTAACAGGACAATAGTAACCTGCCTCCACTATGAAATTCAACTGAGGTGTTATCATGAGAAAGAAGACTAACAGATTCTGACTGTAAAATGTCCATGTTTGCTTTTCCACTTGGTAAACATTTTCTCAGATTCTACAGCTCTCTGGGTTACATTTTGGGCAAAAAAAAAATAAAAATAAAAAAAATAAAAAGTCATTTATTCTACAATATAAAAAACACTGTAATAAACCTGAGAGACCAGGGGAACCCTTTAAAAACAGCATTAGACCGTTTATCAGTGTGACTGACAAATCTTCTAAGAGCATGTAGCCAAAAACATAACTGCTTCAGGTCAGCTCCAATATATATTGTTTCTCCACAACTGTAGCTTTTAACTTAACTTCAGATATTTACATAGAAATTAACATCATGGCTCTTTTTCTTCTGCTCTACTCCTGTTGCTTAGTTCCATGGAGGGCTCAGGTGCAGGACCCTGCTGTGGTGGGGTATTTTCTGGTAACACACACACGTACATGTTTTAAACATTTTAAATCAAAATAGGGAGCAGTTGAACTTGTTATTTATGAAAATGACAGTTGCAACTTAGTGGTAAATAATCCCTCGGTGGTGGTTCAGTATTAGACAAATGTATGTCAGGCCACAGACCCAACCCTTATTTAGATGCCAGCTAAATCAAGCCCTGTTTCAGCAGAATAAAGATGTGAATAAACACGTGATGTCAGCTCAGATCCAAACAAACATGTTGTTGACATCTCTGCCTCTGAGCGTCCTAAAAGTGGCCTGTCAGTGTGTTACTGGGGCATGTGTGCACATAAGGGGAATTTGTTATTCACCACATAAGGAGGAGCGTTCTCTCACATGTTCATTTCAACATGTATGTAACGTTGTAATGTTCTCAAAATCAAACGGGCTGATTTTAGCATGAAATTAAAGCTCAAAGGACATGTAAAACTTTGTAAAGTGTTTCACAGGAGCCATAACCATGGAGCATTGCCATTTGGTGTTAACGTTTTGTTGCTGTGATATGAATAAAAGGCAGTAGCTACCCATTTTCAGTACCTTCAACCAATAGCTGAGCTGTCTTCCTGTCTTCAGTGATGTAAAGGGAGGTCATGAGAAAAAACAGTCCACCCAGGATGCCGACAAATGGGCAGAGCAGGAGGCTATACTTCAGACTTTGGAAGCTCCAGTCAGCATTTGTTTGTGTAGGTTTGGCATTGTTTATAGCATCAGAGATCTAATGGTGCACAAAATTAAAGACAGAAAAAGTTACAGTCCATCTCAACAGAAGTACTACTGAAACAATACACTCAAAGTAGAACTATTTCTTACTATTCCTATTAGGTAAGGACTCCCAGCATCACCCAGGAGATGACCCACTGTAATCTGGAGAGCCTCGGCTGTTGACCTTCTGGTTGGTACAACAATATACTGAAGCAAAAGTAACATAAAACAACACATAAGTTTCAGCTGTCACCAGACTGTTTTCTGTTTTCTTACCCAAGCATTCAAACTCACCAGCAGCATATCGGTTAGGACAGCCCAGTTCAGTGATAGAAATAATTCCCCAAAGAAAATAAACACCTGAAATGAGACATTTGACACCCAGTAAAGCAAATAATTAGCTGACCAGTTAATTATTAATTAATCACATAATGAACTAACAGATTGATTTTTTTAACAATTGCTTTCCAGTGTTCACTATTTTGCAGGTGTTTTTTTTTTTTTTTTATCAAAAGTTCCTGACAATTTGATGTCACTGGACTAAGTGTTTTGAGGGGGTGGGCAGGGGTCTGTGTGAGCCCGATTTCATGTCAATCCAACAGTCTAGCTGAGAAGACATTTTCCTAAAACTCTAAACTGTGAATGCAGTATTTAATCTCAGGTGACCATTGTTGTCTGGAGAAAATCATTCCAAAGTTCAGCCAGTATTTGTTGTTTCACATCTGGTCTAAATTGTTTTGACTGACTGACAGACCTAAGTTTGCCATCTCTTCAAACATATCTACAAACATGCTCTTTTAGCAACATGACATTAGCACAAAAGACACAAGTTTGTCTCTTACGTAAGTAGTTGGAATATTTAATGATGCCACAAAGATGGTGATGAAGAGAGAGGGGACCGATCCAATCATGCCCACTGCACAGATGAGTGGGTCGACATTTGGAACCTTATCCCTAAACCATAGGGAAAATCGTGTGCCAAGAACCCCACCCAGAATGCCCGTCACTAACGTCACAGCACCAAAGATATAGCTGTAAAGGGAGCAGAGGCAGACAGCTTTCTTAAAACTTTGTGGCAGTTTTGAAAGACAATATGTGAATGTATATTGATGCCGGTCAAAAGTCATGCTGCACCTGTCTGTGGTGTTACATTGGTCAGTGGTGCATGGCGGTCGGAGCCCCTGAGTGACCTGAGCTCTGGAAAGAAAGGTGGGCATCCAGAAAGCCAGGGCTCCAGTGAGGAAGGCCAGAGCTGTCAGTCCAGATGTAGACCACAGGTAACTTTTACTAAGGTCAGGGTAACAAAAAAAGGTTTATAAATACGGTGAACATATCTGCAGACATTCTGCGATACAGTTTAATCTACCAAAATATGTTGGAGATGATTCGGAAACACCGATCCTATTACTGTACACAGTCCAACAAACATCCAATCCATCTCAATATATCATGGTAACAACTCTTCAATAACAAAATTAAGGGATACATTTCAGTAATGTTTACTGATCCGCTGTTTTTAAAAAAAAATAAAAATCTATTGTCCAGGATATATTATTTTACCAGTATTAACTCTATGCCTTACTTTCTAAGAAGATACTTAAGGTCCTCTAGGTAAGAGCTCTGCCCTGAAACGCCCTCTCCATGGGTTTCTGCAGCACCTCTGGGTGGGTTAGGGCATAAGAAGACCAGCAAGATCAATCCAAAAAAACCCATGATAGGGGTGATCTGATAACACAGAAAGCATGTCAAAATTAGCTCATTTTGGATTAATCAGTAATAAATTACCATTTACATTAGTAAAAACCACAATGTTCTCACCCTGAGAGCCCAGCGCCAGTCCCCTGTAAGAGTAGCACACCCTGCCCCTGTTATGTAGCCAAGACCACTGGAGACATAAAAAAAGCCCATATGTTTTCTGCGTTTAGGTGCTTCATGGAATCTGGCTTTCTCACAATACGACACACATTCAGTGAGGGCAAAGTCACAAAAATCCTCTGCAACAATCATCCACATTCTTCAATTAGCTTTTTATTCTGCCCACAACACTTAACACCTGCAAAGTTTGTATCTAACCTTCCAACAGGGATAAAGATGTAGAACACACTGATCACAATGCTTCGTTGACGTCCAACGAACAGGTCACCGATGATGGTGGGAGCAATAGTGGAGTAGCTGGCCTCTCCAATCCCAACAAGGGCTCGCAACAGCATCAGAAGCCAGAAGTACTGAGGACAAGAACAAGGACAAGCAGCATCATAGGAACATATCAGCATGGATCAGTGTCAAAAAACTATTTCGCTGCTCATTTAATATTTTATTCCTTGCAATTCAGGGCAATTTTCATACGGTGAGTAAATGCAGGCTAAGACAAAACAATAGAGGAAGAAAAAAATGTAGCAACAGGAAGTGACATCATGTCACTTCAACCCTGTTGCTTTTTTGTTTCTTGGTTTATGCTTCTCGTCTATTGTACATGAAGGCCCCTATAGTGTACTTACAGACCCAGTGACAAAAGAGCTTCCGGCTGCAGTCCCAAGCCACACACATAAACCACCAATCATGATGTATTTTCGGTTGTAGCGGTCCCCAAGGTATCCAAAAAGAGGGGCCAGAAGTAAGAAGCTGCAGATGAAAACTGTAAGCACAATAATTATATATTTTATTTTTTTGGTGCTGACTCACTTTTTCATTAATACCAAATGAAGATTTACATTTAAACCTTTTAAAATACAAGCCCTGCAAGGACATAAGCAATCCAAACAATGATTTCTCACTAATTTAGAACCACAGGCCAAAGTGTATCACACTTGTGTGTATGTCTAATTTTATATTTTTGCTCTGCGATACAGTTCTACACATGGGTGTCAACCAATGTGAGAGGTGTGAAAAGTATATTTCACAATCTCTCAAAGACAAAGTTGTGTGTGCGCATCTGTCAAGGAGACGTAAGTTATTACCTGTCTGCAGAAGTGCAGATGTGCTGTCACGTATATCAAAGAACTTCTGAATGTCAGAAAGCACACCTGTAAACAAAAACAAAAGCAAGCCCCACCAAATTGAATTCAGTAAATATTGTTTATTGACAGCTTGCTGTCATATGTGCACAACATCTTATCTAACCTGCTATTGTGTACCGTTCCATGTAATTCAGCAGATTGATATAGCAAAGCACAGCTACAGTTATGTAGGCATGTCTAGTTGACACAGGGGGTTTTTCCTCGGACTTTGGTGTAAGAGATGCAAGGCTGTTTGCAAATGAGCCATAGTGTAGACTCCAACTGGAGCCCACACTCCATCGAGGTTCTGGTCTGTCCTGGAGGGTAGTCACAGATCCCTCCGGCTCCATAGTAAGCAGCTCTGTGGTCGCCTGGAAGTAGAAAACGTGAGATTGAGTTGTAGAAGCTAATATACCCACTGCAATCTCACCAAAGATGATAATGTTGCAGCATGTGCACAGTAGTTTTGTAACAAACCTCAATTTCATTAACCTCAGACAACCACACTGAAACTTAACACATGGAAACCTATCATCTATAGAGCTAATGGCATGCAGTCTATATATTTCTTATGCGTTGCTTTTGAAATCATGTGCCGTAAATGTAATGTTTGGCAGTTTGTGGAAATACTTACATGACACCAAAGGCAATTACGCAACACTGTAAGCGCACAATGTGAAACTGTCTCAAAGTGACCAAGAAAGCAGAAGGATGATTTTGTGTAACTATTTTTTAGCTACTTCTTACAACACATCAAAACACCATTGTGGCCAAACAGTAGACAATTATTGGCTGGTAATGTAAAGAATATAGGTTACATTATGTTTAAAAATAAATTAGTTTATTGATATGATGTCTGTGTACAATTAAGAATCCTAGAAAACATTGTAAACTAAAAAAGAAACATCATTAAAGCTTTCATTACTCACATTCTAAATGAACAATTTAAGAAAGGTTGAAGACATAAAAGCTAATTGTAAATTACAGCATTTTTGAAGATTATTTCAAATCTGGTGCTTTGCCTCTGTTAATGTTAGGAACCATGTTATGCTGCAGCAGTGTTACTTTCTGCAGAAGTGAACTAAAAAAGTGTCACCATGTGTACTGCTCTAAAAACAAGGAGACCATATGTGCATAGTTTTGTCTCTGAACACCACAGTTCAATACAGCTTCACTGTGAACATGTTTGCTGAAAGAACGCGTTTTTTATACGTGAATTTTTGTTAAAATAGCTGTTAAAATTGTCATAAAGAACACGTTAGAGAAAAAGCAAATAAAAACCTCACCTAACCGTTGATAAAGTCTTGATTGTATAATGTTCTCAGTTTAATTCATATTTGCAGTTTTTAAAGGGAGAGTGCAGCTGCCATTGTCTCTCTGAGGCTTGAAGAAGTTAACAAATAACTCAGTGTGAAGATGCCTCAAGATATATTGAGTTAGTGAAATGCCCAGCCCACTCTAAATTGGTCATATGCTTTCTCAAACATGTCTATTGTGATATAATGCTGTAAATATTTTTATTTTTTTCTTTCTTTCTTTTTTATCAATTCATTCTTTTAATAGGTGAGAAATGTTAATGTTGATAATAGTAGTAATAATATGCTGTAATTATTAGTGATATTTACTTAAAATAACCTTTTAAAAATACATTTTAACTTCCATCCTGATAAAGGCAATTCTATTCCATTATTAATATGCTTTCTAGACTTCTCAAGAAAGGACTTGAAAAATAAATCTTGTTTTTTTAATGTAGTTAAGTTTGCAGGTGTTATAGATGTGTTTTGGTGGTTCTCTGCACCAAGTTGGTTTAGTGGCATGCTAAACATTGATGTTTCACCTGTGCAGTCATACTGAATGTGCAGATTGTATAGCAGATAGTATATTAGGTTGGGTTGTGACAAACAACATGGACATATATGTACATGCAAAATAACCAACCACAAAAACAGCTGCATGTTACTCAGCAGCAACTGCGTCTATCTACCAATCCACTTCCTCCCTCACTTCTGACAACATTGGAGACACTCTGTAAATAAAACAGGATGTGACATTAGTTTCCATCTCAATTAAGAAGTATTTATTTTGAATATAGCTGGTAATATAATGCTGTACATGATGAAGTGTGACACTATTTTTATTTATTTGTCATGCATATTATTTTGGCTTTTTCAAATATTTATTGTTTTAGTAGTGTTGTGATGACATACCATTGTTGGTTTAGAAGGTTGTTAATAGTTTTAGGTGTTGTTTTGTTGAGCGCTACTGGAATCTAATCAGTTGCCACCATCTAGACTACTATCTACTGTGAATAATAGGGTGGAATATCAACTGGTTTTATTAAGCAGAAATGTTTCATATAGGGATTAAATGTGTATGACTAGTCTTCTAGACTCATCATGTTAGCTCACAGATTCTATAGGGAATTATTAATGCAGCTCAGTGGGTAAGGCAAACAAATGTAGTAGGCCTAATTTGATTTTATTTATCCTTTATCCAAAACAGGCACTGGCCAGATTCTTCTCAAAAATCAGATTAATATCCCACCTTACATCTAAGTAGTTCTTACCTTCTCCGTACCCATTTTCCATAATTAAAACAAAATTTTTACAATTTAACCTTATCAATGGCACAACCATTTCGTGCAGCCAAAGAAGGGAATAGGTCCAAATCTTTCATGTCAAAGGGGTCCAGGGTTTATAGTATTTATTTGACAATGGAGGTTACAAACAGGCAAGGCAATCTGACGTTACTAAATTCTGATTTTACCACAGACTAACGTGTTTTTTGTGACATGGGGTGCGAACTGCAACAAATTTAAGAGAACACTGCTCATCCAAAAGGTGGCAGTAATGAATCAACGAGGAAGCCGGATACTGTAAAATAGCGAACGAAGAAGCAGAAGAAGAAGCAGCAGCAACGGTAGCAGGAGGAGGCGGCGGAGAAGAAGAATGACGTGAATGTTAAACGGAAAATAGACGGGACTGAGTACTGTCTGGTGAACGTTAATTTAACGCTGTAACCTCGAAATATTGTCATTAAACATAGTTGCATTCCATTCGCTAACTATGACAGAGCCTCAATCAGCGCTTTTACTCAGGAGACAGCTCGCAGGTCAGTAAATGTTGGTGGTAACTGATGCTGGCAGCCTGGCCAACGGTGGGACTTGAGCGAACCCTGCTGTTAGCTGTGATTCAAACGATGGTGCAGGCGCAAAGTGTGTTCTTGAACCTTCCACATTAACGTTTTGGTCCCTTGACAAATGAATTGCGGGGGGGTTCTAGTAGTGCGTGTCGATAGCCACACTCCTCCTTCGGAAAATAAACGCGTCCACTGTACTGGGAGACCAACTCATTTACATGTGTGTGGACGTTGCATACTGATTTCAGTATGAAAGCCGCTGTCAGAATCCCCAGTGACTTTCTACTTCCGAGCTAAGCTAGCTAAAAGCTGTTAGCCTAACATTAGCCTCTAGCTGGGTCGACTGACCGTATGTGTTTACGTATATTTTATACGGCATATCAAGTTTTGTTGTGTATATTTGGATGCGGTGTTTACTAGGCTCACGAACAAATTGGTGGTAGTTATTGCTTTATGGATATATCAAGGGAGCGTTTTCGTTAGTTGATCAATTTTGCCTTGTTTATTACATTGACATGTTAACATATTTAGCTAGCAAATCTGCTGTATTTGTGGGCTCAGTTCATGTCAACTGCTGTCACTGCTCTTTGCACCAAGAAGCTAATGTTAATCTCGTATTACCTCTGTTCGCTATTTTTGCAGTCAGCTGCGAATTAAATTTAGCTACTCCAATATTAGCCACTTTCCAAAAGCAGCTGAGTAGAACGGACATTGTGTTTGTTTTGGTTTGGTACCACCAATGTAACATGTTAAGGTTTGATTAAAATTGTAAGATCTGTGTGCAAACTGTTAGGGTTTTATGCGTTGTACTTAGAATCCCAGATTCACTCTCCATAGTCATGGATGTATATATATATGTATATGTGTATGTGTATGTGTATGTATATGTGTGTGTGTGTGTGTTACTGTATGTTTAACCTATATGAATAGACTGTGTGCTAGTTTACTGGGAAATCATATCTCAAAATATCATATCTCGAAAGTAACAATAGATGACTTCCTGTATGAGTGCCATGTTTGCTAGTAAACATTTGATATTATCAATGTTTCATTATCTTCTTGAACTAGATTTGCATTTAAATAAACACTTGTAAACAGATTTATTTGTAGTGTTTTTTTTAAATGCACTCAGTTTAGAAAAGTTAAAGTCCAAAATTCATATAAGGATGAAGTCATGACAATTGAGATTTGGCTGCATTATTTTAATGTCAATCATTGCTGATAAAATTCCTCTAAATGTTGTGGGATTGTTTGGATCCTATATACATCTTCATTTGTTTACAGCTGTACCATGTGTCAAATAATTATGCAATTTTATTTCAAATAGGCAAGATAGGGGATGGCTGTAGCTCAGTTGGTAAACCCTGTGGTCCGTGGACCACAGTGTGAGTGGTTCAATCCCTGGCTATATGTCGAAGTGTCCCTGGGCAAGACACTGAACCCTTAACAGCCCATTCCCCTCCCCAGCTGTGCAGTGGTAGAAATTGGGGAGGGTTGCGTCAGCAGGGGCATCCGGCGTAAAAAAAAAAAACTGTGCCAAATCAACATGCGGACAATGATCCGCTGTGGCGACCCTGAACTCACAGGATAAGCCGAAAGGACAAAAAAATAAATAAATTTCAAATAGGCAAGATCTACCAGAACTTTTTAAGGACAGTTAGCAAAGTTATCTTTTTGGGGTCTTCCAAATATGTTAACACACCAATTTTGATTATTATTAGCTAAAATAAATAGGAGGTTTGATGATTAAATTGCTTGAGATTAAAACTTGAAAATTGTAGTTGTGAGTATGAGTTGGCCCTGGACTAGGCTACTGTATGGGTTCAGCAGCTACATGTTGCTTCTTACTAAACCCTAAGAGAAGGGTTACATTGTCTCCAGCTGTATCCAGAGAAGCCCATCATTAGTTAGCTCACCGTAGACTCTTTTATGTAAGCTGATGGTGAATTAACTTTCATTGGCATTTGGTTTTGTTTTGTTTTTTTAATTTCCAGAGCTAAACAAAAACCCAGTGGAGGGATTCTCAGCAGGCCTGATTGAGGATAATGATCTATACAGATGGGAAGTCCTTATCATTGGGCCTCCAGACACACTGTAGTAAGTCTATTAATGCCTCATGCAACCAGCATGTGATATACTGAAATTGGATAAAAGTTGTTTCTATGTGGTCCTCTTAATAATTTTTATTGCCTCAATTTGTACTTGGTTTTTAAATCTTTACAATATTTACCTGCTATATTGATATATGTCCTTATCTCTTTTTTCACAGTGAAGGTGGTGTGTTTAAAGCCCATCTGACATTTCCCAAAGATTATCCTCTCAGGCCACCTAAAATGAAATTTATCACAGATATTTGGCACCCTAATGGTAAGTATATACAGTATGTGTGATGCTGTCAGTGATGTTTGTGTTTGTTCAAGGAAGTGAAGGTCACATGTTTATTGAAGCAATTGAGTGTTTGAAATGAAAATATGAAAGTTTGGAACATGTGTTAATGCATGCAGCTCATTAAGTAGTTTAACTTAAAGCTTATTCTGTGATTGCATTATGCTATTTCTAAGTTGTCTCTATATTATTTAAGGAAGTATGTTGAGTAATATTATCCACAGCAAAGGCAGCAAGGGTTTCCAATGTCAACAAGCATTGCAGTAGTAATTGATTACTTTATTACTGCTGACAAATGTAGTTGTAATAGAAATAAACTCAGTTGCACCATTATCTCTTTGGAGAGGAATGAGTAGCTTTAGGCTTGTATATAAATTCTATTTTAGTCACCATTACCTGTTTAATGTGTTACATCTGTTTTAGTCTTTGAATGAATGCATTTTAAAGTTTAGTTGCAGTTTTGCTCAGCAGTTTTTACTTTTTTATGCAGCATAAATACGTCTGGGATCAAGACGGCGTACTCCTTGAGTTTTTGTACAGGCTGATTATTAAATATAAAACATAAAGCTGTCAAACTTGCATTCTAAGTTTTTTAGAAAGGAATACAATTCATTAGAAAATGTTTTTAAAACGATATGAGAAAACCTGTGAAAAATGTGGACTAATTAGACTGTCCACATGTGTATTGATACACACCTATTCACATAGTAGACTTACGTCTGTAACTTTTTCGAAAAGCTAACTACTGACTCGAAGTATAAGCAGATCTTTTTTTATAGGAGCTGTCCGAAAATAATGTCATTTTTAGTTCAGTAGCTGATTGCTTTTAAAGCTTTTTTACATTTAAAATTGAACCAAACATTTCCCATGAACTGTTTTGTTTTCCCAGTTGACAAGAATGGAGATGTATGTATTTCAATTTTGCATGAGCCTGGGGAAGACAAATATGGCTATGAGAAACCAGAGGAGCGCTGGCTGCCCATCCACACAGTGGAAACCATAATGATTAGTGTTATCTCTATGCTGGCAGATCCAAATGGTGACTCGCCAGCCAATGTTGATGCTGCAGTAAGTTGACCTTTTTAATAGTTGATCAGAATTGGCATTTGAGTAAAACCTATGTGTTTCTATTTAAAACTATTGGCCAGTAATAGAAAGTTCTTCACCTTTCTTTTGTCTCTGCAGAAAGAGTGGAGGGAGGACAGACATGGTGCATTCAAAAGGAAAGTTGCCCGTTGTGTACGAAAAAGCCAAGAGACTGCGTTTGAGTGATTTTTAGCAAAGATCTAGCTTCATGTTTTCAGGGCAAGTATTCCAGGTCATTAATCACCTCTAACCTTACAGTAGCTTCTCTGTTTTACCAGGAAAATGTAATTAAGAATGTATTGTACTCTAAGCTTTTCTAATTGTACTAGGTAAACATAAGTAAAGCTAATCCATTGTAATACAACAGTCCTGCAGCATATCCTCCTTCTGAAGGTATTTATTTGAAAGGTTTTTGTTCAAATAATTTTGGAGAGGTATTGAGTCAAATAGGCTATAAAGTTATTTTGCAGAATGAGGGACACAGCACCAGTGTCCACACATGAATTCCCTAGGTAGACTTTTCCTTGAGAATGGCCATTCCTCTGGTGTTACTTATTTTTAAATCAGCTTTTCGCAACACAATTAAAGATTATAGAAAGGACAAGCAGCGGAATGAAAGGAGAGATGTAACACATATGGAGGTGTCCTTCGTTTTTAATTAAAGTACACCCAAAGTCAAAACTAAATGTTGCTTCTAAAGGTCTAAATAAGTCGCTTTCCACCATGTTTTTTTCTCCACTTTGCGCTGTGCAGCTCTCGCACACACTACATAAATAAACTCAGGAAGCAGTCTTCTTCCACTATACTGGTTATTATCTGCTGCATGTAGCTTAGCACATAGCATTTAAACTAGTTCCCAGATTATTCAAGAAACCTGATTTCTCTACTGAGTTCACATCAGGCTTTTTCAGTGATATTTTGACAAGAACAAAAAACCCATATAACCATGCTAACTCAATTCAACAAAGCTGCCAACAGCTGTTGGCTTGATTGTAGTCTCTGAATTACCTTGAGTGATCCAGCCAAATCCCAGTCTTAAACACCCTTGGAGAGACCTGATGGTGACAGTTGAAATACTTTTCACATCCAGTCCTATGAAATTTGAAAAGATCTGTCACAAAGAATGGGATCTGAAGGTCCAAACAAATGTAAATTCGAGTTTTCAGTTTTGAAAAAAACATGGACATGGAGTAGAAGAGAAATTTAAGTCTGTGTTCTCACCATCTCTCTAAAATGATAAATGAAACAAAAAAGTGAAAATTAGAGCCTTCTTCAATGTGGGATTTTAAACCTGTTGACATTGCTTGTACATCACTCTACATTATCATAATTTACATACACTAACTGGACTGTTGTTGTTTTCCAGCACGTGAGACTCATTATATCTGCCATTTGTTTTCCACATACCTGTCCTGGAAACACAGCAAAAAACCCCAAAACCTTGGGAAACATGGACTCTGAGAGTTCAGTTTTTATGATTGTGATCAACTAACTGAGTGGGAAAAAATGAGAAATCAGCAGTGTTGTGCTGTAATGTGTTACTCTAAAAATATATAATGTTGCCCATTTCCACCATTGACTCTCAGCCTGTCTTTAAATCTCTAACGCTTTGAAAAACTAATATAATGCTTTACTTTTGACAGGGAGTAAAGTAATACTAATTTTGAACAGCAATAGTTAACATTTTTTAAGTGAAGAGCCCAACAGTGGTCATTTAACATCTAATATGACGATTCAGAAAGTGACAGACCAACTTGAAGGGAATGAGTTTAGTCTTAACATTGTGATTTGGATGCATGCAGCTGGTGCAACACATGAGTTATTTTGTGTCACCATTTGTGTCTGTTGTTGACCTTAACAACTTGTATGTTCCTCCTTACAGTTCTCCAATTGAAAATCAACATGGCACTGTTTCCTGCACTCTTCCACACTGTCGCCAGGCTTGTCCTCCTTCATTTTGGCAGGAACAGACTGGCTGCTGTAGGCTGCAATAGAACATAAAAGTGATTACCAAGACTGACAGAAACCCGCCAAGCAAGTGCCAACTCAAGAAAACAAATCAAACATACCCAGATGATGATAAATGTTTCTCAAGTCTATGAACTGCTTCAACATTCAGGAAGATATTGTAAAGACATGTATATAGCACAGACTAAACCGGATAATATATAACCTCCCTTTCCATCTATCAAGATACTTAGACCAAATGATTAGCTCTGGTTTAGTAGATTTTTTTTTTCCATGTTTCTTTCTCTCAGATCCAGCATGCATTAGTTCTCTTTTAGCTTTTTTTTTTTTTTATCAGGAGGTCTTAAAAAACAAAAACAGCTGTGATGCTGTTGGGAACATGTCATCTGTAAGGAACTTCAAGCAAGAAATGAACAGCGTGATGGAAGGGTTCTTCGAGGAGTAATGCCATATTAGAAGCTGTTCTTGTGAGTTCTTTCTCTCTCAGAGCTCAACTTCATACCTGAATGATTTTGTTGTCCTTTCTCAGTATTAAGTCTTACCATCCGGTTCAGTTGGCTTGAGAAAGGCAGCATACCCCTTAATCTTTGTGCATGCTAAATTTTGTTTATCTCTTTCAAAAGTGCCTCCTAATAAATGCTTGGCCACTTCACCCTGCATTGAGCAAATGTTAAAAAATGTTGAAAAAAGACAGAGAAATTGTGTACCACCTATCTAATGACTTTATTTAATAGCCATTATACCAGGAATCTGTATAATTAGAATATTAGTAACAATTTGGTGTAGCAATAACTCGCCTAGTATGAAGCATACATGTTAATTTTTGACATCCTGATACAATTTAAGATCCTCATATTTCTGTTATTTTTTTAGCAGCCTCTATTTTTCTCGTCTGTGTTGTTCCCAGTAGAAATTGTTATGCATGCTGTATCTTTTGGTTTTTTTTTTGTTTTTTTTTTTATTATTGCTGAATGTCTCTGGGATTTTGTTTGAAAATGTTTGAGTGTTTGTTTATACAGTATGCCTGCCCATTTTGTTTTGTCACACTCTGCCCGGATCCACATAGTCATGTTTCTGCTCACTGAACTGTTGCAGTTTTGCCTAATGTACAAAGACAAAAATACTGATGTATATTTTTCATGTTATGAACCCTGTCACCTGTAGTGAGTTCTTCTAAAATATGACCTTTTTCAACATCTACTTGTGTATTTAATTCAGGTGTGTTTTGGATAACAAGACAACAGAAACCTTTCCTTAACACAACAATGTCAATTTAACCCAGTTTACTTTCCAGCTTTTTAGGCAAGTGTCCACTAAATGTTACTGATATTTAGAATAAGAAGTTTAAACTAAGGCCATCATTTCTCAGCAACATTCTTTTTGAATAGTTTATGATTTTAGGGGGTTGTGTCATGAACATATAGCTTCCAATCCTCATCTTTTTAAAACTGCACCAATCGCCACTCTCTCACCTCTGGGGATAATCGGAATCACTTCATCTAACTCACTTGAGAATTTCTGTAGTGAGCACATCTATTCCAACCACATTGAACATCACAATGCCTTGAATTTCCTGCTTCAGACTCATCAACCTGTTTGATAATCTTATCTTTTAAAACTCTAGTTGTCGATATTTGTTTTCATTAACAGATTGTTACTTCCTTTGGGTTTATAGTAATTAAAGTAAACATAGGCCACCTAGCCAAATATTTGAATCATCAAAGCAATTATAACATTGTTGCAAGTTCATTGTATACAAAATATAGTTCTTAGTTGTGGTTCACAGGCTTATGCAGATGTGTAAACATGCCCCTTGTTCAGTCTTGCTTCTGTCCATGCACACCACCACCAATGAGCAAGGTTTTATGAGTTTTGTTGGCACACAAAACCAACGTCATAGTTTTCTATTTACTGTTAGCTCTACTGCACCAAACACGACTAATGAAAAGTGACCTTCAATCCTGATATAACATTTGGTGAAACAGAACAGGCATAATGTGATCATATATAAACATTGATAAACAAAAAGTCCTTTTACTTTATTTGTTTATTGTTCACATTACAAAAGCACAAAAAAACTGAACAATGTGACTGAGGAGGTGATCAATATAGAGGCAGGCTTACTCGTGTCCGGTGGTGCAAACATTATCCACTCCAGAGATTGTTCTATGACAAACACTGAACATTTATTGAGTTCTGCATTCCAGTTGAGTTTGAACAAGTTTCACAAATCAATTGTGGAGTTACCTCCACAGCTGCACACTCAACTTTCCTCTACTACTTTGTTCCGTCACCCTCACTATGTCCACGTCCAACCATTGTAGCTCCAAAGGCTGTAAATAAAACATTATTAAGCTGACAACTGAGTAGGCAAAGTTCAAAGGCAGTTATGTGATGTCATTAATGACACCATCCCTACACTTATATAGACACTTCCCAATCTACCCAACCCCCCAAGACACGTGTTGACCACAGAAAAACAAAACAGAACAAACACAGAGAAAATCCCTTTTTGCTCATACAAACAAAATAGAATTATATGTACATATATGTATATGTATATGTTCCCAGTCACTCAACAGGAGTATCAGCTGAGTGAGAGATCTGCTTTTTCCCATACACAAGTCTAATATGTATCTATTGTCAATGTGGATGTGGTGGAGTGAACAGAATCGACTGCGTGGTTTTATCTGTTTCAATTCTAGGCTAGAAGCATCTTAAGGCAACAATTGTTTTTTATACCCAGCTAGGATTTCTTTCTTTTTTTAATGTGGTAAAGCAAATCCCTTAATAGCATCTTTAAACATGAGATATTCATGTACTATATAAAGTCATCAACTTAATTGGGGATAAGAACAAAATAAGTAGGTACAAGTAATAGAGCAGCATAATATATTAACGTGCTTTGAGAAGCACTTGAACGCAGCGCCACTGCCTACTAGCGACCTCTTGCTCATATCGCGATAGAGACCATCAGGCCACGGAGCTAACGCTAAGGAACATGGCGGAAGGTATGAGATTGATTTTTTTTTTTGGTACCATTTGGTACACTCCCTTTTAGATTCGTATGCTTGTACAACTGTCGCGGTGAAGCAACTAGTGCTCTGTGCGTGTATTAATCCGTGCATTGTTTGTAGTTAAACACACAAGACTCTGCGACACCCTTTTCCTGGTCACTCAGCCTCCCAGTGACCAAGCGCTGCCGTTAGCGCTCCTTGATGTTGCTAGCTGAATATTATAGCTTCGAGTTAGGGAGCAGGAGCTGTTGTTTGGGGTTTGGACTGCAGAGAGCAATTTAGTTCGTAGGATTGCTGCTTTTTTACGTAAAAATAAAAAAATCATATTGCTGTTAGTTGCATTTAATTAATGCCAGCGCCAAGTGTCCCACCAAACTGTCTGCATTATCTAGCTATAATTTCGTAACAGCCCACGCTTTAGTAAATGTCGCTGTTCAGTTCAGGAAGACAAACTTTGACTGTGGCACTTATTATTTAGTGTAGTTTTAACACCTGTCATTAGACACGGTAGGCGTCACTCCATCCAAGTATCATCTGCACCACCTGGTAGAACTGCCATGGCCAAGTGCCCCATCTATATTAGGTTTAGGCGTAATGGGATGTCTGCTTTGTGTCCCTGCTTAAGGGAATCTGCTTACCAACTTTTGAAAACGGAAAATAAACTCTTAGATCAGTAGCGGTACTGTGCATATACCTGGTTAAGTTTCTGCTAAGCATATATGGTTTAGACATTAAAGATTGTCTGAGCCATATAAATTAAATAAGATGTCACACATTTTGCAAAAGAAATGAGAAAATGAATTTTCCAAAGCTTGATAGACTTGTAGCTTTGCAGACTAAATATTGATGCCAGCTTGTCCTCCAAAGTGTTGGTGGAGTTGGGCAGTTGGTCTTAAGCGGCTGCTCAAATATACTGACTGTATCACTCCTCTTGTGTTAAGCTGATCATGTGGTTTTCAGACACACCCTTTCTGTTCCTCATGACTACTAGCTGTGCCAGCAACGGTTTACGAGGCAGGACAGATTAACATGCCGTCTCAGCATTCTTCCTTCACTAAAACTTTACAATTTTAAAGGAAGGAAAGCGGCCTCAGAACTCCGTGGATCATCGGCTGAGCAATGAATCATCTGTGCTGTGAAACAAAATTGTATTTCACTTTTTTTTTTTTTGAACCATTCTGAACTTGGTTCTTGCACAGAGAAAGGCAAATACCTACTGTGTCTGTACAACTTAGTGTTCTTAACAAGATTAGGCCAGTATTATGCAAAGAAGTAATGCTTCAAGTCTCTGGTATCTCTTGTGGCATGCTTCTTCCATGAGCCATGAGTTATGTTTAAACAGCAGTAATGATTTTCTAAAAACAAATTTCGGAAAATTGTATGAAATAAATCAAGTAATTTGTCTTAAAACTACTGTACTTTTTACTTTAAGGTGAAAAGTTATTTAAAGAGACCAGGTGTTATCTGTATTCAGAAATGGATCTTTCTAACCTGTTTTTTCTATGCCTGCATCTTGTTTTGTCTTTTTTTTTTTTTACTATGATGTGGGACAGAGGAGGTGGCCAAGCTGCAGAAACACCTGGCCCTGCTCAGGCAGGAATATGTGAAGATGCAGCAGAAGCTGGCTGACACAGAGAGGCGCTGCGCCATGCTTGCTGCTCAGGTGGTCTCTGGTCAGGGCTCCTCCAGTCCCGCAGCTGCAGAAACGTTTGTCAGCCGGCTGATGGACATTGTGGCTGACCTTTATCAGCAAGAGCAGTACAGGTGAGAATCGTGGTGGGAACTGTGGATACAAGTTTAGTTTGAGATTTCGATAATCCAGCAGTCCTGAAAATGTTTTAAAGTTTTTTCTGCTATTGTCTGTATTGTGTGACAGTCAATCTATACTGGTACATTGGTCGCAGTTGAAAGCCAGTGACTGTCATTTTTGAGTTTCTTTTAGCCAACAAATTACATTTTATACTTTTATTATTTATTCATTTATTCTTTTATATATAACATTTATACATTATTTGCATTAATTGCGGACATTCCTTTTTTCTTTTTTTTTTTTCTTTTTTTTTTTTACATTTTTAAATTTTCATTCTGGTTTGTCAGATGTGAATGTGTTTGTTCCACAGTGATCTGGAAGTGAAAGTCGCAGGGAAGAAGCTCAGTGCCCATAAGTTTGTGTTGGCTGCTCGCAGTGATGTGTGGAGTTTGGCTAATCTGGCCTCCACCTCTGAACTGGACCTATCAGGTGAGCAGCCCTGATGTGACATCACTGTGTTAATGGAGAAGCTTCTTTCATTATACAAATACAGTAATTATTTATCATCCACTCTAATCTGTCTGTTAACGTGCTGGGGTTAATATAATGAGCAAATATGACTTTTTTTTTTCCAGTATATATAAAAAATGCAGTTGTGTAGAATAGAGCTTTCCCACATCATATTGTATATTGGGATACTTTCTCCCCACGATTTGTTATATCATGAAAGGGCCGGTCACAATAATTACATTATCTACCTATCTTACCATATATGGACATAACTTTGATTTTTGCTGACTTTGATATTTGTGATTCACAGAATGGTGTGTGACAGATACTAAATGGCAAGTAAAAACAGCTGATTGAATATTTCTCTGTACCTTAAACTCAGAAAGGTAGTAGTCTTATTGTAACTGGATCATTTCCCTTTGTGTGCAGGTTTTACATTAAAGTAACACTGTATAGCATCAGCAGGTGTGCGGTCCCTGTAAGCGAAGTGAATTCAGACACACTACCAAGTGTAGGTCATCTGTCTCTCTTTGGAAAACAGCTCTGTGTGAGGTGTTCAGGTGGTTCAGCGACCATGCACAGTTGATAGTTATCATGGGGGACAGTTTAGTTTGAAAAAGATAAATATTGTGACCGGCCTAATGGGATATTAACAATTTGCATGCACATGCTATGTAAGACGTGTTGTGTTAGTAGGCGCACATGATCCTATAAAAACAACAAGCATGTTGGATGGCTGAGTGTTTAAGGATGAGTTAATTCTGGAAAAACTGTATTAAATGCAGTGTTTTCTGAGAATGAAGATATCACTTTGTAATTCATCAATCTGAGCAAATCCCTGACTTTATGACATAATTGGTTCCCAGATTGCAAGCCTGATGTTGCCATGGCGATGCTGCGCTGGGCATACACTGATGAGTTGGAACTCAGTGAGGATGATGCCTTTCTTATTGAATTGATGAAGCTGGCCAACCGCTTCCAGCTTCAGCTGCTTAGAGAGAGGTCAGAACAAATATAATTCCTTTTTCTCTACAGCTTAACCATAATTGTTATTATTGGCTGCATTACTGTAATATATTTAATAATGCAACATGTGACTTAACACGCTGACAATACTTGTTTTAAATACTGTTTTTCTTTGAGACAGGTGTGAAAAAGGTGTGATGTCGTCCGTGAATGTCAGGAATTGCATTCGCTTCTACCAGACAGCCGAGGAGCTGAGTGCCTCCACCCTGATGAACTACTGTGGGGAAATCATAGCAAGTCACTGGGTGAGTAGTGACTTTGTTCATGGCTACCTAAGAAATGTAGGGAGTGGGTAGGTAAGTGGTTTGTTTGTTTCAGTTTGATATTTGTGGATAACATAATGATTGAGGGCATTTGAAGTTTTTCATCATGGGCCAATTCTAAGACTTTTGTCACTGACTGCCATTTATTAGGATGATCTGAGGAAAGAAGATTTCAGCACCATGAGTGCCCAACTTCTGTATAAGATGATCAAATCTAAAACAGAGTATCCTCTCCACAAAGCCATCAAAGTTGAGCGAGAAGATGTGGTCTTTCTCTACCTTATTGAGATGGATTCGCAGGTAAGTTCACTACAGGCATTTTTCAGTAGCTGATATTATTGCAGTATAACCTGGCTAGCGTTATATAACAATAAATATATAATAATAAATGTTTAACATATTGCTATAAAATGTTTTTATGTTTTGTTTTTGTTATCTCCTGTTTTCAGCTACCCGGCAAGCTAAATGAAGTGGACAACAACGGGGACTTAGCACTAGACCTGGCACTCTCTCGTAAATTGGAAAGTATTGCCACCACTCTAGTCAACAACAAAGCTGATGTGGATATGGTGGACCAGAGTGGCTGGAGCCTCCTGCATAAGGCCATCCAAAGAGGTATGGAGTCCCTCAAGCAAGTATTGCTATTTGTCATTCAGGAATTTTTGCTGTAGAAGCAAAGCTTAAATAAATATGGTGCTCAGCATTGTTAACTCAAACAAGTTTTACATGAACATTTCTCAACCCTACCAACTTGGTTGGTGTGTGAACATTCATTTTTTTTTTTTAGAAGTTATTATATAAAAGTAGACTATGTTGAATGTTTGTTTTTGTTTTTTGGCCTCTTTGTAGGTGATGAATTTGCCTCAATTTTCCTGATTCGCCACTCGGCTCAGGTGAATGCAGCCACAGTGGGAGCTGTGGAAACCCCACTTCACCTGGTCTGTTCTTTCAGCCCTAAAAAACACTCTGCAGAAGTGATGAGCAGCATGGCTCGGATTGCAGAGGCTCTACTCAAAACTGGAGCCAACCCCAACATGCAGAACAGCAATGGCAGGTACTGTAGTTCACTGGGCTCTTGGTTTATGAACTTGAATGGTGGCCAGCTACTGTCCAATGTGTGATTGTGTCTTCCACTTTTTTTGTTTGTTTATAGAACTCCGTTGCATGAAGCTGTGGCATCAGGGAATGAGCCAGTGTTCAACCAGCTACTACAGTGCAAACAGTGAGATTTTTTTAACTTGTGCTTCTGACATACCGCATGCTTTATTTAAGCTGAGGTAGCTAATTCAGTAAACTGGACAATGGATTGCTTCCATTGCAATGTATTTCTTTTCCTGTGCCATGCTAGGCAACAAATGTATCTTATCCTCATGAGCGACATTATTTTTAAAAACCTCATTATGCATCACAGTTGTTGAAATCTGAATATTTTGATTTTATACACTTTGTAGGCAGTGATACTCAAAACCATGTCACTGGTCATCACCTTCCTCCAAACATAACCTCACTTGTAACCTGTCCATCATTTTAGGCTTGACTTGGAGCTTAAAGACCATGAGGGCAGCACAGCTCTGTGGCTGGCCCTGCAGTATATCACGGTGTCTTCAGACCCCTCAGTAAACCCGTTTGAGGATGATGCACCCATAGTGAATGGTACCTCATTTGATGAGAACAGCTTTGCAGCATTGCTTATCCAGAGAGGAAGCAACCCTGATGCACCTGACACTACCACAGGTGCTTTAGAGAAATTACATTTATCTTTAAGAGTCATTTCTTGTAAAATAAAATGGTGCTTATGCTTCAGCGCATTTTTGTCTTCATATTATTGTCTGCAGGTAACTGCCTAATGCAGAGAGCAGCTCAGGCAGACAATGAGGCAGCTGCTCTTTTCCTTGCCACTCATGGAGCAAAGGTCAACAATGTAAACAAATTGGTGCGTATGAACCTTAGGCCATGTAAAGCCAAACAGTTACTTAGTTTCAGACCTGTAGTGTGCAGGTACTCCATTCTTTAATGGTTTAAATTTCTAACATTTTGTCTAGTGTCCCTGGGCAGATTAGTTTAATTGATCCAAGTGAAAGAAGGACAAGTAGTGTCAAACATGTCTACTTTTAAAGAGGAATTTAGAAAATGACCAGTGTAGCTTTTTTTTTTTTTTCATTATCCATTTTATTTATGATTAAAAACAGAAATGAAAATTGAACTCATTCTGTCACTTAGTATAACATGTAACATGGATTTGGATTTCAGTTAAAAAGAATCATTTGTCTCAGTTTTTATATCTGCATATGTTCATAAAATAGCTTAAAACCTCATTCTTAAATTAAAAGATGGCGTTAAATCGTTACTAATAAAAATCTCAATTCATTTATCTTCTGCCAGGGTGAGAGCCCTCTCCATACTGCATGTCGCTGTGGCCTGGCGAACCTGACGGCAGAACTTCTCCAGCAGGGGGCCAACCCCAACCTCCAGACCCAGAAGGCTCTGCCTGAAGATACCCTCGGTGTGGCTATGCAGACTCCACTTCACATGGCCATTGCTCACAATCACCCCGATGTGGTGTCTGTCATCCTCGAACAAAAAGGTCAGCACATTATGTGATAATGTGATATGGTTGAATGCCTGTAATTAGAGTACAAACACAGCAGGTGTTAAGTTCTCCTCTTCCTCACCGCATGTCCTGTCTATTGCAGCCAATGCACTTCATGCCACCAACAACTTCCAGATCATTCCAGACTTCAGTCTTAAAGACTCCATGGACCAGACGGTTCTGGGCTTGGCCCTCTGGACAGGTACACAACATTGTGCCTCATAATAAAGTTGGTCTTGCATTTTTAATATTTGGAGTCAATAACCTTTTTACACCGTTGCGTGGTAATCTGTGAATGTAATATACAATCTGTCCCCTTTAGGTATGCACACCATAGCAGCTCAGCTGCTGGGTTCAGGGGCCTCAATAAATGACACTATGTCCAATGGACAAACCCTGCTTCACATGGCCATCCAAAGACAAGACAGCAAGAGTGCCCTCTTCCTTCTTGAGCATCAGGCCGACATCAATGTTAGGTAACACCTAGGCAATACTGCAGTTCTTTTGTGAATATGCCTTAACTAGTTGGGTGCCCCTACCTATAACCGCATTTGGTAACACTTGATAAGTAAACTGCAGAGCTAAAATGCCACAGCACGTCGCAACACATGCATTTACCCAAAATACATTCCGGAGAAAATAATTTATGTAAAAAGAAGTCCCCCGTTTATTGTACTGTTTCTCAAAGGCATATTTATCTAAGTAAAAATTGTTCTTACTGGAGTCTTTAGTATGTTACGTGTGTGTATGTGTCTGGTTAAAAAGTAGTTGTAGTGTTTAGACCGACCACATTTCAAAAAAATGAAGAGGCCAAAACATTAGAACCACCTCTTAATATAATGCACTCCTGTACGGCTTCACCACCCACTATGACCTCAGTAATACACACACAGTAAATTTTAACGTTTCTGTCAGTTTCAACATATAAACAGAGAAATAATAACCTTGTAGAATTCATGGAAGAGATGCTGTATTTTTCAATTGCCTAATAGAGTGACCAGTGAGTGTCTGTGTCTCCTTTATCAGGACTCAGGAGGGACAAACAGCACTACAGCTCGCCATTAGTAACCAACTGCCTTTGGTGGTAGATGCCATTTGCACAAGAGGAGCAGATATGTCTGTTGTGGATGACAAAGGTGATCCACCACTGTGGTTGGCTCTTGAAAACGGCCTGGAAGATATTGCATCCACACTGGTGAGACAAATGCTTACACAACCAATGTACAGATGGTAGTAGTACTTCAGTTCTTTTTAACTGAGACTTCATTTAGGATAAAATAGAATTATAATGAGATTGCACCTTAAGGATAATGGTAAATGGCCGCTTATATAGTGCTTTTATCAAAAGTGATTCACACCATTCTCATTCACCCATTCACACACACTCACACCAATGGCTGTGGCTGCCATGCAAGGTGCTCACAACTTAGGGTTCAGTGTATTGCTCCAAGCACACATTGACATGTAGCTAAGACTGGGTACTTGACCCTGATACGTTTAACTTTTAGATAGGAATAATTTTTTCAAAATTTAAAAATGGTCAGGTTTTTAAAAATAACTCTATATAGAATGTATAGTGTTGGGGCAAACAATGACATTTTCTTGCATTTCCCTGCATTTTTTGAATTCTTGCATTTGACTGATGGCTTCTTTATTTTTTTTATCACACTTAGGTTCGTCATGGCTGTGATGCAACTTGTTGGAGCACAGGACCCTCTGGCTGCCAGCAAACCCTTCTGCACAGGGCTGTTGATGAAAATAATGAGGTCTCTGCTTGCTTCCTCATCCGCAGGTCTGTTAATTATCATTACCATTTGAAACTTAAGCCCACCAAGAAACTACATGATATGTGTGTTTAATGTAGCAAAAACATTATGCATATTGTGTGTGTGTGTACATGCAGTAATGTTAAACTTTGACAAGAAACGGAATTAAATTAACTCAGTGTTTTGATTTTTACTTCGTTTAAAGTTATGTTTTCACACACTTCAGACATAGATGCATTGTCAGCTGTTACCTGGCTCAACTGACTCAAGTAGCATTTGGAGGTTGGTTCAATGAGATTGATCTCTTAACTCACTGCGTGTGCCATGTATCTATAGTGGATGTGATGTGAACAGCTCCAGGCGGCCAGGCCCTAATGGGGAAGGAGACGAAGAAGCCCGAGATGGACAAACACCCCTCCACCTGGCAGGTAGTTGGGGACTGGAGGAGATTGTGCAGTGCCTTCTTGAGTTTGGAGCCAATGTTAATGCACAGGTCAGTTTTGTTTCATCAGATGATCCATTTTGGTCCTTGACTTTTTACCTTCCATCACAGCACAAGGCTAATGAAAGTGATCTGTGAATGCATTTAACAGTTTAAAACCCTTTGTCTATAAATTTGTCAGGATGCAGAGGGAAGAGCTCCCATCCATGCTGCCATTAGCAACCAGCACAACGTCATTATACAACTCCTCATTTCCCATCCAGACATTCGTCTCAACATTCGCGACCGTCAAGGCATGACACCATTTGCTTGTGCCATGACACACAAGAACAATAAGGCAGCAGAAGCTATCCTAAAGAGAGAGCCAGGTGCTGCTGAACAGGTAGTGTGAACATAAATGTAATGTTTGTCTGCATCTTCAGGGTCACTGTTGCATTATTAGAAATTCTGTACCGTTATGGTTTCAATCTCTCCTGACCTCAAACTCCTGTGTCTATCCAGGTGGACAACAAAGGGCGAAATTTCCTCCATGTAGCTGTGCAAAATTCCGACATTGAAAGTGTCCTGTTCCTCATTAGTGTCCAAGCAAATGTCAACTCCAGGGTGCAAGATGCTGCCAAACTAACCCCTCTCCACCTGGCTGTACAGGCTGGAGCTGAGATCATTGTCCGCAACCTGGTAAATGGCTCACATTTGTAGTCTGTAAACCCTTTCATACTACTTTAAGTGTCGATGCACTGAAGTTAATATGTGGTGAAGTTAATATTGTCTTATGTTGCATGATGTTGTTTCCAGCTGCTCGCTGGGGCCAAAGTAAATGAGTTGACTAAACACAGGCAGACAGCACTACATCTGGCAGCACAGCAGGACTTGCCCACTATTTGTTCTGTTTTGCTGGAGAATGGAGTAGACTTTGCTGCTGAGGATGAGAATGGCAATAATGGTACCTTTTTATATTATTTACAATAATGCTTTTGTTTCTTGGTAATCTGAAACTGTTTAACTATGTGGCAAATAACTTTTTGTGTTAAGATTGCAGAATGTTTGCACAATAGTTTCAATGTAAGCCTTTATTGACTTAATGTCTGTTTATGCATTACCTTAAGATAAAGAGAGAGCTAATTACACTAAAATGTGGTTTGTTAAATTGTGTTTTTTTTTTCCTCAAATATTTCACTAGAATGTTTAAAATAATAGCAGGTTGTCTCAATAGGTTTTGCCTTGTTCATAGTAATTACTGATTTCAGCTTCAGCAATTCCAATTAGGGGCTTGTTTATTATTCTTTTACCCCAGCATACCATTATCCTCGTGTATATAAAATTTTATTGCCTGTTTGGTTTTGTTTTTTGTTTGTCTCACTAGCTCTGCATCTGGCTGTGATGCAAGGCCGCCTTAACAATGTCAGAACCCTTCTCACAGAGTCCAATGTCGATGCTGAAGCCTTCAATCTCAGGTTTATTCAGTTTACTTTAAAGTAGCACTTTTCCTTATGATCAAAATGATGAAACTGATGATACCTTTGGCAAATTGGCTCATTGCAGTTAGTACATAGCATGAAGAAATGGAGTGAATGCCATATGAAATGCAAAGATAATTATTGTAAACAATGGATGTTTTTAAACATGCATGTAACAGATGATATTTTGCAAATTATAGTGACAACCTTCCTGTGTCCTTGTCTTAGGGGTCAGTCCCCAATGCATGTACTAGGCCATTATGGGAAAGAGAACGCTGCTGCCATTTTTGAGTTGTTTCTGGAGTGTATGCCTGAATACCCTCTAGACAAACCAGATAATGAAGGGAACACAGGTACTCTAGCTCTAGCTTAATCTAGCCTAATTATTTTTGTTCACAAAATGACCATAACATACAAAGTACAGCTATGATACACTGACTGTAACCAGTATGTTTTTGCAGTTCTGCTCTTGGCCTATATGAAAGGAAATGCAAACCTGTGTCGTGCCATTGTGAGGGCTGGGGCTCGACTGGGTGTCAATAATAATCAGGGCATCAACATTTTCAACTATCAAGTTGCAACTAAACAGTTGCTCTTTCGCCTTCTAGGTAAATTTTCTGTCTGTTACTGTGGTGTTTAACAGCTAGCCCCACATTAGGGGAAATGATCTAAAACTAATTATTTGACCTCTGGGGGGGGTCTCTGTGTTAATAATAAGTAATCAGCCTTTTTATTTGTGTTTAGATATGCTGTCCAAAGAACCTCCTTGGTGTGATGGGTCTAACTGCTATGAATGTACTGCCAAGTTTGGTGTTACAACACGAAAGCATCACTGGTTAGTAGGACTTCTTAATTTGTGTACAATGATATGTCCATTATTTTCATTTTGGCTCTTATCTTGTGTCAGACGGTATGATTAACCCCGTGTCTTCTTCTTGGCTGTTAACTCCAGCCGCCACTGTGGGCGCCTGTTGTGCCACAAGTGCTCTATAAAGGAGATTCCCATCATCAAGTTTGATTTGAACAAGCCGGTGAGAGTGTGTGACATCTGCTTTGATGTACTAACTCTGGGTGGAGTGTCATAATACAGCACCACGGATCTCCTCCATCCTCAGACAGTGGCCACGCCAGGACCAACTTTGCAAACCTATTCAGGCCTTCAAGCAGAAGGACATCAGTAGCCAGACATACTAACCAGAGATTCCCAGACCCTAATGGACATTTGCCTTTACACTATTACAATATGTGAAAAATTATTAATATTCAAAAGAGACATTTCCAATAGAAATTGAAACAATGTCTTTTTTCCCTGTTTTGATCAAAGTATCTTAAAGCGCTAACTATAAGTAGTTCTCCAGCTTGATAATGGCTGGAGTGAGTTTGGTTACTCCTACAAAATGAATATTTACATTCATGTAAGAGGTGAGGCTGTGGTCATCTGCAAAAATACTACTAGATAACTACATTGAGCATGTTCTCAGTAATTCATCTATCACTCTTGAAGTGAGAGACCAGGAGGCTTTAAAGAGAAAGCAGCTCACCTTATTTCCAAAATAAGCCTCCTTTCCAAATGAGATACAATCTTTTACAGCATTGACATTGTAGTAGTTTATTACTAGAAATGAAATTTAGCACAAATGAACGACGTTGAAATTCCTAAAGTTGGTTTTTGGATTGGGTGTCATGTTAAATGCTAAAATGTATGGCAGCATGGCAAATTGGGAGAATGTGTCCTAACAAAACTCATTTTATCACGAGAAATATAAATGACAACACAATTTGGCCAACAATCCCCATGTGTTTATGTATGGTGTTTAATTTATAGCCTTCACGTATCATGATCATGAATCATATCTTGAAATCAGTCTTGAAATTATTACATTCCATTTTAAAATCTGCCAGGAGTTCTCCACAAGAAATTGTGAACATAACCCCAACAATGTTGCCTCAAGTCAAGTTGTTGTCTTGACCCATCACATTTAATGCTTTTTGATTTCTAAGCCAAACAGGTGCACTTTATTAAGATCACGTCATTTCCGATCAATGGGGAAAATGTGGAGTAAAGGGATGGCCAACTAGTGAGGCCTTTAAGTATTATGAAATTGTACAGATAAATGTGTGATATTTTTGACCACTACAACTGTTTTGTACTTTAATGCAGTTTGTGCTTGTCATTGTGACAAACCTAAATCTTGCCTCTGTTAATCTTTTATGCACATTGTTTAATCTTTTATGCACACTGTATTGTATCTGTATGCTCAGATATCTAGCTTGTCACTTCCTGGTATATCCTTTTAGAGTAAGGGAGGACAACTTTACATAAAGGTCATCAAAAACAATCCTATAGAGATTTATTCATTTCAACATTTTTATTATTAATAATTTCATCAGTGTGTTTTTTTGGGCTGGGCTAAGACTAGAACTCTCCAAAAGCGCACGATTCAGAACTTGGAGGACAGCCTTCATATTTCTGCAGGTTGGGGTCTTCCTCTGCTGCAGATGGGTCTTGAACACAGACACAACGAACGCTACCGGATCCAGGAGAGTAGAGCTTCCGTGGGACACCTGTCCACTCTCTTGGTACTCCACCACTGGAGAAAAAAAATGAGTGCTTACTTACACCAATAATGCCTGTTAATGACATCATGTTATTGCAATGATATGCCCTCTAGTCTTGTTAATATTTGATCAGGCCAGAGCTATTTCCATACCTCTTAGTGGAGCACCAGACTATTCCTCCCTTGGCGGCACTCCACTCTGAGTTGCAGGCTGGGAAACGTAACATCTCCGCATCAGACTGGGACTTGATTTGCTTGCCTTCTGCTAGCGATGCCTCTACCTGTAACAGATTCTTTGTGGGCTGCCCAGTCTCATTATAGAACTGGCCAGTAACAAATCCTGAAAGTCAAGATGGTAGATGTTGGTATTTTACAGAAGATCTATTGATAAGGATGAATTATACAAAGAAATAAGTTAGCAGCTATTTTTAAAACATTACACATCTATTAAAGGCTGATGCCATTCAAAGCACTATTGGCGGTATATCCAAGAATCTAAGCTGTCCAGGATCTTTCTTTTTGATTATTCGGGTTAACACAAGAGCTAATGAGCACAGGTAAGACATATTCCAAAAAAAACTAAACTCGTATAGCTGGAAATGGCATATTTCACAGCTTCATTTATATGACATCATCCAATATTTAAATATACATGTTGATATTACAAATATTTCACCATCTTTTACAAAGACCCGAAACATCACATAGATGCTTGCATTTCAAAACCAAATAGACCTATTTGGGATTGGGGAGAAGTAGTGACTTATTAAAAGTCCTGCCAATCCCAAATACCAATGCAGAAAATTTTACAGCTACGATCTCCGAGACCCTTAGTAGAGGTCCACGGTCTGTAGGACCCTTCTGAAATATGTGATATGTTCAAATTATTTCAATGGGAATAGTGTACCCTATGTTTTTGAGCTGTTAAGAGGGCTTCATATAAAATCAGGGTCCAAGCCCCTAATATTTTACAGTTTTGTGGTTACATTTATGTACTGTACTAAAAGTTCCAAATAAAATACTTTGGGGACAAATATCACATACCTACAAACTGGTAGTTCTTTTGATAGAAAGCCAACCAGTCATACAGGGCCAACACCTGCAGTGGGGACAGACCGGACACATCATCTGTCAGGCCACTTTCTGTGAAGTCCCCAGTTATAAAGGCCAGTGAGGCATCTTTTCCTAAAAACAATAACACATACAGTAAAATATTAATATTAGCCTACTGCAGCTATTCATGTGCTACTATTAGAATGGGAATCATGTGTACTGATTTACGTCTGGTGGTTTGGATTGTTACATACCAATTAATATACTTTTAAAAACAAATTAAAAGTGTGGTTCAGTATTGAGAGCATTTAAATTAGCAGGGAATCACCTGCCATAAAATGATATGCACCACCAGGTCCATAGTGCTTGTGGCCCTTGTGGACATCAAAAACCTGCCCCAGTATGGCCAGGTAAAGGCCCCTGCTGCCTTCCTCTCCGTCGTAAAGTGCTAATTCACTCTTGCCCAGGAGCCTCACAGGTGGCCCTTGAGTAAATTCATTTCCAAATTTAGGAATGAACCATACTGCCAGCAGCACAGACAAAATCGCCACTATAGCATAGCTGAGCATGCTCTTCGTTCGAGTTTACAAGATTCGCTGCATTAAAATCACATCACGTTCCTTCCAACTGAAACACATTAAAACCGAGAACTTCCGTGAACTGTAACAGCGCGTGCGCAATGGACGTACAACAGTACGTCAATGCGGTAGTAGCTAGTGAACAGAAGAACTCTAGCTTAACATTAGTTAGGTTAGGAAGGTCTATGTAAAGACCGGCGTAGCCGTGTCCAAACGGACGCCCGATTGGGCGCAGAGATTTACAAGGGAACCCTAAGTCGGTGAAGCAAACATGGGGAACGCAGAGAGCGGCTGTGGTGGAGGCAGCGGCGACGAGGAAGACATAGAAACAGAGAGCCCGGGCTTCGCTGAAGACAGTCCGGCCTCTGCGGCCACTGGCGGCGGTCTCGGAGGCGGTGGGGGCTCCGGTTCTGGGAGAAGCGGGAGGGTATCAAATAACCTGCCTGGTCCCACCAGTGGACCCCCTGGCCCTGGGGTTCTCCTAGAGCAAGTGAAACTGAGAGAAGCTGCGGCCCGTATTAGCGACTCGGGGCTCGCCATTCAGGAGTCTGTCCTGGCCGGGAATGAGGGTGTCCTGGTACGGTGGCTGGAGGACCGGTTAAACCGAGGAGAGGAGTCTGTCAATATGGAACAATTTTGTGAGATGTTGGAGAGCAGAGACGCTCCGAGAGACGAATGTGAAGAGGTAACTTTATAAATATCCTGAAAAGCGCTCCTCTCGCAACAAGTGAAGTGAAATGTCATGATTTGAAATAACCTACCTGTCCCAGCAATAAGGACAGAGTGCATGGTAACACGTAACTGTTGTCGTGCACGTTTATTATAACTGATATCATTTACTAGTGAAGTAAGAAAAGGTCACTCGCAAAATTATTGTAAATTCTTTGGACATTAATAAGCGCCTGTAATAAAACTAGGCAAATGAGCTGTCATGATGTGATCTCTGCTTCCCAGTTTTATTGTCACTTTGGTCTATTCATTGGTATTCGTTGCTAAACCAAAGGTTGGGGATGAATAGGGCAACTAAATGAATATGTGCCCTTTAGTCTGACTTTGGCTTTGTGTGGACATTCAATGCCTCAGTTATTGTTTCCGTACCACACACAACATTGGTTCCTCAAAAAACCCTAAGAGGATTCAGATGCAGAGCTACTACCTGCCTTTTTATGTCAAATGATGACATGTTCAAAATGTGTCAAATAGCACCAATTGATAGACATACAGCAACAAAGTGTGGTATCTAAATGAAGGGAATTGGTTGTTTGTGTTTCATCTGATTAGAGGGTTTTACATTGGTCTGCTGCAATGTAAGTTCATGTGTCAGTATGTCAAGTGTCACATTGTTTACTGTATGTATCTCTTTTGAGGCTTTTGGGCAGTTTGATGCGGAGGGGGATGGGGTTGTGGACATAGAGAGCATGCTGCTTGCTCTGAAGAACTCAAATGGAGCTAATCTACAGGGAGAGTTGAGTCATGTGATCAGACAGCTACAAGCCTGCTCCCTAACCCCAGGTATGAGATGTAATTTGTTTAACAGACTGGAACAAGGGCAGTTTCATTTTAATATCTATTTGGCATAGAAGTTAACACCAAATATCAATGTAGCCTCTTTCTTGTATTGTTTCCATAGGTTTTGTTGACATATTTTCCAAGACCAAAGACCGGTTAGGGGCACATGCCTCTAAAATCCTTAAGTTCTTACACAGGAATCGTATTCCCAGCAGTGCCATTCCTTTCCCTATCTTAGAGGGCTACAACAGTATCTGCACCATGAGGTCTAGTGTGGTTCAGGACTTCTTGGAATTCCTCTTGCAGAAGGAGAAAGGTGAGCACTAGAGATTTGCATGAAAAACAAATCACTGGCTTAACACTGATAGCGAAGGGGTTTGAATTCTGAATGTTTATCCTGCATAAGATGACACTAAATCTATATTTAGAAGTGCATCTTTCTCCCTCACAATATTTTTTTCAAGCTTTATTTGTTTCTTTCAGATTTAGATATCCAGTACAGAGCCGAACTGGACCGTGATCCAGATGTGGACAAGGTCAAAGTCGTCACACAGTGTTACAGCACTATAGAAGCGTCATCCAATGTTGCTGACATTTACAAGATGACAAATGGAGAAACTGCCTCTTTCTGGCAGTCAGATGGCAGTGCACGCTCGCATTGGATCAGGTAATACAGAACTAAAAAGTTGCATCTTAATGTTACATGTGTTTAATCCATGAATTATGGTTATATATATGGTCAGTTTCAGGCTAGAAAGTCTGTCCTTTTTCCCAGATTGAAAATGAAGCCAGATGTGGTTTTGAGACGTTTGGCTATCGCCGTGGCCTCTAATGACCACAGCTACATGCCTCAGTTGGTCTCGGTTGCTGTGGGAAAAAACCGGCGTTCTCTGCAGGAGATCAGGGATATTCGAATCCCCAGCAATGTCACAGGCTACGTAGCTCTTTTGGAGAGTGCCAACATCACACACCCATGTGAGTCACTGTATACCAATCTGTCTCCCTATTTGCATATGTATTTCTCTTTTGTTACTTCACTGGTGCTTGTAGAGAAATTGTTGTAAAACTTGCTCTCCTTTGCACCCTGCAGAAGAGTAGTGGAATTTTTAAGTGCCTCAGTTTTGAATCAACATGCAAGCTTTCATGAGCCAGGATTAATGTGATCCAATTGAGGCACTGGTGTCTTAAAGTCTTAAAGGACCACCTGGAAATAAACATATTGCATAGTTGCCTTCTTAGAAGTTGTCTAGCTACACAAAAACTAGGCTTTAAACTCAGAAGCTTAGATTTTATTTCCAAAATGTGAATAAATGAGAATAACATTAACTGAGAATGGATTGAGCCAAGTGGTTGAACACCCTGCCAAATATTAGCATAGAGTTAAATGATGGTCATTTATTATTAGTTTGTTTGTGTTATTTATGTTATTTGTCAACATGTCAACTCTGAGAAGATGAAGTGATTGAATATAGCCTGTTTGCATGGTATATGCCATCAGTCTGCTTAACTATGTTACATTTCCACCAAACCCCAGATATTCAAATCAACATTAAGCGGTGCCTGAGTGACGGATGTGACACACGGATTCATGGGTTGAAGACTTTAGGCTATCAGATTACCAAGAATAAAGAGGTGTCTGTTTCGGATGCTTCAGCCATCTGGTACCTGTCTCTCCTCACCTCCTTGGTCACTGCCTCCATGGAGACCAACCCTGCACTTGCTCAGACAGTCCTCCAGAGCACACGGTAAGATCAAGCTATACATAAATTGCAACAATATTGCAGCATTAGGATGTTTGACACGAGATTGAGTAAGCTTCAAGTGTAGTGATTTGTTTTTCACTTAGTGCTTTACTTCTTATGTGTGTTTGTGTATGTGTTGTCCTTCCAGAAAAGCCTTACGACACATGCCACCATTGTCCCTGACACCGTCATCCACAGAGTTTCCTAAATTTTTCTCCCCGAACATCCTGGAGGAGGTGGATGAATTTCTAATCAGGATAGCCGAGTAATGACCTGCAAGAACTACATACTCTTCACACTCGCCTATTACTGCCACAATGAGCACATACTACAGAACAGACAGAACACTATAAGTACTGAACTAGTGATGACCAACTGTCGACTTTCCATCTAATGTACTGAAGTCCATCAGCTGCTGTCAGGGTCTTTATCAAAGGCAACATGAATGACCGAATCATAATTAAACTGTTGCTCTTTTAGAAACCGATTTGAATCTCAATGTCTGCCACAATGCTAGACAGAGCAGTGAGATTTGGGTTATTTGATGAATATTCACGATGATTGTTTTTGCCACGAACCAGCCTAGTTTGGCATTATACTGCATTCTAATGTTACCTTTAGTCGTAGAAACAAAATGCTACATGTCAGTCTAGAAGCTCTGCAAGAGTTAAGTGTTTCAAAGCCAGATTCATAAATTGAGGCTATTTAATTTCTTACAGTAAAAAAGTAAGTAAAAAAAAACAAACAAAAAAAACAATAGAGGCAAAAATGACACAAATAATGTTTTTTTTTTCTTTTCTTTTGTGTAGCTGCTGTGTGAGTCCTGATGCAGAAATGACCCTCCTGGCCTTTGCTCTGGCCAGAGGTAGTGTTGCAAAAGTGCTTCAGGCCCTGTCCTGCATCTGTGACCATTTAGAGGCAGAGTACAAGGCCTCCTCCCTCATCAACTCTATGGCCTCTGTTAGACTACGACTACTCTATCGCAACGGTAATGTGACTAGCCTTCCCTTACTCTCATTCACACAAAGTCCTTTGAAACCATAGACCTTGGAGAGAAAGGGCCTAGCCAACAAGAAGGATGTGCATTTGTGGACTACACAGTGGAAAACTACTAATTCTGTTACAAAGCTGCAGGATGGTGATTATTGCCTCTTAGTAGAGAAATTAAATGACACCCTGTATGGGAAATTATCAAATGAATAATTATGCTGTCATAGAAAATAAACTAATGATGTATATCAGGATATTTGACTTTTGGGTGAAATTTCAGAAGGCACCTAAAATGCACTGTAACCTGTTGACTAATTTAATTATTACATAATTTAAACGTAATTTCACCAAACTTTTGAATGCACATATCCAACTGTTCGTTGTTTTTTGCATAACATGCTGTTCTCTAACAAGGTGATTAGCTGCAAAAATCACAAGGGATCATGTTTGATCTATGAATTGACCGTTAAATGTTCTGGTTCAATGACAATTTGTATTAAAATGGTCCTCTTCTTCTTGCTGTTTGGATTTTTGACACCATGAGACCAAGATGACACCTAGCAATTGACAAGTTATTGAGACATTGACATTTATTGTTGTGGTACACCCACCACTGTTGTTAGCTTTTGTTTCAACAAATTGTTTGTGATGAAGATATTACCATTGCGTGCTTCTTCTCAAATGCCCTCCTTTCATGCTATAATATCACTGTAGCATGAACTTTTTACATTTTTCAAAATTCACCCAAAAGTCGAATATCTCTTACTTTTTGTGAGTAGTGCCTATTAACTACATTTTGTTTTCTGTAACTACATAATGACATAACGATTTGTGTTATAATGCAGGGAAGCCAGTCCAGCTGCACCTACAGGCATGTGATGTAAAGAGTAAAGAGGAGAAATCAGGACCAGAGAATATGCTCACAGAATCCTCCACTGGAGATGGTAAAACTGAGTGCAATAACAATGCATCTTACTATTATATTATGGATATGCCCTCAACTGTACGTTGATTCTTCTGAAGGTTTCCTCACAGAAAGTGGACAGAGGAAAGCCAGTGTTATCCTCTCAACAGAGGACCACAGCAACTTTCAGATCACTCAAATGAAGATCAAGGTGAGGCTTCATTTGATTTCGGCATTACATTGAGAATTTGTAATAATAGCCATAGTGATAATGAAGCACATTAAAACTAATTTTCACAATTGAATGATAAGGTGCGAAAAGGAGCCATTGGCGCAAAATGCGGCTTGGTGTTTGCATACAAAGAGGAAGACCCTTTTGATGCAGAGAAACATTTCAAGAGGTTCAAAAAATATGACATGTGGGACTACAAGGACTACAAAGAGTTTGTACAAGACAGGTAAGGATCTAGTAACTGTTAGAATTTTTTTGCTTTAGTTAGCCTCTGTATTTAATATTATATTTAATATACTTTAAACGTACAACTTAACAACTTTAAACAAATCACAAATTGTAGTTGTGTTATAAGCAGGACAACGTAGCACTTAAAAGAATCATTCAGTCTACTAAGATAACAGTACACCATAAATATTGACACCCCTCACTACAGTGGGGGTCTGCCTCAGTCTGCCTTAAACACCATGCTACTATCTGACCTGCAGTGTGAAGATTCCAGCACAGGCTGAGGATGAACCGATTGGCTGGTTTGAGCTTGAGGATGACTGGAACGATGTGGAGATCAAGCTGCAGCAGTGTCGTGTCGCAAAAGTATATACTTCAGCATCCAGTTAAAATGTTGATATAATTTTACTGACTTCTTTTTTAATAATTTTATTACAATGAATGTGTAGTTTAATTAGAAATATATAAACTATCCTGCTGCCCCAAATACTTGCTAGAATATTCATTGTGAATTATCTACAGCTGCACGATTTCCTCCTCTGTGCCTTGCTGCCATAGGAAATTATTTAATCTTTTTGAAATTGAAAGTAAAAGGGTATGGCAAAAAAGAATTGCAGATAAAAATATTGGTACTTTCATTTACTCGATTTTGTTATCTTTAAACACTATATTGTTGTTAATTTTTTTTCTTGTCTTCCCAGTTCCTGATGGTGAAGTTCCTCTGCACCAGGCAAGAGTCTGCTGAGCGTCTTGGTGTGCAGTCCCTCACTTTCAGTGGCTACTTATGCCCTGGGACAGAGCGGCTGGGGGATCTAGATGACCTGAGTCAAGAGGGAGAAACCTTTGACCATTACGCTGTTACTGGCCTCTGTCTACTTAACAGGACTTTGTTCTTCATTCAACAGCTTACACGAGACATGGTACCGACTAATTGCTGCATGAACAAAGTTTACTTTTTCAATCTTAACTACTCTTACACACTGTATGGGTATAGTATACAGCACATTGGAGAAAGTACTGATGATGGCACAAATCTGTATCTGAAAATAATGGAAGCTTTTACAGAACAGTAAATATTCTGATTTGGGATTTTCTAACATTTAAAATCACATCTGCCCCCTTTTGGTCATTAGCCAGCATTGCAACATTCTATTTACAGTTCTGCTGTGTGTTGTTTTATTGCTGACTGTCATACAGTCTTGACCATTCATTTTTGCAGGATACATCTAACTTCAAGCAGAAGTATCTTCTGGACTTCAGTGGTCTCAGCATCAACCTCTTCTGGAAGTTCTACAATAAACTCAGGGAGATGTGAGTAATAGTGGTGTCACCAGCGGGTTTTGCGTTAGCACATTTTTTTGTTCACTACAGCAATAATTAGTACTTTAATTTGGCATCATCATGTGACATGTTAAGGGTTCACCTGTAATGTAGCATATCGTTGTCTCAGTGAGGGAGAGGAGGTGTTGAAGAGCAGAGTTCTGCTGCTCCAGTTGATGCAGAACTGTTTCCCTATGCTGCCCAATCCACTGGAGGCCCAGAGCCCAGATGAGAGCAGAGGTTCAGATGCCACAGAAGCTGCTTGTTCATCCACTTCCAGCAGTGAAGAGTCTCTAAATGACTCTATTAGGCCTGTGTGGGAACTCTACACTCACCTCTGCCACAGTAAGAACCTGAAGGATTTCATTTGTGTTTGATTAAAAAGGTAAACTATCCCTGTAGAGAGTCTTGTGAGGACAGTTTTCTATGATAATCATGTTCAAATCTATGTTGCATTGTAAAAATCCAGTGATATTTGTCATGTTTGTGTTTAAGTTGTGGACAGTCCTGAGGGCGAGACATTAGTAGAAAAAGCTTTGCACAAGGAAGCAGTGAAAGCCATACTTAATGGAGCTGCTGTTTTCTTCCCTGACAAACATGTGCGACGGGACAAACTCTTTCACATGATGGTGAGTTTAGAAATATAACAATATTTATGATGATGGTGATGATAATATTGATAATGATGATGTAATAATACATTTATACAGAAAAATATAACAGAAGAGGATCAGCCAGAGTCAGTAAAGGTAACATTTGAATCGCTCTGCAATTACTTTAGGTAAGCACACTATAGTTTTATGGCCATCTTAACATATAACATTCTTAGATCACAGTGCATCAGTGACAGCTGTGTTTTCTTCATGCAGTGACCAGGATCCAAGTGGCCTTCTCATGCTCCCACCAAAAGGAGCTCTTCCAGATTTCGACATAAGCCCCATATTGTCAGTCATGGAAACACTGCTACTGGTGTCAACAAGAGAGGTGAGACCTCTGTCACACAAACCACTTCAACACTGATTGATGCTGTTTCTGGTTAAAACACTAAAAGATATGTTAACAAACACAGAGACACAATCATGAACCTAAATGACCAAACTTTGCCCCCAGCCTTTTGAAATATTTTCTAAGTAGCTTTTTTATATCAAACTGCTATAGCATTATAGCTGTGCAGCAGTTAGGGTTAATAAGCAGTAATCATTATTTTTTTTTGCCAATACACTTTATAATACTACTTTTAAAATGATTTTAATATCACCATGTAAATTGAAGCAGACTCAAAAAAATATGCTCTATTGTGATATAAATGGTTATCAGCACATGGAGTCTTAGTCCAATCACAAAGCCCTATTTTTAATGTTTTTTTTTGTGTGCAACTTTCTCCCATCTGTCAGTGTGAAGTTATGATGGTGGATGAGAGTGGTGGAGCAAGCAGGACCGTGTTGCTGACCTTGTTCTGGGCACTGCAGGGTAGTCTGGTCTCCTGGTGCTACTTGCAGCTCAAAGGAGTAGCTTCCTCAGCTGTTGCAGTGGAGCTGGCCAGAGACATCCTACTAAAGTGTGAGATACAGTAACTCTGTCACAACTGACCTAATAACTTTATGTTTTCTGGATTAGAGTCTCTGGGTGGGAGTGGATAATATAGAAAGAGCTGACAAACCAAATGCCAATTACTGACATGAGATAATGCAATGGCTGATTCAAACCTGCTCTCTTAATAGATGTGGATCAGTTCTTGGGAAGTATCAAGATTATCCTTAGTTCCCTGTTGGAGAGGTACACTAACGCTGAAATTACTGAAAAGCTAGGGAGCTCCATCCTAACCACAGTCTTCAGACAACTGGTAAAACACTTGTAATTTCTGAAATGTCTTCCAACATATTTAAAGCGTTGACTGTGCTGAATAATAGTAATATTTGTTCTGGTCCTGGCAGATGATTTTCCTCCTGGAGCTGTGTCCTTTGGACATCCCCCACAGCCCACTGCTGAAGAGCTTCTCGTCTCTGGTTGAACTCCTGAAAAACTTAACCAGTGATACTGGAGACATCCTCTCGAAGGTCAGTACATTCTGACCTTAGGCCATAGCTTGCCAGAAAACATTGCACCTTCCTGTTCCACTATTTGAGTACAAGCAAAGATGTAAAGTTGCAGGCCAGTGTAATGTGTGTAATGGGTTGTGTAGTACAACATTACTGTATACAGTGTTGGTAATACAAATAGCCATAAAAAAATAATGTTATTTCCTTGAAATGTCTTGCATTAACAATGTTGAGTACAGTTATAAATGTATCATTAACAAAATATATTTAATTATTAGTGATGCATTATTGTTGTTGCCACTAAATTGAAAGTAGTATTTTTATAAGACATGAAGCTAATTTGACCATGGATAATAAAAACTATAACAGCTGATGGCATTTTATAAACTTGTATGTTTTCTATTTAGAATCTTATCTGTAAATGAACCAGCAGCTATCAAGTAAATACACACACATAAATACACTATTCACCTTAGTCTACCTAAGACTAAATTGGTATAGAATGGAAACACGTAAAGTTCTCATTATTGTACTTGAGTTAATGTATATAGTTACTTTCCTCCACTAAGTGTAACAAAGATGAATTATACACTGTGATACTGTAGGTGGATCAGGAGAGCTGGCACCAGCCCCAGCAGCCAGTGGTCCTGAGGACCTGGAACATGGAGTCCCCTCATAATTATGAGAACAGCCGCCATGAGACCAGCATCTTCGCCTGCCCCGGTGCTACATCCTTTGAGGTGGAGTTTGACGAACGCTGTGAAACAGAGAAGAGGTGACCTGTGTAAAATATTAAAAAAAAAACAAAAACAAAACGCATCTCTGGTGATGATTTACTTATCCATCATTATGCTCTATGTATTCACAGATATGACTACCTAGAATTTACAGATTCCAGAGGTGGAAAGGTCCGCTATGACATGAAAGTTGGAACTGATAAGTGGCCTAAGGTAAAATATAAGAAACCACTGAGTTGTCTCTACATGAAATCCTGTTTATACTCATTAAATTACACATATTTATCATTTACTCCTTCAGAAAGTGACATTCGATGCTGGCCCTCAGCTCCAGTTCCTCTTTCACTCCGATAGCAGTAATAACGAGTGGGGTTACAAGTTCACTGTGACTGCTCTGGGTCTACCCGACATCACTATTTCTTGGATGTCAGACCTGCAGTTGCTAGTAGCTCGCCTAATGGGTCGCCTTGCATCTAGAACTCTGGCACTGAAATCCCCTTATGGTAAAACATCCTTTATTAAACAAATGTTTTAAAACTTGATGAGCGTGATTTTTGAGCTATTAAACATACTTTACACATTCCTTTCAGTACATTCAGAGTTGTGTTTTGCTGAAGTATTTTTCAGACGTGAATACTTATAAGTGGGGGTTGCTGTCTGTTCCAGAGATACACAGCGTGAAGGAGCTTCCATCAGCGAAAATGTCTCATGTTCAGTCTTCTCCTTTATGGAAACCCATCCTGCGACATGGATTGTGTGAAACAAGGGAGGCATATCGAAATAAAACGACAGCAGAACAGGTACAGTTGAGTGAAAAAGTAAAAAATAAATTACAATGGTAGAATTTTCTTTTAATAAATATAAAATTTATTGCACATTCAGTTAGTACAAATGTTCTTCATCTGAAGCACCACAATTGTTTAAGGAGTTTCATTTTAAATAATGAAAATGTTATCAGTGTTTGTTTGTTTTTGTTTTTTTTATCCCCTTGAATAAAAGCTCTAGTTAGTTAACTGTAAAATGTAAAATCGGAGGCTTCCCAGCTCCGCAGTGCCGGTCCTGAGCCCAGTAGAGATTGACGAGGGCTGCTCCAGCAAGGGCATCCAGAATAAAAACTTTTCCAAACAACATGCAGACTAATGATCCGCTGTGGCAACCCTAAACAGCTACTAGTACCAACTGAAAAAAACACGGTCCAGAAGTGGAAGAAACATGGACATGGAATACTCTTTCAAGAAGTGGAAGACCAAGACAACTAACTGGAAGAAATGCTAGGAAATTTGCTTGAGAGCGACATTCTCGTCCAAAAGTACTGGAACTGTGAGGGCAATATCTTTATATTGCTGTACAATGAAATCATTAGGGTTTGACATTAAAAGATGAATATGAGTTTGAGAGAAGAGATCAACATTTCAACTTTTATTTCCACGTATTTACATTTGGATCCGATACACAACTTAGAATATAGCACTTTTTGTTTGAACCCACCCATTTTTCATGTGAACAAAAGTATTGGAACAAATAGACTTAAAAAGATTAAAGTGAATAAAACTTAAATGCAAGCACTTTGCTTGCAATAACTGCATCAAGACTGTGACCATTTGACATCACCAAATTTTTGCATTGTTCTTTTTTGTTGCTTCTCCGGGCTTTCACAGCAGCCTCTTTCAGTTGTTGTTTGTGTTGGGGAGTTATTCCCTTCAGTCTCCTCCTTTAGCAGGTAAAATGCATGCTCCATAAGGTTGAAGTCTAAAACCTTCCACTTCGTGCCCCTGATGAACTCCTTTGTTGGTTTGACAGTGTGTTTTGGGTCATTATCTTGCTGCATGATGAAGGATCTCCCAATCAGTTTGGTTGCATCTTTCTTTAAATTGGCAGACAAAATGTTTCTGTAGACTTGTAAATTAATTTTGCTGTTGCCGTCATGTATTGCATCATCAATGAAAATTAATGAGCCCGTCCCAGAAGTACACATGCAAGCCCAAGACATGACACTGTGTTTCATAGATGAGCTTGTATGTTTGAGATCATGAGCAGATCTTTTGCCAAACTTTAGTCTTTCCATTACCTTGGTAGAGGTTAATCTTTGTCTCATCAATCCATAAAACTCGTCTGTGTACTTTTTGGCAAATTCCAGTCTGGCCTTCCTTTTATTCTTGCTGATGAATGGTTTGCATCTTCTGGTGTAGCGTCTTCACTTTTGTTCATGAAGTCTTCTGCAAACAGTATATTATGATACCTTCACTCCTGCCCTCTGGAGGTTGTTGCTGATTTCACTAACAGTTGTTTTAGGGTCTTTCTTTATAGCTCTCACAATGTTTCTGTCTCCAACTCCTGTTGTTTTCCTTGGTCTACCTGTTTGATGTCTGCTTCTTAGTATACCACTGGTGTGCTTCCTCTACAGGACATTCCAAATACTTTGTGCAATGGGTCTGATTGATTTTCCATATTCTCTCAGCTGCACACTTGCTTGTGTTTCACCCATAGCTAGCTCTCTGGTTACACCTCTAGTTACACCTGTTAACTGTAAATACAGTATGAACAGACAAAACCCAAATCTGAAACTGAGCATAGACATTCGGTGCTATTTATTGTTTGAATAATCAACATCATATGACACACCTGGGCTACAAAACACACCTGTCACTCCCATTGTTCCAATACTTTTGCTCATATGATAAATGGGTGGGTTCAAACAAAAGGTCCTATTTTCTGAGTTATGTATCAAATGCAGATGTAAATGCCTGGAAATAAAAGCTGATCTCCTCTCTCATATTCATCTTTTGATGTCACACACAAATGTTTTCTGTGTATGTCAAAAATAAAGGATTTGGCCTCACTGCTCCAATACTTGGAGGGGAGTGTATGTAAGAATCCAGAACAAAGGGGACCTGACAGTTTTTAGAGGCGATTATATCCACAGCGACATAAGATGTATATCTAGAAGCCTCCTTCCAAACAAAATGAGTTTTGAAAAGGGATTATGTGATCTGATCAGGCCAAAGTTGAATTATGTTTTTATAGTTTAGTGAAGGGGAAAAAAATACACAACTGAGCAATCTGGTTGACTTAGAAACATGCCAAAAACAGGCTACATTTAGACCTGAAAGGATATAAACTTTGCTTTGCAGTTGCAGGATGTTATAAATAGAGCAAATGCAAAGTATTAGAGTACAGTTAGTGTGCATTTCATAAAGTGGGCTGCATAACTTTGTACTTGTAATTTTCATTGTGTTGCAATACATTTCTTTTGTATTAGCTGAATGTGCAATACATATTATGCTGAGTTATAAAACAATTATTTTAAGCTTTGCTATTTAATGTGAGAACATGCAAACCTTTTCACTGTGTGTATAAATCAGAATAATTTAGTAATGTGGGACCACATTAGGATATTGCCTAATTAGTTCAGCTCCTCCAATTATATGTTGTTTTTCTGTCTTGTAGACAAATGCGTGGTCACTTGATGAGTTATTGAAATTCCTGGAGGACTTTGCACGTTGGAATCCCTCTCAAGAACCAACAGACAGTAAAACAGAGCTGATGAGCACTATCATGCAGTCCTGCAAAATACAGCCAATGAGGCACGAGATTGCCACTGGGTCAAAGACAGACCAAGCTGTGAATGCCATTTGGGCAGCCATGGTATACCACACACCAGCCCTCACCTGTACACTGAAGACCTATGGTAAGTTTCGGCTATAACCAGTGACCACTGAGCAAAAGTAGTTCCCTTTACTCTGTTTCATGGAAGTTTCATTGTGAAATTTTTACATGTTCGATAAACTTGACTCATTCAGATATGTTTCTCTTGTACGTTTGTCTTTGTATGACTAGTTAATCAAGACTGCAAGGCCTGCCTAAGTGAAGAGTTTGTGCAGGTGTATTCACTAGCAGACAGCATCAGAACATGGATGGTGAGTGGCAGCATATTTTGCCCCTGTTGTTTATCTTCTACTAAATCTATATATGCTTGGATTACTGAACCTTTTTCTTATTATGTCTTTTTCCCAGTTGGAGATGAAGCAGAGATACCTAGTTGGAAAAATGAATATTCCTGAAGCGAAGGATGGGGTTCCGCATGAGGTTACAATGGATTCACTAGGTGAAATCTTTTTTCAAATATTTGTATATGACTCTATTAAATTATTATATATTATATACGTCCCAGATATTTTGTTGGTGATTTCTGTTGTTTTGTGTTTCCTTAGCTGAAATGTGTATTGAGAAGAGCCTCCTGCTGTTCAGATTTGCCCCTTGTGGAGTAACATGCCAGAACAGTGACAAAACTACAGAGGGCAGCAGTGCCCCCCTTGTTCGCTCAAGTTCGATCTCTGACTTCCAGGCAAGCTCCTCTCTGGGACCTCAGACTGCAGTGTGTGAGGAGGGTAGTGAAGCCAGGGCAGGAGAGACCAAGCCCTGTGGTACGCAAACCCAAAACTCATCTTCTTGTGGGCACAACAGACAAGGCCACAGAGGCTCCACAGAGAGTCTTTCTTCCCAGCCAGGGGATCCAGCCTCACCCTCTGGCTTCTCACGTAAACCGCCATTCACTCGAGCGCGCTTACGCCTGCTGTCCTGTCGATCCATAGAAGAGCCCCGCATGACACCACATGTCAAGGATCGCTACCCAATACTCAAACACATCCTAAACTTTATAAGGGACCAAGCTCTCACAACTGCAAGGTTACTGACCTCCAGTCTTTTACTTTGCATTACTTGTTTGTGTTACTTAAGCCTGTAGGGTAAAAATAATTGGATTCTTCTTCATGTAGCATTTTGCAGACCCTGTCGCTGAACAAAGCTCAGGCCCTAAGTGTGTGCAAGGTCCTGGAGATGGTTCGGCAGTGTTTACACTCCCTTGGAAAGCCACACCTCTTTCAAACTCCCTGCATCCTCTTCCTACAGGAGCTGCTGGCATGCCAGAAAGACTTCACTAGGTACATCCGTAAAAATATTTTAGGTCAAGGGAAACAACAGTCAGTTTTATATTGTGTATATGAATATTAAAGTCTAGCACTGTTGAGTAAACACACAGTATTGTTCAAAATAATAGCAGTGCAATGTGACTAACCAGAATAATCCAGGTTTTTGGTATATTTTTTATTGCTACATGGCAAACAAGTTACCAGTAGGTGCAGTAGATTCTAAGAAAACAAACAAGACCCAGCATTCATGATATGCACGGTCTTAACACTGTGCAATTGGGCAATTAGTTGAAAGGGATGTGTTCAAAAAAATAACAGTGTGGCATTAAATGACTTAGGTCATCAAATTATAGGCTGTTCAGCTAAAATGATCTCCAGTGCCTTAAAATGGAGAGCAAAACCAGAGAGATGTGGAAGAAAACGGAAGACAACCATCAAAATGGATCGAAGAATAGCCAGAATGGCAAAGGCTCAGCCAATGATCAGCTCCAGGATGATCAAAGACAGTCTGGAGTTACCTGTAAGTCCTGTGACAGTTAGAAGACGTCTGTTCGAAGCTAATCTATTTTCCAGAATCCACTGCAAAGTTCCTCTGTTAAAAAAAAGGCATGTGCAGAAGAGGTTACAATTTGCCAAAGAACACATCAACTGGCTTAAAGAGAAATGGAGGAACATTTTTTGGACTGATGTTGTTCTTTTTGGGTCCAAGGGCCACAGTCAGTTTTTGAGACAACCCCCAAACTCTGAATCCAAGCCACAGTACACAGTGAAGACAGTGAAGCATGGTGGTGCAAGCATCATGATATTCGCATGTTTCTCCTACTATGGTGTTGGACCTATTTATCGCATACCAGGGACCATGGATCAGTTTGCATATGTCAAAATACTTAAAGAGGACATGTTACCGTATGCTGAAGAGGACATGCCCTTGAAATGGTTGTTTCAACAAGACAATGACCCCAAACACACTAATAAACGAGCCAAGTCTTGGTTCCAAACTAACAAAATGAATGTTATGGAGTGGCCAGCCCAATCCCCTGACCTTAATCCAATCGAGAACTTGTGGGGTGATATCAAAAATGCTGTTTCTGAAGCAAAAGCAAGAAATGTAAATGAATTGTGGAATGTTGTTAAAGAATCATGGAGTGGAGTAACAGCTGAGAGGTGCCACAAGTTGGTTGACTCCATGTCACACAGATGTGAAGCAGTTTTAAAAAACTGTGTTCATACAACTAAATATTAGTTTAGTGATTCACAGGATGTTAAATCCTAGAAACAAAAACGTTTGTACAAAATAGTTTTGAGTTTGTACAGTCAACGACAGACACTGCTATCATTGATTGAATGCCACACTGCTATTTTTTTGAAACACCCCTTTCAACTAATTGCCCACTTGCACAGTCTTAAGACCATGCAAGATAAATGCTGGGTCTTGTTTGTTTTCTGAGAAACTACTGCACCTACTGGTAACTTGTTTGCCACGTAGCAATAAAAAATATACTAAAAACTTGGATTATTCTGGTTAGTCACATTGTACTGCTATTATTTTGAACAATACTTTAACTGTTGCCCCAGTATTAAATGGTAAACAGAAAAGTACCAAATGTATGTATTTTTGGAAGTTGCAAGTTTTTAACAATATCTGCTTGACATTTCATGTAAATACAATGAGAAAGGAAAAAAAAAATTTTTTTCTAAAAGAGTTAACAACAACAATAATATTTCACCACATATTTTCTTTTGCTTTGCAGTTACTTCTCCCAGTTGTCAGACAGTGGGCAGAAGTTAGGAGAAGAGGTGAGGCATTCCTACCATCAGCTAGTGCTAATGCTGGTAGCAGCAGTGCAAGACTTCAACAGCCTCAATGAGAAGTAAGCTCCTATTCTTGTTACCCATCTTGTTTCCTTATAACTAAATTTAGTGGAATTAAAAAAACAGTTGCATCTGTGTGATGGTATAACCCGAACCTCATCACTGCTTTGTAGAGCTCTGCTGCCTGCCCTGTCATGTGTGCAAACCTGCTTGTTGCACCTTCTGGACATGAGTTGGGAGGTACACGACCTTACTCTTTTTATGGAGATCAAGCTTCCTGGCCTCCTGCTTAGCATGTCCCAGGAGAACATCAGTGTTCATGACATTGCTATCAGGTAATGTCAGATTGACTGCAGAAAAAATACACAGAGGAAATGAATTGCTTTTCCTGTTTATAATTTTGCTTTAAATTCACCTTCAGTCAATGGACAGAGGAAGATGAAATTGCAGATTACAAGAAGAACCAGGAGTGGATGGATGAGTGTATGGATGGGATGTTTGAGAAGTGGTATGACAAAATTGATGAAGAGGACTCCGTGGAAGACAGGAGAAAGGTACAATACTTTGCATTTCTATAATACATAAAAGTGTAATCATCAACAAAGATGTGAAATTTTGTTAAGTCTGATGTGCTCTGTCCTCTGTTTTCTTTGACTATGCATAGGCTGCACTTATGTATAGCAGTACTTTTCATTAGATGCTAACTTTAAACATGCTAAGACACTAACAATAGTAATACCAAAATGCTTGTAGTGTAATGTAGTCATTTCATGAACCAATCCTCAAACCCTTCTGAGTTTTATGCTGTTTGTGTATGTAGTTCAGCAATGTATATATATTTGTAAGTAAGTAAATGAAGGAGCTAGGATCTAAGGCAGGGCTTGCTACCAACAGAATGTGTATTGTTAATACAGTTTGAAAAATTTACCTGCTTCTATACACAGATGCACATGTTCATTGCACGCTATTGTGACCTGCTCAATGTTGTCATCTCCTGTGATGGCTGTGAGAGGATGGCACCTTGGCACCGTTACCGCTGTCTGCAGTGCATGGATATGGACCTGTGCAAGACCTGCTTCCTCAGTAAGGATCTAAACTCAATGACACTAATCATTCACTCATACACTCCTAGAGGAGCAGAGGCGTATCTGTTAGAGTTCAGACGAACAGTAATTGTACAAATTCTGCGATGGTTAAGAACTTTAGAGAAAACCTAACTGTACATGTGTATGCATTTTTAACCAGGTGGTGCCAAGCCGGAAGGCCATGAGGTTGACCATGAGATGGTGAACATGGAATATGCCTGTGACCATTGCCAGGGGCTCATTGTAGGCAGCAGGATTAATTGCAATGTGTGTGAAGACTTTGACCTATGTTTTGGTTGTTACAATGCAAAGAAGTACCCCGATAGGTAACACATTTATAATTCAGTCTTTATGTATTTAAAGCGCACATGTAATTTAGAGTTTTAAGTTGTTGGGTTTTTTTTTTTATTTAAATACCCATTTCCAGCCATCTGCCAACTCATCGAATCACAGTCTACCCCATGGTGACCATACGAATCAGCGATCGTCACCGTTTGATTCAGCCATACATCCATAACTACTCCTGGCTCCTGTTTGCTGCTTTGGCTCTCTACACTTCCGAACTGAGTAGTGAAAGGCAAATCGGTGGAGAATCTTTGGACAACACCACCCTGAACCAGATCACAGCCTTGCAGACACGCTGCTCCCAACTTATCACTGATTGTTTGCTCAAGGGGCAGACCGGCAAAGGTAACGTTAAAGCTGAATTTTGTATTTATAGAGTTGCCAAGAGTTACTTGATAACATGCAAACCTTTCAATGCCATTCTCTATGTAGGTCTACGTTCTTCAGCCTTGCTCACTCTGCTGTCCACTAATGACTCTGCTTCGGATAGTGAGCTGTGTCCAGTTTCTCCTGAGTCCTCTCAGGACCTCAGTATGACCACTGACACATCCTCACTCCCTGGCAGCACTGCAGCGATATGCTCCCCATCATCTCCCAGAGACAAGGTAAGGAACATTTAAGTTAAAAAACAATACAGAGACACCATTAAGGGAATTGATCATTACGTAGCAGGAGGTAGAATAGTGAATATGAAATATGGAGTACCATTTTTTTAAAGATTTCGCCTGCCTTTCTGTAGATGAGCTTGCGCTGCACTGCCCAGTAGTCATGCATAGAATTTTGTCTGGATGTTTTAATTCACTTCAAGATCTTATCTTGACAGTGCCTTAGATGTCATTCGTTTAGCCTACCACACGGTATAGGTGTCGCCTATCTTCATTCTGAGATTTTCTCAGAAAAGAAATGGGGTTATTATCACAACGTGTGACAGATCAAAGAATTTATCAACCCTGGAATTGTTAGCCTCATGACAAATCTTGATGTCTGCTGTATCTGCTGCTGTATCTGCTTTACAGGTCATCAAGTGTCAGTTACAGTTTGCTGTAACAGTTTGCTCAAAGTTGTTCTCCTGCCATAGTTGCTTTTTATTTTCTCCTATTTTATGAATTCATGTTCTATAAATACCCAAACAGTTGTACAGTCATTATCCTCCTACCCACAGAGTAAACCGTCAGGTCAGGAGAAAAAGGCAAAGGAGGTGGGTTCTCCTCACTCTGCTCCACCAGAGGTGTCCTCTCCCCCAAGCACTGGTGAGGGAGAAAAAAAGAAGCTGCTTACTCAAGACACTCTGGAGTCTCCCAGCCTTAGTCAGACACCTTCACTGTCCAGTGAGGACCCACTCTCTCCTTTGGTCCGATGTAAGTACTAAGATTACCTCCCAGTGGGTTACTGCATTGACTTTGTTAACTAGTATTTATAACTTTCCCTTAGCTAATTATATTCACCTTGTATGTATTTTACCAGCTGCAGATCCTGGACTAGGAGCTGTAAACTCTCCAACATCAGATGTTGTCAAGGAGACACACGAGAGACTGCCCCAGGTTCCCCTCCAGGAGCATGTGTTTTCAGAGTGCTCCAGAGAGAGGATTCTGGGGCTACTAGCAGCCATGCTCCCACCAGCCATACCTGTACGTGAAACCAAATACAACTTTTTAATGATGAGACTCCACTTAAAAGTGTGAAGTTGATAGTTTGACATTTTAGGAAATATGCTTATGTAATTTTATGCTGGCCTTTAGATGAGAAGATGGACACCCCTCTATTCGTTGTATGTTAAATGTCAAGGCTAGTTCATGGCCAGAGACACTGATTTGTTTGAATCTTGTCTTCTTGGATGGGCATCAATGATAACACTCTAATACTCATTATACTCCTGTTTGTTTAATTTGTACACTTTAAGGGTTGATTGGTTCATACTTAAACACTTCAATTAAAACACTAAATTATTTTCTAATTATTATCTAATATCCACTGTTACAATATTGGAACTTTATTGACATAAAAACATTTTATGTAGTAAAGATATAATTGACATAATCTTTGTTGTATCCTCAGGGCAGCATCCTGTCTCTGCCCAGCCTGAGCTCCATCCTGCCCCCTCTCTTCAGGGCAGTCATTTCCAATGTCGGCTCTCTGAATGAGACCTACCACCTCACCCTGGGACTACTGGGTCAGCTGTTGCTACGAATCTCTCCAATGGAGGCCGACAGTGCTGTCACAGAGGCCCTGGCTGACAAACATGAGCTGCTGACACAAGGAGAGGCGGGCAATCCTGACACCCAGGGATGGAGGACCATTCAGCTGCTCTTCAGTCTAGGAGCTGTTTGTTTGGACAGGTAAAACTAAGAGAGCCTGATGATTAGATACATATTTGAAGTTTTTCCTTCTGATCTTATGACTCCAGATATTAATTTTAACCAATGCGAAAAAATTGAGACCTTTTCTTAACTTGATAAAAACATGTGTAAGGAAGGTCCAGAAATTTTTATTTATTTGTGTGGCTTTCATGTTATCATTTTTATGTGGTTATACTATCTGATCTTACATATGTATCCATGACATTTGATTTCCTTTTCCTTTTGTAAAATGTATAACATTTATCTAAATTAAAATGTTATACAAATTGGCCCCTTGATCAAATTATTCATTTGCATCGCTTTCAGTTTTGGAATTGTGTCCAGTGTTTGTTTAGTTTTCATCATTACATTAATAATAATAAATCTGTAGTGTAATAAATAATGTATTAACAGATATAGAACTTGCACCAGTCTCTTCATCTCACAGCTGTAAGTGGCGAAATCTTTTATCTAGATGTTGTAATTGTTACACTGGTAACTGAAAATTCATTCATCATCTGTTGTTATTTTGTCTTTTCCTTTCTTGTGTTTTTCAGTCGTATCGGCCTGGATTGGGCTAGCACAGTTGCAAACATTTTACACAGTCTTAATGCTTGTCCTGAGTGGGGTCTTGTCATTGCTTCCTTCGCTGACCATTGCATTCAGCAGCTCCCACAAACTTTGAAACGCACCAACCTCTTTACCTTGCTGGTGCTGGTGGGCTTTCCTGAGGTAGATTGACCACATACTTCTGCATAGGGTTGTACGCTGTGTGTCTTGACTTTCTAAACCAATTATAAATTCTGTGTGTGCATCTGTCAGGTGCTGTGTGTGGGCACCCAGACGGTGTTTATTGACAACGCCAATGAACAGCACAACATGATCTTGCTCAAACACTTTACAGAGAAGAACCACGCTGCAGTGGTGGATGTTAAAACACGCAAGAGAAAAACAGGTTAGTGAAGTAGTAGCACTATTATAAGCATTGTTCTGAAATGAAAATGAATTAAGGCCTTTGTGCGATCTCCCTATTTTGATAGTGAAAGACTACCAACTCATCCAGTCTCAGGATTTCACTACGGTCGGCCTCCCAGGGCAGTCAGAGGGCCAAGGCTCCACAAAGACCCTGCTCAGCCGCTACCTGAGGAACTTCACCTCTATTATCAGCCACCTGCTGCAGGCCAGCGAGGACAGTAGTTCTCCTGATGCTGTGGAGGCCTCCTGGGTCCTGTCCTTGGCCCTTAAAGGTCTCTATAACACACTCAAGGTACCTGACTTGAAATTATAGAGTTAAAACGTATTTTACCTTCAAATCATATTTTAACCCATAAGCAGGGAATTCTGGAACTAGTATAGGGAAAAACTGGTTTGTATTACCACAGATTTTGGATGTGTTTTCCTCATTCGATGTTTTGCCTTTGTGTAGAAGCATGGAGTACTGCAAGCCCAGGAGGCTATTCAGCAGTCAGGACTGACCCAGCTGCTGGTGAGGAAGTGCAGTAAGGGAACAGGCTTCAGCAAACTGTGGTTGCTGCGAGATCTAGAGATTCTCTCTATAATGCTCTACTCTTCGAAGAGGGAGATTCACTCTATGGCCCAGGATCCAGATCGAGATCAAAGAGAGCAAGACAAGGAGCATGACTCAGACCACTCCAGTTGCTGCGCTGATGAGACTGATGTCAGCAAAGCCGATCCCCTAGAGGGTCTCGATGAAGAGACAAAGATTTGCTTCCAGGTAATGAGGAAAACTATTAAGAATAGATGCAGAATAAAATTGTTTTTTTTTTTGTTTTTTTTTATGTTAAGCTCCCTTCCCCCTTCTTTCTTTTTTTAAACATAGATCACCCATGATGCCTTAAACGCCCCTCTGCCCATCTTGAGGGCCATGTATGAGTTGCAGATGAAGAGAACGGACTCATTCTTTTTGGAAGTACAGAAAAGGTCAGCATCAGTTTATGTATATAGAATTTCTTTAAAAAATATTTTCTTTACATAAGAAAATGATATTAACAGTAAATATCATATTTAACAATCAAGTCCTTTCTCTATTTTGACCTTGCATTTGTGTTGTTTTTAGATTTGATGGAGAAGAGATAAAAACAGATGAAACAATCCGTACGCTGGCTCAGAAGTGGCAGCCTACCAGGCGACCTCGTTCTGAGGAGAGAAACACCAAAGCTGTAGACACTGATATGATTGTGGTCTCCTGCGTGGTGAGTTTTTCAGAATATGTTTTTAAATGTTATAAACTGCTAAATACATTAAAACAAGTTTCCATTATTGCTCTGCTTGTTGTTGGGATATCAAGAAACATAACTTATGAATGGTTGTGTGGAGCAATAGTAATAATGACAAGAAGAAATGAAAGACTAAGAGAAAGTCTGCATCTTTTTCATATGTCACTTTCTTTGATGCCAATTATTGTTTTTCACCAACAGTCTAAACCCAGTCACTGTGAAAAGGCCACAGAGGAGATTAATGTAGTTGCTCAGAAGCTCATCACCAATTCAGAGAGCGACTTACAGCTGAGTTATGCCAAACAGAGGCGCACCAAAAGCTCTGCTCTCTTGCACAAGGAACTGGATGTACGCAGCAATCGGGCAGTTCGTCAGTATCTGGTGAAGGTCAACCAGGCTATCGCCACTCTGTATGCACGGCACGTGCTGGCCTCCCTGCTGGCTGATTGGCCTGCAGAGGCGGCGCTGAGTGAGGAAGCCCTTGAACTGAACGGTGCGTCACACATGGCCTACATTTTGGACATGTTAATGCAGCTGGAAGAGAGGCCACTCTGGGAGAAGGTGAGACTAGAGAGGAGCATGTGGATTTTATGTTGTGTTTCTGCAATCAACTTTTTCTGAAGTGAAAGTTTCTTTTGCATGTTAAAAACTACAAAATTTAATGTGTGTGTGTGTGTATATCTATTTAATACATATATAGTACAAACATTATTGTGTTTTTCTAATGTGATTTGGCATTTTCCGTTACTGATCAGATTCTCCAGAGGGTACTGAAGGGTTGTAGTCAAAATATGCTGTGCAGTCTTTCACTCACTGCTTGTCAGTTCATGGAGGAGCCAGGTATGGCTGTGCAGGTCAGAGAGTCCAAACACCCATATGACAACAACACCAACTTCGAGGTGGGTATACTATGCTATTTTTTAAATTTTATACACACACACAGAATAAATTTAGATTTGGGCTTTTGTGAAATATATTTTTTGCATTGCTGAACTCTCCACTCAACCACTATACTTTAATTAGTTTGAAAACTGGCTGTTTTTTCTTTGCAGGACAAGGTGCACATCCCAGGGGCCATCTACCTGTCGGTAAAATTTGACTCTCGCTGCTACACCGAGGAAGGCTGTGATGAGCTCATCATGTCCAGCAGCAGTGATTTCCTCCAGGATGTGCACAATTTTAGTGGCTCTCCTCAGAAATGGTCTGATTTTGAGATTCCTGGTGAGGACAAATTTTAAAAGCCATACACTGATCAGCCATAACATTTTGACACCAGGTGAAGTAAGATTGAGTGCGGTCTGCTACAATAGTACCTGGGTGAGATATACTGTATTAGACCTTAATACACATTTTGTCCCCGAAGTTGATGTGATGAAAGAAGAAGGATTTAAGAGACCCTTTGACAAGGGCCAAATTTTGATAGCTAGACAACTAGGTCAGGGCAATTCCAAAACTGCAGCTTATGTGGCAAAAAGGGGTCCAAGGAAGGAAAAGGTTGGCTTGTGTAGTCTGATCTGGTAAAAGAGCAACTGTATCTCACGTTGGTGAAAAGGTAATGTTGGTTCTGATAGGAAGGTTTTAGAACCCACAGTGGATTGCAGTTTTTTGCATGGCTACATAGCTGGAGACTAGTAGGGGTGCCCATGCTGACCTGGGTCCATCACACCTGCAACGGACACATGAGCATCAGAGCTTGACCAGGGAGCAGGGGAAGAAGGCAGAATACTGGGTGCATGTATGTCACTTACCTGGGGAAGAAATGGCACCAGGATGCACTATGGGAAGAAGGCAAGTCGGTGGAGGCAGTGTAAAGATTTGGGCAATGTTCTTCTGGGCACCTTAGTTTCTGCCATTCATGTGAATGTTACTTTGACATGTGCCACCTCCCTACGTTTTGTCGTTGACAAAGTACACCGCTTCATCCAAACATTATTCCCTGATGGCGGTGACCTCTTTTTAGCTGAATAATGTGCCTTGTCATATTAAAAAAATGGTTCAAGAAAGGTTTAAGGAATACTAACAAGTTGGAGGTGTTGATTTGTCCTACAAGTTCTCCAGATCTCGATCATATCGAGCTTCTGTTGGATGTGGTGGAAAAACAAGTCCAATCCATGAAGGCTTCAACTTTCAACTTACAGGACCTAAATCAGCTACTAACAGCTTGGTGCCAAATACCACTGCTTACCTTTGCAGGTCTGGTGGAGTCTATGCCTAGGTGGGTCAGGGCTGTTTCATCAGCAAAAGTGGAACCTGCTTAATTTATGGTAGTTGCCCAAATGTTATGGCTGATCAATGAATATCTCTTTACTGCTTTTACTACATAAAATACTGTAAGCATATAAGCTGTTGTGTAACCGTAAAACATGTTTGAATCATGTTTACATATGTGTCTCTTGTTTTTGCTTCTATTAGGTGATACCCTATACTACAGGTTTATGTCAGACATGAGTAATACAGAGTGGGGTTATAAGTTCACGGTCACAGGTGGCCACAGAGGACGTTTCCAGACAGGTACTTTACATTGGTAGAACAAATACACTGTCATTGTATATTTATGCAGACCTAATTAAATGTTGTTTTTTTTTTTTTACTCTTGTCAGGTTTTGAGATACTAAAGCAAATGTTAGCTGATGACCAGGTGCTCGGTCACCTGCCACTTAGAGACATCTGGGATTGGCAGGTCGGTGTGGCCTGTCGCCAGACTGGGAACCAGAGACTCAAAGCTATTAACTTGTTGCTTCGTCTCCTGCAGTGCCCTTCTCAGACGTAAGCTCAGCCTTGTTTATGCTAGTTCTTTCTCATACTTTGTTTAGATATCTTGCTGTCACTAAAATTAAAACTATAGAGTTATGTTGTAATTTATCGACAATGTAAAATGCACAAACATTATGTACTTATTTATTCGGGCAGCATGCACGCACACTGAGCAACATTAATTTGGCTATGAGAGGCCATTGCTCATTATTACCTCAGCAGTTTTCCCTAGAGGTGCAGGACTGCACCTCCACAAAGGCTTTGCATAAAAGCCTCCATAAATGCCTTGTGTAGTTCGTGGGTGTGGATATTCACCATGGAAATGAGGTAAAGGATGTGTTTTCAGAATTTGCATGTGCAGAGTGACTCAGCCACTGTCTGGTCACAATGACACATTACAAAACTCTTGAGAGGGTATTGCTCAGAAACTGTACACAATGACTTTTGTTCTGTTTCCACATGCATCTGTTGACATTCTGTGGTCACCTTAAATTAGATCTTACGATGTGAACATATGAGCAGAAAGACCATCCATTTACCACTGTTTTTCTCAGAATCTAACTTGTGCTGTTCTGCTTTTAAATAGGTGTTTATCTGTGGTTTGATTTCTTTGCACTCTAGAGCCTGTGAGCTGACCCTGCTGCGACCTCTGTGGCAGCTCTTTATGTCTATGGAAAACAGCCTGAGCCAAGATCCCACCAGTATCACTGTGCTGCTGCCTCTTCACAGAGCCCTCACTGAACTCTTCTTCATAACAGAGGGCCGTGCCATTGTAAGTAATGCACACACAAACAGAAGAACATCTGAAAGAACATGTCATATTGTACACGTGCTAAGTGGCAGTTTAAGTATTTGCCTAATTGTGTTGCTTGTTTTCACTGTGATGAGAACACTATTGACTTAGTAAATTAAACCTAAAGCAGATTCAGCAAACCTGAATGTTTAGAAGATGCGTTTCTTGTCCTAATAACCTTTTTCTATACTATACACTATTCATTATGAGGTAATTTGTATGAACTGATTAAAGAATAATTTTTGCTCAACATCTTTATTCTTTAATAATATCTATCTCTCTCTCTGCCTCTCTCTCTATGTCTCTCTATCTGTCTCTCTGTGAGATGAGCACGTTTTTCCTTCAATCCACCTGTTCTGTGCTGGGCTTAGGGCCAAGGCCCAGCCCTGCCATCTGCCAGACAACCCGGTCTCCCTGCACACGTGCCTGGGAGTATAAGAGATGCTATCCATTTTGTGATATGTATCGGCTCTCTTGCTCAATATTCTTGCATTATTAATTTAGAGAAGTCTTCAGGGTTGTGAGAATGCAGTCAGCCATGAGTTTCCCATCTGTGGGCATGATTGACCCAGGCAGTCTCAGAAAAGCACTACCTTTCCTGTTCGCTTCACTTCTGGTCAGCAAGGCTTGAGGCTGCTGATCTGACAATAAAATTACCTTAGCAGACTTGTCATTCATGACAAATGCTGTGCTCTCATCTGAATGAGCTCAGGTGGAGCAATACATGACAAAAAACACCAGGGGGCACTAGCAGTACTCAGCACTTTTAGTAAGAATGCATTTCCACAACATGCCGTTGTTGTGTTAGCAAGTACTGTGACATGATCTAGCATCTCCATCCTGCAGAGCATCGTTTCAGAGCGTGACCTGTCTTTTATCAGCACAACACAAATGTGTGTGCTGCAGTGGAAGGTAGACTACACTTCCTTAAACACACAGATGGAGATCTTAGCAGAGGTCAAATGAGAGATTGGCAGATACATTTTTCTTTTATACAAGGACACACAAAGAAGTTGTTTGATAAGCTAACCTATCAAACCTTTTCAGATTAAACAGTGAAATTAAGTAAAATATTTGGTCTTAAAAAACTACCTTTGGTGCAGCTGTTACACTAACTGGCAGGTGGCGTAGCACTTTGTTCAAGTGTTTGAAACATTTCAAGTTCAAGAAGTTCTAAGAAGTGCCAGTTCAACCTGAATACAGCAAGTTATTGTGATTCTAAACTGGGTTACACAGATGAGCTCTCAACTGTGCAGGTGTGAACAGTGTGGCACCAACAGGCCCACTTTCACAATAATCCAATCTATAAACCCCACTTGGAGAAAATGCTAAATAGCAGTAAAAACTAAAACTAATAGCTTTGATGAGTTAATGCTAATATTAGTCAAACTATTTAAAGTTTGTTGCCTGCAACATACTGAAATACGTTAAATCTGAGGCACTTCACCTTTCCTTTGAATTATACTTTTAATTCTTTAGGAACTGCAAGCGGAATGTTTGCCTATTATTGCAAGACAGAAGAAATGCCGCTAAACAGTCCATGCTTCCTGATGTGTAATTCTGCTCTTCATGATACTATATATTTTAGTAGGGTATAGATCTGGACCACATGCACTCAGTCAAGCACTTGAACTCTGTCATTTGAAACGACACTGTTGTCGTGCATACAGAATTAAGCCTGCTAGTGTGCTGCTGAAATATTGACTTTTCAGGATAAGACATTACTTTAATGGTTTTGATGGTACCTCAACATATAGAGTACCTGTACGCAGGTTGCTGATGACATTGGTATTGATGCACTCCCCCATTCCATCACAAATGCTTCTTGCACTTTTTAATGATAAGTCTGAACGGTCTTTAGCATGGACAACATGATGTCCATTTCTTTTGAAATCTATCTGAAATGTACAATTGTCTGACCATAGAACATTCAATTCAATTGAACTTTATTTAAACATGTCATTCGCTCCATCAGAAAACTGTAGAATTTCGGCACAGAATTGATGTTCTGCTTCCTCTATGCTACCTTCGCCTATTAGTAATTAACCTGCCAAATTTGGAAAGATCCACTTACTATTACTAGTAAGTGAGAACACTTACTATTTTATAAACCTTTTTTGTGCTGTTTTGTCTCAGGCCTGACCTTTTTTAAAACTCTAAATTAGCTTGTATTTACATTTATATTTATTGGTCAGTGAAATTTTTTTCATTGTGCTCTTTTGTACTTTTTGTTTCTATAGTATTTTAGACAAAGTCACAATCTAGATTGGATTTCAGGTTAAACTAGGCCAACTGGTCAATGAACAGTGTCGCCTTCAGCTGCTCTGTTCACACACAGACAAAACATAATGAGGCTGAACTGTCCCTGGAAAGTTTGAAAATATAAAAATGAACATAAATACTGGAAAACCTTCATTAGCAGTGATCAGGATCAGTGCTCTGCCAACAACTCAGTGCACCATCTGTCACCATCATTCTAAAAAAGTGGGGCCATGTGGAGTTCACAGCCAGGTCCACTCAATGAACTCTCTACCCCAGGAAGTGAAAGTTATATTTAGGACTCAAAACAGTATGTCATGCACTACTGACTTTACAAATTGTCCTAGGATGTTCCGCAGCATAAACATTTGGGGTGCTGTGAGATGGATGTCTGACCAGGGTTCTGGACTTCGTCTCTAGCTTGGCGAAAGCTCTTTAAGGCCAGTCTCAGTCCATTTAGCCTGTATGTAGCCTTATCTGTGTTTCCCTCCTCCTCATGCTTATGCAACAAGAGGTACGTTTCTCCTGCAGGGCTTTAGTGGAAGCATTCTTCAGTTTGTTTATAATTTTGAATGACTTTTCCAACATTCCACAGTTTAATTTAATGCTGAGTTGGAGATGAAGAGTGGTCAGGGAACCAGGCCTCATTTATAACTGAATCCATCCCTTATGTAACCACTCAGGGCACTCGGGTCTGTTTCAGGACGTTCCTTCTATTCATGAAGGCCCTAGAGATTATCTGTATTTCATTGCAAGCTGCATGTTGAAATGTTGCAGCATTTGTTACCAACCTTTGATGTATTTTCCAGGCACAGGGTGTCCTCCAGGAGTACTTGTTAGCCATGACCACTGATGAGCAGCTCACCAATCACACTGCAAAGGTAAGTGCAATATTAACCCCCCTTTTTTTTTTTTTTGTTTGTTTTTTGTTTAATAACCATTGATGCCTTTCTGAATTCAGAGTCCTCCTTTCAGCCAACCCCTTTCAGCTTATCTTTAAATTTTCAGTTAGTGCTTGACATGGATGATAGCTCAGTGAAGCTGTCCCTGCAGTGTTGTGTTATTATTCAACTCTTTTTCTCAACCACGCAGTCCCACTGATTGAACGGACTTCAGTCTCTGTGAGTCAGCTCAGGGCTGGAGACTCTTTTGCTAGTGAATCACCAAGCTGTTGACACCCTGCAGATCCCTCAGTACCCCCTTCCTCTTGTTTTGAATGTGTGTGGGCTGCACTGAGGACTAATGTATTTGGTAATTACAGTCCATTAGCATTTGTGGCAGAGCGAGCCACAGTGTTCTCTGTACGGTGGACTAACAGTAGAAGAGCTCGAAGGCAGTTAAGAGTAAAAGATGATGTGTGGTGGTAAAATAAAATAAAAAAAAACATTGTAGGTGGTTCTGTTGTGCACTTACCTAATACCTGTCATGTTGAAAACCAAACCACAGGTGACTTGGCAGTATCTATAATTATATGAGCACAATGATCCAAGAGTAAATTGGCTAAGGTTCAGAGAACTTGAATCTTCTAAACCCATCAAAAACAAATCAGATTCCCTTACTGGGGATTCACATTTTCATTGAGTTCCTGTGAAGGCATTGACTTGATAACTGATTGTTATTTTTTGATGAGTTTACTGTAGCACAACACAGGTTGCACATTGAGGAAAGCATCTTGTTCATTCCACTGCTTCCTGGGAGATGAATGTTCCTAATGTTAAAGCTGCAAAATATTGATCAGTAAAGCAGAGTAGACAAAGTAATTGGACTTACTTTTATTGGCTGAGCAGAAACATTATTTCAGAGGGATTCTGATGATTCTTCATGTCCTCTGGATGTGTAAATGTACAACTGCTTGTTATAAATGTGCTCATGTGTCAGTGTGTTTACAGGCTGTTCTGGTTGTGAGTCAAAAAACTGCTTTAACATTGTGTCCCAACTCTTCCAAAATGCTGTCAGTTTTTGAGTTATGTAGATTTCTATAAGCTTTGCTGAACTAGTATATTTCATTGGTTACAGCTGTACTGTATTTAACTTAACGAATAATAGATTGGGTTGTTCAATTTCACCTCAGTAAGAATTAGATATTTGCTGTTTACAAGGCAAGTAGTAATTTTGGTCTGAAGATGATCTCAGTCAGACAACTATCAAAGGCCTGAGGATTTGCTCTCTGGGGACTCCACTAGAAATTGAAATGACATCTGACTATTCATTTTTGCACACATGGTCATTGTCCAACATTTTGATTCAAACAAGGTTTTTTATCTGCTGGTGGCAGTTGACAGGTTAAAAGAGGACACACCACACATAAGTCAATACATTCTTTATCTATTCCCCCTCAATTAACCTTTAATCATCATTTAACAGCACAGGTGAAAAACAAAGTTTGTTACATGTTATTTTATGACTTAACTACCCCATTCTCCCTTATTGCACCGATCTGCACCGCATCTGTTACCTTTTTTATGTGCTGATTTTTTGTTTTGTATTTTCTATGTAGGCTCTGAAGAACATCGCTGCCATCAGCCTGGCTATCAATTACCCCAATAAATCTACCAAGCTACTGATAGTGTCCCCTTGAAATAGAGAGAGAGAGAGCTACAGAGGGAAAGACGGAGAGCAGCCCAGAGCGGACTCAGCAGGTTCACTTTTAAACAAGGAACAGTGAGATAAGGCCTCACCTTCTAACAGGATCCCCGCCCCCCCACCCTCCATCCTGGTTACTCTGCACTATTGTGGATATGAGCACTAGAGGGACACTGAAAGAGTGCTTTCCACATTTGTCTATTATCCTTTTTGCCTTAGGGGAATCCAGTGTGTCAGCATGTGCATTCACTCGAACAGTACCACTTAAGGGTGTGTCTTTTTTGGTTTTTGTTTGGTTTGGTTTGGTTGTATGTTTTTACTTGCAGATGCCATGCTAAAGGACTTGAAGTGTGCCAAATTTGCAATCTTCAAGAACAACTATATTAGTTTATTCCTGCCTTTTTTTTCTTCCTAAACCACAGGCACTCTGAGTTACATAGTTGATCATCATGAAAACAGGTCACTTTAGCAACTTGTATGTCTCCGTGGACATGTAGAGCATCCTAAAAATACTGTCCAGGACAGTTGAGTCTCATTAGTCACAACGGGGAGAGAAAAAACTGACCTACTAGCTCATTCTACTGCTTCCTTCCCTCCGTCCTTCTGTCCTATTTCCTTTCTTCATACTTCCCTTATTCCTCTCATCAGTTCCTTTTTAATTCCTTTCTTTTAATACAATTTCAATTAGTATATTGTCACACATATACTAAAGCCAAAATCTGCAACTTTCTGCCAGAGAATTGCACAGTAAAAGCCCCACTTCCAAAGTGATCCATTTGATCAGGTTTGGACAGCATAAAGATGATAGTCACAGTCATAGTAGCCATAGTCTACAGATGGGAAAAAAAACATTAGATCTGAAGGGGAACGGTCATAATATACTATTGCAATGCATTTCTCCATGTCATTCTTTTAATATGTTGAAGCTTTTTCACTTCCTTGCTAGTAAATGAATCTCAAACTCAAATGAATAACAGGAAAAAAGAAATCTTCACAGGTATTTCTTTCCTGATGTTTTTTTTTTATCTAACATGTAATTCAACAGTTTATGAAAGCATTGTGGTGAATGCAAAGCTGGATCATCATTTATATATCACATATATTTCATGATGCCCCCTCCCTACCATCCCTGCCCCAAAATGGTAATAAAGCAAACACTTTTATTTCCCCCTAATATACAGATGTCAAGTCAATCACAAAGTTTAACTGACTGTCACTGTGAAGTTGATACACTGATTAAAAATAGCAGAGACTGGAAAACAGAAACTTCATCCCACTCGGCTAACGCATCAAATATTTGGTAAGCCAAGAAGTTTGATTCTTTGAACACTGAATTACCTCATGTTTTGTAATTACAAAAAAATCATGTGATGCTTCCTTAAATGTTGAACATGACTTTGAACCATCACATTAACCCCACATTTCATAACGCTGAAATCCATCTGTAGCCACATCCACATCAGTCCTGTGTATTTGTTAATTAAAATCACGTTTTGTACATCGATACATCTAAATATCAGTTTAAAATTGAATGAGAAGGTATTATTTTTATTTTCCATTGATAAGGTTCTTTTAGTTGTAGGTCATGGTGGTTTTATACCAAAGAAACCTTTAATTTTGAGCCATGAAATGCCAGAAAGAGCTCCTGATAGTTTATTGTCTATTAATCACATATCAGGTAGCTACCGCGTGAAAAGCAGGAGCAGATTAATTCTTTAGACATTTTCCTGTTTTTAATTTAAGTTAATTTTAGTTTTTCTACTCAAATTAACTCCCTTTTATTATTATTCATTTTTTAGTAGTGGTCTTCAAGGACCATCTGATAGCGCTGTGTTGTTTTGTTTACACAAACATGAGCTGCAGTGAGGAGAGAGGAAGATGTACGTGGCCTCCATTTGGCTTCCACGACGCCTCGCCTATCTACAACGTGCCTATGGTTAAAAATGAAGCAATCATAATTTAACTCATGTTAGCCGAATAGTTAACTATATATTGGTTTACAACTAGATTTTAAAAGAGAAATATATTGTTTAATTTGAATTTTTTTGGTAACTTTTTACTTTTAATGTTGGTTTCTTTTTGTGAGTGCTTGATATTTAAGGGTGACTAATTTGAATGTACATATCTGTGAATATTAATTGCACAGAAGAAAGACTTTCATATCAACCCATGCAAATATAAACTTTGTTGTGCACTAACAGATGGACACTTTAATTCAGATTTTGTATGCATGGCACACTGAAGGTAAAACAAAAAAGTACTGCCTGGGTTGAAATGTGATTTCTAATAAAAATTTGAAATTACTCAAATCTGACTTCTGCTGTTTTTTTTTAATGGGTTGGCTCAACTTAGAATTTCTAAACAACAAATATTGTATTGATCACTCAAGACTAGAGCCCACACGCTCACTCCCAGCAGATACTTTACTCCATGAGCCAAAATCCTCAGCAGTTCTGTTTCCCACTCCTTCTGTCCCCTTTACCTCCAAGGGACGGCTATATTACTTTATCACAGACATCAAGGCATATTGGGTAAATAGCGCTTTCTCCAGTCTAATACAGCTTTTTGCCCAAGTAGCACATAAGTAAGTTGTCTGTTTATTCAGTCCTTAATTGCACACTGGGTTTTAACTCCAAGTCTCCTCAGCCCCTGCTCTGTCTCTCCCCTGCCTTCAATGTGAAGTCTCAGGGCCAACGCTGATGATGGGTGTGATGATCACTGAGGCGATAATGACATCAAATGAAGGAAAATATTCAATAAGTCTCCAGATGATTCAGTGCCACTCTGCGCCACCAAAGCCCCCACTCCAGAGTGAGTCAGCCCTCCTGCCTCCCTACTTTCCCTCCTCCTGCTTCTCTCCCCTTCACTCCTGCTTCTTTTGATTGTTCACCTAGGATCCCAGTGCTCTCATATACCAAAGGTGAAAGGAATCAGCAGCAAACATAAGCGAAACTAGCAAAGGCAGTAATGCCATCATGATGTGAGGATGCCTTGGTAAGCTGGGTAATACTTTGTTGTAACAGGCTGAAGATCATATTTTCCGCTGCCATAAAAATTTCTGATTGTGCTAGAGTCTTCTAGCATTTTTCAGCCAGAAGAAGAGAAATGTTTTAAAATACGGAAGTTAAGTTTAAAAGCATTATTGTATATTTAAATTAAAGCTATAGGGAGCAAGTGGAAAGTTGATGAAGTCGCCCTTTAGGAGCTATATAAGAGCTAACGATCCTTTTGTTTGATCTGCTTATCCACACAAATGTTATTTGTTAAAATGTCATTTACATATCAGTATTACATACCAGCATCCAGATTTTAAATTAGTACATAAGAGAATACTGTAATCAATTATCTAATTATTAATAAATTATAAAATAAAATGTTATTTGTCCCATTCATAAAGCAATTAAAACACTGCTTAGTGTTATTCTTAGTTATATCACAATGTTTTCTTGATTCAAACAACAGACTGTGCCTTTCAAAACACCCTTTTCAAAAGTCTGTAATGTATAATGGGATTTTCCCTAGTAAAAATTCTATTTTCAAAAATGTCACTTTTCATAAACGAGGTTTTGTCACTACACCGAGAATAAGTGTTTGCACTGTTGACCACTGTGACAACGAGGACTGAACCTGCGATTTCCACTTAAAGCCAAGTGCAATAACGTGAAAAGATCCTGTGAAATCAGTTTGGGTCTGGGGGGGGGGGGGGAGTCTAATGCAAGATGGCTTGACATTGTGAAGTATCCCCAAAGTAATAACTAAAATCTGAAGACTTCAATAAGAATGAAACAAGTGAAAACCATGACCTGATCAAGGTGAATCCAACAGAGCGAAAACAAAACTCAACCTTTGTGATGACTGGTATCACCCATCACCAGGAGGATCAAATCAAATTGTATTTTTCCAGCCCAGTATCACAAATATGCCCTGTAAGTAATGCAATAAGGCAATAAAGACTGACTTTTGTTGCATTTTGCTTCTTAAATGTGAAGATTTCATGAAGTATAGGCAAATGATTATGTTACAGTATGGAATACCAAATCTGTAAAATAGAAATGTGGATGCAGTTCAAAGCAATAATTGAAAGGACTGAAAAGCGTGATTGACCCCAATCAATAAGAGGGATTTGTGCTGTGAAACTGTTCTTAAAAGATACAGTATTTTATTTGTCCAGATAAAAACGTCAGATTTAACTGTTTTTCAAAGCGTTGGGGAAAAATGTGGAGAAATATCTGCAAACTTCGCCCACTTATTTTGGTCATGTGAAATGTCAAGGTAACAGGGTGTAACATTTCTTTAAATCCAGAATATATATTTTTTATTCTATTAGGTGACGCCTCAAGAAAAATAAATGGACATGCAGTGATACTGAGAGTAACTTCTTTGAGAGTAACTTCGTCTCTGCAGTGTGAACACGGCCTCCATGACTGAAGCTAGTGAGATTTCTTTCATAGAGCTTGTTTCATAAGACCTTATGCCTCATTTGCTTCTCACGATCATTTCCTTCAGCTGTTTACACACATGAATCACAAACGACCATGAGCTTCAAATGACTCTGACTATTAATGCTTCCCAAAACGTTGCCTTTAGCAGTAAGCACCCTCCTACCCACATCCCTACGTCTATATGCTGCCCCCCCACCCACCGTCTTTGTCTCACATCATTTTCCTGTTTGATCCTTCAGACAAATTAGGCATCTGCAGTTCGACTCCCATTATGAAGGTCATCCGAGGGGGAAGTAGCCTATTTGAATCATCTTTTCTCCATCCTGCTGTGGATCTTCCCTCCTCCTCCCTCCTGTGGGGAGATCTTTGCTGTCACCAGACATATGCTAAGTGTGTTATTTGCATCAATTTTGGAGGTATGCAATAAATGCTTCCTCACATGTGGCCACTTGTTTTGATTTCAAATTGTGTCTGTCGCGAAGCTGTCACCAGTGCAAAAAAGCTCAGCCTTGAAGCTCCACTCCTGTTTGGCAGTTCTCCATTCTCTGGGAGTTAATTCAAGATGTGTAATATAAATAGCTTAATTAAAAGTGTCTGTCCCAGTAGAATTTTGCAGAGCAGTGAACAGGTTTCACATTTGACAAATTATCTAAACATGAAAAAGCTGATTTATTACAAATTGAATTCTACTGTGACTAAAGAGCCTTTTTAAATTCTAAATAAAAGATTTTTGGGGAAAAAAATCACATTCAGGAAAACTGCAAATTGGATTTCCACTTTAAAATGACCAGTTTGCAAGCTTTTTCTTGTGAACCTTTGAACCCATCATAACCTATAATATGATGCTGATAAAGCTGCTACCAAGCTGGAGGAAATTCCACCTCCACCTTCTCATAATGAGACCTACTTCCTGTCACCCTCATGAGACAGGAGGCCAGTGTGGGTCACCTCTCCTGGGGCTCAGGAATAATTGGGTAATTTACGCAGTCCAATGAGACAAAGATGCACCAAAAGCCTACAGCCATATTTAGCAGCACATCACATGCTTTTTCTGATTGAACTGGGAGAGAAGCTTGCTGTTTTTGATCTAATTTCTCACCTGTCTCCTATCTGGGTTAGAGGTGGGCTTTTATTGGAACAGCCACCTGTGGCACGGGGAGAAGGTGGACTATAATGGATAGCTGGGGCTTCCAACATGACAGCCCTGCTGCAGAGCCTGTTAGCTAATATGGATCATTAAGAGCAAGGTTGTGTGGGACTATAAGAAGATAGTGGCTCTAATGTGATGGGGAGGAGAGGAAATGGACTGCTGTGCCGTGGCCTGAGATTGTTTCCAGTGAAAGGGCACATGTTCATTCCTGACCCGGGTAATCAGTGGTCACCAAAAGCCAAATTAGCTTGATGACAGGCTGGCTGACTGACTCCAGATCAGTGCTAGTGTGTAAGGGACAAACCAGAGATTGGACTCTGTGATATACATTTTAAACAAATATTCACTATTTTAGTTCTAACAGCACCTAAACACCATTTAGTCTCTTAATCTTGATCCATTCATGTACTACAGTCCAGGTCGAATAACTTATGTCATGTAATCAAAAATGTTTTTTGGAAACAGTGACAGAACAGCAAAAGAAACAACCTTGTCTCTTAATAATTGTGTTCTTGTGCAACTAAACTCCAAACAGGCTCACATTTATAATAAGTACATGATTTTGCCAGTTGTAGGAAGGTGGTTTGGCTGGATGGTTGGTCTATAAAGCTCAGTGTTGTTGCTGACCAATGACAACTCAAAGACTTTGGTATTGATTAAAGCTTGTCTGTTAGTGCTTAAACACAACCATCAAAAGTTCAACAAAGCTGTACTTGTATGTTGTAGTGCAAGAGAATAGATGTGGTGGATGTTGTTTGATGTACTTTGAATAAGTTGTGAATGGGCATGAGAGATCATAGACAAAACCTTTAAAGATTGACTCAGATGTCGATGGTCAAAGGTCTGTTTCCGAACTTTATACTAAGCTGAGCTTTTCCAGAGACGAGAATGGGATCCACTCTTTCTGCTGATATTGTATTTCCCAAATTGTCAAACGATACTTTTAAGCTTGCGCGAGACCAGCGCATGTTTTTATTCATATTTTACCAGCACAACCAAATGTTATTTAGCCACCTTCAGACTCCTACAGTGTTGAGTCTTTCTGCAGTTACAGCATAAACAGAAGAAATCAGTGACTCTTAAACTTCAAGTGGGCTGTCAGTGGCATTGCCTTTTGTTTCTCAAACAGATATCAATCACTGTGGAGCTTCTGGGTTTTGTTTCTTTCATTCTTGGTGGAAAACATCTCAAGGCTTGTAACAAGCACAGATCAAAGAAGAGATGCTGTTGTGATAAAGTGCCATCAGCTGTGTAGTGTTTGCAAGCTTTGCTTTTCACTGCTCACGTGTGACACAGGAGGTTCACTTGTTGTGATGTCATTTCTGGTAGGTGGTTGTCAGGTGGCGAGAAAGGGCTGAATGTTCATAGAGAGTCATAAAGCCTCCATTAGTCCCAGCTGCACGTCTCCATGCTGTAGAAGCGGATGCCCACGCCAGGTGAACCTACCAACCTGTATGCCTGGAGGATGGCAGTATCTCTTTTTTATTTTTTGAGATGCTGCCCTCTCTTTCTTTTCTCCCTGCCTTCGTCTTCTGCTCTACTATTCATCCTTTGTCTGTGTTTTTCACTGTTCTCATGAGTTCAAATAAACAAGTTCTGGCTGCAGTCATGAGACATTTTATACAGTTATTCATGGGGAAATATACAACTGTTGATCCTGTAGCTTTGTTAATTAACTGAATAAGAATATCAGTGTTTTATCACCTTTTCAACCCCGTTTTTGAATTGTGAATTTTCTAATTTCAAGAGTTCAAACATTTGTGCTGACTTGTGTTAAGGCTTGAAATATTCTCATTGTACTGAAAAATGGTCACTTGCGATAATTTACAAACAGAACTACCTGTTCAACATGTAAAGGTCTTCACATATTCGGCTTCTCTGACACTGGGCAGAAAAAGGTTGAATCAGCACCACCTTGATCAGCTTATACAACAAAATACACAACTCACACTGTGTAATTTCATACAGGTGTTTTTGAGTAAACATTCTGTTGGAGATCTGTCTCCTGCAGGGGATTGGCACGATGTTCCTTACCCCTCAAATCCACACACTGGGCCTCATGAAGGTGTTAGATAAGCGAGAAGGATGGGGACAGGAAGGGATGATGGGGATGAGCAACAGAATGCATCACGCAGCAAAGAATCTCCAGTTCTGCTACGCAAGGCTGTACAAAAGCTGTAACTCCACCGGAATTTGAACCCACATTCATAAAACACTGTTCAACTGCAACACCCTCAGCTGTCTAAGTCCTGTTTTCAGGAAGGACAAACTGGCAAGTTATGATCCAAACCATGCGACAAGTACTTTTGTTTATGATAGTGTAGTTATAGCGCAGGTCATTCAGCTAATGAAGTTAATAAGCTGTGCACATCTTCAGTGACCTAGGCTCATCTGCCTTGTTTTATTAAAAGAGTATTTTATGGGAAAAAAGTACCACGCATGCACAAGTTTGAGCCTATGCAAGAAGGAGAAGTGTGTCACTTTCTGCCTGCATTGACTTATTTTAGCTCAGGTGACCTTGGTTTCAAGGGAAAGGTCAGACCACGTGTGTAGAAGCACAGCTGCAGTAATCTACAACCCATACACACATCCAGCTCACACATGTATCTGCCCTATATGAATAATGAAGCCACGAAACCTGACAAACTGTTAAGAGCCTCCTGCAATTCATCCCTCCCTACTGCTACCAGACATCCCCTCACCCCGGATTCAGGTCACACTTTGATGCACAGCAATGTGCTGCAGTGGTCTACTTGTAACTCTATCATTAACTCGTTGCCCTGCTACACAATGTGTTTTTCTTTTTGAGTGTTGACTGTAGTAGAACTCTATCAGGTTCAATGTCGACAATGGTCCAGTGGAGTCATAGCGGTGAAAGATGATATCTTAATTCCTACATTTTTATTGAGCCCTCCTGGCCTTAACAGACACAGAAGCCTCAGCATAAGTGAACAGGAGCTGGCCATTAATACTTAATGGCCGTCCCCATTATTACTTGAACTTAGAGCAGCAGAGCCCTTGGCCTATGTTTTTGCATCTATGTGCTTTAGTGTTTTTGCTGAGTGAAACCTTTTTATTTGCAGATCACCAAAGGAAATGGTCTTAAATTAATGTTTCTCTAATGGCTGAAAATTGTAGGAAATTTTAATGTCAGCGGGAATGACTCTGGAAAACAAATCATTAAAAAACTAAAAGGAAAAATAAAACCAGACCATCATGTAGTTGGGATTTCCCTTGTGCAAATTGCCACCTTTTTCTGCTGAGAGAGCGAGGAAGGCGTAGAAGGAGAGGCATGGAGATATTGTACTCACACTGTAAACAGCTTTCTGGCTGTCTGTCACAGACAGCTGCTTTGTCCCTGCATTTTAGACATGGGTGTCTCAGCCACCTGTGTTAGACCCTGCACATAAACCGTAACATTTTCCATTACACACACTGTAATAGAGTCCAGGAATAAGCGGTGCAGATGTGGAGCCTTCTTTAAACACATCCTTATAGTGAACTTTGCTTTTAACACACCTGAACACCTTTAAAGTTATTGGTTCCAACTCAGTCGTTTTTTTTCAGCGAGCACTAACACACACACGCGAACATTTATGCCCGACTGCAAAGGTGGATTTATAGCACTAATGCTGCATGTAAGACAAGTTTACATCAATAGCTTTGCCTCATCTGAGGACTAACCATATATTGGAACTAGTTGACTTGCTCATTACCATCTAAATTAGAGTCTGATGACTACATGCGTTCTTATACTTTTCTAATATCCTTATGTTGGTTGGAGATAACTGAACAATAGAGAAGGGGTTTTGTGACTTTGCATAACAGAAACAATTAACTTAAACACACATATCTAGAAGTCCGAGTTGTGTCCTATAAAGTATGTGTCATTGGTGTCTTCATAAAGCATCCATCAAAGTCATTCCCTGAGCAGCAAATCAACTACATTAATCTTGTATTTATCCTAAAGGATAATAGCTGCCCTTCTTTTCCTTCTAAGGTAACAACCAAATTACACACACTAACAGTGTGTGTGACACACAGAAACCAGTCTCTATTATCTCAGCCCTCTTTGCATCCAGTGTCCATCCCTGCTCGCCATTATTTGTTAGGCAAATATCCTACATGCTTCAGCTTGGCCAGACTTCAGCTAATGTCTTTCACTGGGCCTGCTATCAGGATTCTTCTGGTTTCATATTAAAGGGGATCCTACATTTAAAAAAATGATTACACATTTTTACATTATGCTTCACTTTCAGAAAGACTGGGACTTAAGAGAAAGCTCACTATTGAGTATGAATCAATACATAAATATTTACACGGCACATGTAAAGTTCCAAAAGAACAACATGTACAAACATCATAATACAACTCTTTTTATTGGACATTTACACGCACCCCCCCCCCCCCCCTACACACACAAACACACACACACACATTAAATGGTCCAATAAAAATATGACCTCAACCTCAGATAAAGTAATTTTAATGATGAGTGTTTTTACCTTGAGACCAAACTTTATGCAAGGAAGTCGGCAGTTTCTTCGGAAAATGACCAGAGGGCTTGTAGAGATAAAACACTTCTTTCCAGGATGACCATGACGTTGCCAATCTGACCCTCTGGAAAGTTCAAAGCACATGTTTTGCAGCACATTTACCCAGCTCCTGTAGTGTATACGTGCTAAAGCGGAGGTGGCTCTAACACTTCTGGTCATGTGACCTTGGCAAGAAGCTGAATTTATACAAAGAAGAACACAGAATGAAAAGGCCAAATCTACACTCTTAGCATGCAACTCAGCCTTTTCTGAATAAACAGATGACATCATAATGGGAGTATTTTCCCAGGCTTGACCAAGCAAAACCACAGAGGACATTACTTGTGATGAGAAAGCTGTCTGTGTAAAACCTATGAAGTCCATTTTTACAAATAGGTTTTTCTCAGTCCAAGAGGAGAAAAGAATCTTCCAATAGTTTAATCTGTTTTGTTTAATTGTGGTGCAGTTTTCCCTGTTTTATGTAAAACAAAAAAGTTGTTTATTTACTTTAGTCAAGAACTTTTAAAGCTTTGATTTGCCTTGGAAATACTGTCTTGGCATGTTTTTGTAGTTTCTGCCATGTTTTAGACACTTAGCATCCTGTCCTGCCTCGGGTTGTTCTGAGCTGTACTGTACTGAAAGGGGCTTTGCATCTGCCCTACGTAGGGAAGCTGTGTTCTGCTGCATGTGTCTGAATCTGCACTCGGAGCCGGGAAGAGAGCAGTGTAATCAGGGCAGTGTTTTATTTAAAGACTGTAACGTGGGCAGCAGCAATCCCCAGGGGCTTCGATGCTTCACAGCAAAGCTCTCATAGAGGTGATCAGACCTCCTACTACTAACTTTTAACACCTCAGCCACTTTCTAAGTGAACTTCAGATCTGGTGATATCTGAAGCTGGATTGCAGCTTCCTCAGAGTGTGTGATGGTTTCTTTGCAGCATTAAAATTGACAATGCAGGGATGGAGAAGTTTCAGGTGGGAGAGGAATACATCTGTTTTCTCCCTCAGTCACGTATGTCTGAGTGTGCAAACTCACTGACTTTGTGTGTTTCAGCTGTGCTGTAAAGATGTGGGTGGAAAAGTGGTTGTTGTCGTGCTTGTAAAAGCATGACAAGTTATTTGTATGTTTCGGTAGGTGATGGAGGCTCTGCAGCCGTAATAGCAACACCAACAAAAAGTACATTTGGTTCAGTACAACAGCTGCAACACTGAAAGCTACAAACTGCCGTAGAAACTCACCAAGCAAAATGCAATGATTCATAAATTCAGTGGAAGGTGGGTGTAGCAAAGGAGGTTCTGCACAAATAATATTTCCACAAAGCCCCTAACTGAAGACTCGCTGAATGTATAAGCAGCCATACTGTATAATGTACTTTACTACTGATAAACTACTGCTCAGTGTTTTCAAGTGTTAGTCTTAGGGCTGTGACACACCACGGTCAGTTGCTGTCCAACGTTGGGCTGCCAGGAAGTGTCCATCTGTGTACTTTTTGTGTCTAGAGGGAACCCCATCTGCTGCTTTTCAGCCAATCCAACATGTTAAATGTTGGATATGTGTTGGTCCTGTTGGTAAGAGACGTCCTCCAACTAGACATCCTCAACTAGCTAGAAACTGTCTGTGGTGAGCGAGAGTGGTGTGAAAATGATAAGCAGAGGCTGCTTTGTATGCAGTTTGTGTTGGTTTTGGTCACGGCTAGTTCTTGTTCTTGTTATCTTGGTGTGTGACAGCCCAAAAAAAATCACCTAAAAATCATCAAATCTGATCAAGAAAACCTGCCTACAGACAAAGATGGCAGATGAAGCTTTACATCTCAGCACAAGATGGATGTTAGGGAAAAGCTGATTGGAGCTAGGCAATAAGGTTGAGTGGTTAGGGTTAGAAAAAGACACTGGTCACATCACAAAGAAGAAGAAGCTGATTGTGTAAATTGATTTTCAGGTTTTTTAACATGGACACGTGGTTTGTTGTTTCATATAAAGACACTTAGAAACACAGCCCCGATTGCCGGCGTGCTAGATTTGTAAAGGTGTTAGGGTGTTAGAAGTCTTTGCAGAGCCTCTACTTTGCAGCATCACACATACACAGAGCAGTTGGCCATTCAGGTATAAAACAGAGGGGCAGAAGGAGGAAGTGTGGGAAATGTTAGACGTTTAATGTATAATCTGCGAGAATGGGGGACCAAACACTGGTCTTCAGCAGTAACTAGCGAAGGAGTTAAAGAGTTATTAAAAAGCCCTTCTGATTACACAACACTTTCCTAAGAATATTTTAATGTCTTCTTGTTATGGTGTTACATAAGTTGTCATCCTGGGCCTACGCCTAGTTGACAACGCCATTGTAAACATGCATAAATAAAGTGAAAGTAATAACTTAATGGAACTTAAAATGTAAGGGAGAGTGTAAACTTTCAAGATATTTTTTTCAGCAGTTTTAGAGCAAGTGGAGGGTGAACCTGCCTCAGACTCCAAATGACTGTCAGGCACGCTGATGACTAATTTCTCCCCTTATCAGACACACCACTGCTTCCTGAGCTATTTCCCATCTGGAGGAATAAACCTGCTGGTGTTCTGCTTGTTAATGCTGCCATCAGCGAAGCGCTGGCCTCACAGTGCCAGGATATACTCCACACTATTTCTGCACTGACTGTTTCTCAAGCTGATTCCAACAGCAATCAAACTCGTCCGTGCACTGCTACCCTGTCTTTTATTATCATCCGTACTCCAAATTTGCTTTAGTTTTCACCTTCAAGTACAAATACAGCATTTTGATTTGAAGAGCTGATGTCGGAAAACACTGCTGAACGCGGCTGCACTTGTGCAAGGACAAAAACAATCCCTTACCAATAACCAAAACTACAGTTGTCAAACTCCTCTGTCGCTATTCATTCTTCCCTGCAAAAGGTGAGTATAAAAGCTGTGTGTTCTCATTATAGCAACACACACGAACCATAGAAGAACATGTATACTTCTCATTTTAATTTCCTGTGCTGCAGATCATGGTTATAAGAAATGAATTAACATGTTTATTAAATCCAGTGTTTTCTTTCTACACATAATTTTTTTTTTTTACCTCCACTGCAGTAAAAATTCTTTTTACCTTAATCGTGCTGGACACTGAAGTGCTTGGCGCAATTACTAACTAAAGTGAGGAATCACCGAGAACAACTTTTCAGTTTTTTTATTTATTTCCTGGTATCACATACTAGGTATTTGAATGGTATTTCATATCAGTGGATTGTTATTATTAATGTATTAGTATCTACGGTAAGTATTAAATCTTGTGGCTTCATATGGGCAACTGATCACAAATCTTTCTTTCTGTATCTGTTCCTGTGCTGAATAATTATGCCTCCTTGAACGTTTTTTTTTTAAATAGTTCAGTATTTCATTTTATATATGCTTAAATAATTCTATATTTATTTTAATGTAACTAGGTACAATATTCAGCATACAAAAATCAATAGTTTAATATTCAAGTACAGCAAACTCAAGTTACTGTAGTTCAAGTGCAGTATTTAAATTCCCCCCCCTGATGAGCTTACCCATAATAATGGAGCTCATAAAAGAGGACACATGAGCAAAAACAAGCGGTCCGGTTCATCATGTTCATGAGTCCCTAGCAATAAAACTTGTGACTCTTAATTTGGAACCATAATATTTGGCCAAATAAGTGGAGAATGACATTTAATTTAATGGAAACCCACTGTGTTTATGAGAGAGAATGATAGATAGAAGAACACAAGGAAATCTATAAAACCAAAATGTAAGGGGGAGTGTGTGTCTTTGTTTCCATGTTGTTCCCCACTCTTCAGCCCAAAGTGCTCCAGCTCAGCTCACACCTTGTTAAGCTGGGCTGTCTGCTCATCTTGTCCCACCCACAGACAAGATGCACCATTCTCCTAGCTTATGTGGCTCTGTGCCTGTGCATGTGTGTGTGTGTGTGTGTGTGCGTGTGTGTGTGTGTATACACGTACAGTTCACATGGGTGCTTCTGGGTGTTCTTGCTACTTTTTCTCACATTAAATGTTGTGAATTTCTATATATAACAATGTCTGCATGTATCTCCTCTTGTAGTCTTTCTCTTGATAGTCGTCGCTGCATAAATCTCAAGTGATGCGTCATGAATACCGTTTATGTCAGATAACACTAAAGTAAACAGTGGCTCTTCCAAGCTGCCTCTTCCAATGATTGAGGGCCAGTACATGTGTAGTGTTTATTTGAACGACCTGTCTACTATAGAGGAAAGTCACGGGCAGTTCTTAGTACTTTAAATAGCAGACGTTAGCATTAAGTTGGGATTCTGTCCAAGGGAAAAAGATGGATAGATAGAGAAATGAGAAAAGAAATGAGGTGTCAGATCTCAGGGGCTTTTCTAGCCTGACTAGTGAGACTATAAAAAGAATGAAACTTCCCAGAGGACAAGCACTCTGTGAGGTATCAACATCCGCTGCAAATCCCCGACCTCTGTCACAATCACTCCTTTTCCCCTGCTTGTACCTGCAGCCAGGAGACTTGTTGATGTCAGAGTCAAAAGAGAGGCAGACTGAACCTTCCAGTGATATTATGACATGACAAATAATCAGGACTAATTATCTGTCTTACGGTGATGATATAACAGCTCATTAAAGCTTAACAAGACTGAAATGATACCCTCTGTCCCCCTCTGTTAAAATACATGTAGTAACTGCCACTGATGAAGGGAAACATCCAGACAGGCACCACCAAGAAACCAAGCGGGTACAAACTCCCATTAACGACTGAATCATGCTTTGGTTATTCCGGAGAAAATAAGACAAGAGAGGATTGTTTTTCCACTGAGTCGTGATTTCACTTACAGCTGATGGTAAAGATGACTGGAAAAGCACTTGATGTAAAAGGTCTGTAGTTTATGGTTTGGAAAGGACAGCACCGCCATAAATTAATGACTGATTTATAGTTGAATTACTCTTGTAATGTGTTTATGAAGTTAGTGTCCTTGTCATTTTAAGTGGAGCAGCTCCAGAGGGTGCTACATCAGTGTGCAGTGAGGACAAAACAGCAACACAGGGGTATGACTATGTAATGAAAACTTTCTTTTCACACATAGTAAAAGCAAAGTTGAGGAAGTGAACTATAGTTTGGAGAAGAAAATTATGAGAGTAGCAGCATAAATGGAAAGAAAAACATCGGCGGAAGAAAGGCTTTTGCTTCTGTTAGGTACTGACTGAGGGGGCTGCAAAATAATATCCCAAAAATCCAGAAAGAATTATCTATGAAAGATCCAGCTAAAATGAGAAACACCTTTCAATTGCTTCAAAAATGTAAGAAGAAAGATGATTTAAAGTAATTTACTTTGGATGTTTACAAAAATATAAACCAGGTTTTCTAAAATTCATGCAGCACATTTTACCATTCACAACATTATGGCTTCTCCATCAGTTGTGTAGTTGCCTAAAGCAGTGATGTTTGCTCTCTGTTTCTCTCTGTCTGAACTGTAGCTTTAGTGGCGTTAATGGGGATTTTTGTGGATGACAAGCAGATAATCCATTTCCAGCCCACAGTTTTATAGAAACTCGGACTTTCTGAATCAGTTTTAGAAGAAATTGTCTTTACTGTCTTTTAGTTATATTTACATTTATGAACGCACAGTAAAATGTTTCAGGAGTTGGCTGAATGCTGCTGCGTGTGAATCCCAGAATTAATGTAAATGAGTGCAGTGGCTATGAGACTGTGCAGCTATAAAATCACCCTGACAGGTGATTCCTTTCTCTATATTCCAGCCTTTATGTGAAATTAACTCTCTCCCAAACCTAAACCGTGTCCCACACAAGCAAGCGACAAGCAAACCCCGGTTAGCGGCAAAGCTAAAGAACATTGTATTAAAATTCATGTGTGAGAGCCGAACTGTTTGTCTGCTCTTTGTTATAAACATTCAAATCATTTTTATATTTGCTTCACGATATCGTGTCAAAACTTGTTTTCCTTTGTTATGGGCCTGTTTGTGTTATGTTAAATCTGATTGAGCTCTCTGCTGTAGGGTAACATGGGAGCGGCCTGTTGCCAGTTTGATTTGCATGTTTGTCCTGGAAGGTTTATTTTTGTTCATGAGGTTGTTTTCTCTGTGTGAAGGCACAGTGCATTTACATGTGGCTCCATTTGGTACTGATTGCCTTAACTGTAGCTTTAGAGCCAGGTGATGGGTATGACTGTAGGCTACTGTATTACCATGTTTCACCTGACAATAAACACTGCATTTTAAGATGTCGTCATACAGATGAACCATATTTTCACTGTTAACAGAGAAGCTGATAGAGAGAATTTATTGTAGCCATTGGCAGCATCTTGGTTCTTTGATCCTTCAGGCACAGGTGGTTGAAAAGTTGGTTTTACGAATAAATGTTAGAACATATACCTTTAGTAAGAAGTATGATTTTTATTAACCATGTCCCGGAGGTTCCCCTCATTTGGAGGGGTTTTATTAGTGGCTTTTAGCTCATTGTTTCCTGGCCCACAGTGTGACTCAGATTAGGTGACTAGCTATTGAACCTTAGTTGCTAAAAAGAGCCAGATAGTTTGCACAGAAGAAGCCAAAGGCAAACAAGTCAGCTAAAAGCAGAGTGAGGATAGACAACAGGCCAGGAACACAACTTCAAATAATTTATTTTATTGCTTTATATCAAACCATGGGTTATTTAATTAGACAACTCCTAGTTGGTTTAAAAGAAAAGAAGACTTTCCCTCATCAGTGTTTAGTACGTAATGGGTAAAACATGAAAAACTTGTTCTTACAGTGTTGCACAAACCCAATTAAAGCCCAGGAGACAAAGTCATAAAATATGGCGTTGCTGGTGTCAGACTGGAATGAAACTTCTCCCAGAGTCACTCTGCACTTTCAGTCGCACTCGAGTGATGCCTAGGCAGGACTCAAAGAGAGGAAGTGAGATTCTCTCTGATTATTTGAATAAGGTAACACATTTATTCTGAAAGGGGAAGTGTTGATATTCAAACTGGTGAGTTACAATCCTCACCCAACTATTTCACACTGTTTGTTATGTTCCAAAAACCTGACTCATGTCCGAGTACTAATTAAACATCAACACTTTACTTTCTCTGGGGAAGGAAGTCCCTATATGACGAGTCATCCTTAAGCTGCCAATGCTCTGCTTGCTTTGCATTGTGGCACTGTGGACCAATGAAGAGATGGCGAATGGAAGAGGTGCTGACAGTGAGGAGTATTAAAAACAGAGGGAGGAGAGAGCCATGTCCCCAGTGGACACAGACAAGTATACGTACATGCAGCACACACACACACAAACATAGAGTGAGAGGAAAACCTCTCCTGGGATGACTCCTCGTCTGCCATGGTAACTTTAGGTGCTCAAAGACTAATAACAATTACTTTCTTGTTAGGAAGCTTGATCCATGCACATCAGGAGATGTCCAAAAGCCTCTTAAAGGACTAAATAGGCGCAATTTGCATCCTGCTTAGGCCTCATCTGTATCTTATTAAACCGCATGAAAGAAAGAAAGCGCTCAATACTCACCTTCACTGCCCAACACCAAATCACAAAATTATTGAATGGACCATTTGCAGTATCTACAGTTTGAATGCTAATCGAAGCTAACAGTTAAATGGGGAAAAATATGAGAAGAAGTAAACTTTCTCTCTTCTAAACCACCAGGAGAGCATGGAGAGCAAACCCAAACCCCACTTTCAAAGAATCTCGTGCAACAAATTGACAGTATCTCCCTGCACTCTTCCTCATTTGAATCTTGTGCATCACCTGCTACTCTCTAACTGCCCCCCTCCCTCAATCGCGCTGTCTATTTCCCAGGTCACTGATTGGTAATTGGAGACAGCAGACAGCAGTCTGACAGCAAGTGACAGTCTCCACTGTTGTTGTGCTCTGTCTGTTGTGATGTGGACAAGCGTGTTCATTGGTAATTTACATAAAACATCTTGGGGGAATGAGCGACCTGGCATTTGATCCTCTTTAATGGCTCAGTCTGTCACTGGTGATGATTACAGTGGAGAAACGATTAGAAAAGGCAGGGGAATCACACAGGAGCAGAAGTGACTTTCAAGAAGCAATTATTTTTGCATGAATAAGTTTAATCCTTCAAACCATCACTTCTTAAATTTGTAGAAAAACTTTTCATTCTTTAGTCTTATAACCAAACATTAGTGGGAATTCTGCCAATTTTAATCACAGCAAGGAAACAGCCTGACTTGTGAGTTTGCTCATCACCGTTCGGTCAGTGTATTTATATCAGCAGCTGTAATGTCATGCTAGAGTTCAAGGTTTTGAAACCTCTGCACTTGTTGACAGCTTTTCGTGCTGGAGTTAATTGGTGTAGATGAACTGTCAAATGAGCAGCCTCTGGCTAATGCTGAGGAGCTCAGGAGCAGATAGAGGGAGCCTTCAGAGGTTGATCATCACTGCTATTAATAGCATTAGTCTGAGCGAGCAAAAGCTGAAAAAAAATTCAATCCATCATCTGGACCGAGGAACAGCATCAACATTTACTATTCTGCATTCTCTCTTTGTCTGAGGACAGTTCAGCACTTGTTGTGTTTCTTTTTTGGTTCAGATTGGTTATTATTGCCACAAAAACCAAGTACATTTTAAAGTTTATATGCACAAAGTCATTATCAGGATCAGATGTAAGTCTATGTCTTTCTGACATAAGATTATTTCATTCTTCTAACTGAAAGAAGAAGCTGCTCAGATTCATAGTTACTGATTAAACTGTTTTGTCTCAGTTAATCGTTTCTCTAATGTCTCAAGTACTCAGTGTAGAGCAGAATTGAAAGGATGTTAGTACACAAAATCACTGAGGTGTCCAAAGAAACAACAGGTTTCGTTCAGAAAAACATGAGATGGAAAAATCAATTAGCAGGTTCAGGAAGGGGTGTCTGCACTACTGTCAAAGCATCAGTAGTGTGTCAGTAAATGTGATAACCCCACATAAAAACTCCAATCCCAGGGTTGTTGGTTCAATTCCCAGCTTCTCCTGTTTCATGTTTGAGTGTCTCAGAGCAAGACACTGAACTAACTTAACTGATCCCAGTGAGTGCAGACCAGCTGCATAGAACCTCCCCCATCAGTGTGTGTGATTGTATGTGCGTGTGATTGTGTGTTCAGTGGGTGAACGAGAAGCAGTCTAAAGCACTTTAGGTACCAATAAGGTAGAAAAGCGCTATGTATGTGAAGAAAATTTACCATTTACCATTACAGTCAAACATGTCTACAAAGGTGAGGCATAATTTGAATGAATGCATTTTTACGAATGTTGTTGTTTAGCAATTTGTTATTTATTCATTATTCAGCTTAAGCATCTTCTTCTTCTTTTCCTTTCGGCTGCTCCCTTTCAGGGGTCGCCACAGCGAATCATGTGCCTCCATCTAACTCTATCCTCTGCATCCTCTTTTCTTACACCAACTAACTTCATGTCCTCTCTCACTACATCCATAAATCTCCTCTTTGCTCTTCCTCTAGACCTCCTGCCTGGCAGCTCCAACCTCAGCATCCTTCTACCGATATATTCACAGTTTCTCCTCTGAACATGTCCAAACCACCTCAATCTGGCCTCTCTGACTTTATCTCCAAAACATCTAACATGAGCTGTCCCTCTGATGTACTCATTCCTGATCCTGTCCATCCTCGTCACTCCCAAAGAGAACCTCAACATCTTAAGCTCTGCTACCTCCAGCTCTGCCTCCTGTCTTTTCTTCAGTGCAACAGTCTCTAAGCCGAACAACATTGCTGGTCTCACCACCGTCTTGAACACCTTTCCTTTCATTCTCGCTGATACTCTTTTATCACACAACACACCTGACACTTTTCTCCACCCGTTCCAACCTGCCTGCACTCGCCTCTTCACCTCTTTTCCACACTCACCGTTGCTCTGAACCGTTGACCCTAAATACTTAAAGTCCTGCACCTTCTTCACCTCTGCTCCCTGTAACCTCACCATTCCACCTGGGTCCCTCTCATTGACACACATGTATTCTGTCTTGCTGCGGCTAAGCTTCATTCCTCTGTTTTCCAGAGCAGACCTCCACCTCTCTAGATTTTCCTCCACCTGCTCCCTGCTCTCACTACAAATAACAATGTCATCTGCAAACATCATAGTCCAGGGAGATTCTTGTCTAACCTCATCTGTCAGTCTGTCCATCACCAGAGCAAACAAGAAGGGGCTCAAAGCCGATCCTTGATGCAGACCCACCTCCACCTTGAACTCCTCTGTCACACCTACAGCACCTCACCACTGTCTTACAGCTCTCATACATGTCCTGCACCACTCTAACATACTTCTCTGCCACTCCAGACGTCCTCATACAATACCACAGCTCCTCTCTCGGCACCCTGTCATACGCTTTTTCTAAATCTACGAAGACACAATGCAACTCCCTATGACCCTCTCTGTACTTCTCCATCAGCGTCCTCAAAGCAAATACTGCATCTGTTGTACTCTTTCTAGGCATGAAACCATATTGCTGCTCACAAATGTTCACCTCTGCCCTTAGCCGAGCTTCCACTACTCTTTCCCACAACTTCATTGTGTGACTCATCAGCTTTATTCCTCTGTAGTTGCCACAGCTCTGCACATCTCCCTTGTTCTTAAAAATTGGTACCAGTACACTTTTCCTCCAGTCCTCTGGCATCCTCTCACTCTCCAAGATCTTGTTAAACAAACTAGTCAAAAACTCTACTGCCACCTCTCCTAGACACTTCCATACCTCCACAGGTATGTCATCAGGACCAACTGCCTTTCCACTCTTCATCCTCTTCAATGTCCTCCTCACTTCACTCTTACTAATCTTTGCTACTTCCTGCTTCACAACAGTCACCTCTTCTACTCTTCGTTCCCTTTCATTTTCCTCGTTCATCAAATCTTCAAAGTACTCCTTCCATCTTCCCATCACACTCCTGGCACCTGTCAATACATTTCCATCCTTATCTTTAATCACACTAACCTGCTGCACATCCTTTCCATCTCTATCTCTTTGTCTGGCCAACCTGTACAAATCCACCTCTCCCTCTTTAGTGTCCAACCTAGCATACAAGTCCTCATATGCTCTTTGTTTGGCCTTTGCCACCTCTATCTTCACCTTACGCTGTATCTCCCTGTACTCCTGTCTACTCTCTTCAGTCCTCTCAGTGTCCCACTTCTTCTTAGCTAACCTCTTTCTCTGTATACACTCCTGAACTTCCTCGTTCCACCACCAAGTCTCCTTGTCCGCTTTCCTCTTTCCAGATGACACACCGAGTACCCTCCTACCTGTCTCCCTGATCAAATTAGCTGTAGTAGTCCAGTCATCTGGAAGCACCTCCAAACCACCAAGAGTCTGTCTCAGCTCCTCCCTGAAAACTAAAAGACATTCTTCCTTTTTCAACTTCCACCACTTCGTCCTCTGCTCTGCCTTAGTCCTCCTTATCTTCCTCACCACCAGCATCATTTTACACACCACCATCCTGTGTTGTCTGGCTACACTCTCCCCTACCAATGCTTTACAGTCACTGATCTCTTTCAGATTACAACGTCTACACAGGATGTAGTCTACCTGAGTGCTTCTCCCTCCGCTCTTGTACGTCACCCTATGTTCCTGCCTCTTCTGAAAGAAAGTGTTTACTACAGCCATTTCCATCCTCTTTGCAAAGTCAACCACCATCTGTCCTTCTGCATTACTTTCCTGAACACCAAACTTGCCCATAACAGTCTCATCACCTCTGTTCCCTTCACCTACATGCCCATTGAAATCTGCACCAATGACAACTCTCTCACCTCTGGGGATGCTCTGCATCACTTCATCTAACTCACTCCAGAATTTCTCCTTCTCTTCTAACTCACATCCTACCTGTAGGGCATAACCACTCACAACATTGAACATCACCTCTTCAACTTCCAGCTTCAGACTCATCAACCTGTCTGATACTCTTTTCACCTCTAGAACATTCCTCACAAAATCCTCTTTCAATATAACTCCTACTCCATTTCTCTTCCTATCTGACCCATGGTAAAACAACTTGAACCCTGCTCCTAAGCTTCTAGCCTTGCTACCTTTCCACCTGGTCTCCTGGACACACAGTATGTCCACCTTCCTTCTCTGCATCATGTCGATCAACTCCCTAGCCTTCCCTGTCATAGTACCAACATTCAAAGTCCCTACTGTCAGTCCTACATTCTTAGCTTTCCTCTTCTCTCTCTGCCTACGAACACACCTTCCTCCTCTTCTTCTTCGTCTTCGACCAACAGTAGTCCAATTTCCACCGGTACCCTGTAGGTCAACAGCACCGGTGGCGGTCGTTGTTAACCCGGGCCCCGACCGATCCAGTATGGAAGTCTTTGTCACGATTCGCATGTTTGATTTGGCATGTGTTTTACGTCGGATGCCCTTCCTGCCACAACCCTCTGCATTTATCCAGACTTGGGACTGGCACAAGAAGACACTGGCTTGTGCCCCCTTGCGGTTGCATTCATTATTCAGCTTAAGCATAATGAATTATTACTCATTATGCAACAGCCAACTTAAACCACTGTAACAATCAATCCAGTCTGCTCGGTCCAACCCCATCCACGGATCCAGTCTCACGATTTCTGCCCTGTGCTTCAGGTAGTTTTTTTAACAAAATTACAAAAACACATGCCCCAAAAAATCACTACTCAATATTGCCTGAGTCTCGTTCAAAAATGTTTAGAAGTGAACATGTCTTTGCATTAAGATAACTCTGGGGGCATATTTTTTGCAATAACCCTTTAGAAAAAACTTACATACGGCTTTAAGTTTGTTAGGTTTGTAAAAGTAAAAATAATAGTGCATTGAAACTTACCAAAGCCCTTTACATCTGCAGAAATGTACACAATAGTCATTAACTTTGCCTGTTTGCTGTTTACATCGAACACACCTCCAGGTTATTTAAAGTCTATTTGAAGAGGAAAGAGAGTGATAAGTGCTACATGGTCTCCACAATCACCTAACCTAAACCAACTATGATGCTGAAAAACTGAAAACTGAAAACTCTCATGAAGCTGCTTGAGAGAATGCACACTTTTATTTGCCACAACTAGCAATTAGTAAGTTTTAGTTTATACTGATAATTCATGAGCATAGTTTTTCCAGTACTTCCAAGATCTGATGTGTGTTGGGGACGATGCATTCAGCCCAGATCTGCACTGGGCTGCCTTTTAAACACACATCATTGGTGACTCGGGTAATTGCTTCATATGCAGCATTTGATTCTATTACAGATGGACTGATTGACAGGATAAGCCTCGTCATCGCACAGTGACTCATCCTGCAGAAAAATGATTGAGTAGAAAACAGTCACTCTGCCTTGCATGGGTGTGTGTGTGTGTGTGTGTGTGTAGCCTGACTTGCCTATTCTGAATTAATGTGTTGGCTTTGAGGAGAATTGAAAATGAATAGTGACAAGTGTAGAAAGTGGGCTGTCAAAGTTCGTACAGTTTAATCACACCACACACAAATAACAGCATTAATCAAGATCAAGCTTTGATTAATTCATGTGGTTGATTCGAGTGATATTGGTGGGAGAAAGAATAAAGGACCAAAACAACTGTATTCAAATCTCTGATGTTAATGTTCACCTTGGGTGAGAGTTTACATTCTTTACTGTAACTGCCCTCAAAACAACAAGTGCAAGTTTTTTTTCTCAAACAAATCTGGTTAAATAATCTAATCAATCAATCTCATCTGTTTTTACATATTGGGAAGTACTAGAGTACTGGTGCAACTTATCCGTTGCAAAGCCAGATAAATTGCTTCAAAGGATGTGACTTGAGTAATCTAAGGAATACAAGTCTAAAAATAAAAATAATAATCATCTGGGGGTGTGGAGTTAGAAAGAAGGGACCCTAACAGACCTCTGTAGCCCACTTTTCATCTGTGCTTAAGGCTAGCTGCTTCCAAGATACGTTGGTGTCGTAGCATAACACACTAACACACACTTTCTGTCTGCTGTCAGCACTTGAGAAGACTTGTGGGTAATGTAGGAATGAAAATTTGACAAAGAAGAATAAATGAATGTGTTAAATTCTTTCACGTTAAAAACCATTGCTACATTAAAGCTACATTAAAGGGCGACTTCAGCAATTTCTATCTCGCTTTCTATGGCTTTAATTTAGGGTGTAAATGTACATTAAGGCTTTTAAACTTCCCTACAATAAAATATTTATCTGGTTCTAGCTGAAAAACTCCTCCAGATGACATCACCCGAAGGAGATTTTCTTCATTAGGAGTTCAGATGATGTCATCTAGGGGAGTAGGTTCCCTGTGAGTACAAACTCCATAGTGCGAGCATCAAGATAACATAATCTGAAGCAAAGGTTCCTCCAAGTGATGTCATCTGGAGGTATTTTCAGCTAGAAGTAGAGAAATATTCTAATATAGAGAATTCAAAGGGGATTATAATGATAATTATGTTTATGTTCTACCCAAATTAGAGCCAAAAGAAGTAAGTTGAAATTGAAAGATAATTAACCCCCACCCCCCAAACAACTTTTTCAGCACACACAATGTCAGAAGGTCACATTTTGGGGAAACTATGATTTCTTCCCAGCACAAAACAGACAGTGGGTGCTATTTTTTTGCATGAGAGAGCAGATATGGTTAATCTCCCAAATATGCATCTATCCATTACTGTTAAATATCAAGTTGGCACCGTGGAAAACCATGTAAAACAAACAGTATTTCCCTGACATTTAACTCTCCTTGTCTCTGCCTGGGGCTGACATGCTGTGTGGCATCCGGCTGCACCAGACTGTGAAGTGATGACTTTCTAACAGATGTGCAGAGTAAAGGCGAAGGAGAAAGCGGATAAGAAGGGAAAGGTTTATTAATGTAGGGGCAGATGGGGGGGGGGGGAGGGGTGGGGGGGGGTGGGGGGGGAATTGCCACTTGGGCTCCCTGTCAAATACAGCTGTCCCAGACTTTTTTTTTTGAGTGACATCACATTTCCTTGATCCAATGTCAAGTGCAGCAGCTGCTGTTTGTGCCCAACATAACAATCTTTTTTACCAAGACTTTAAACATGCTCTTATAAGGGGAGAACATCACAGGTGGCGCAAAGTGCAATTCTAAATAATCTTGTTCTCAGGTTCAGGAGCACAGGGAATGTCAAGGCTTGTCTCTAAGTGAGGGAGGTACAGTGTTGTAGGTTTATGATCTATCGCATGCAAGGTGGAGGGACATATCGTTTTTCATGCTTTGGAGGCCACGGCTCATTTCCCTGATGCAAATGAAAGCTGCGAGCAAAAAGGGGCAAGGCAAATTCTATTGGAAGGCTGACAGCGCTGTGTGGAAAATGTTGTATGCCTGGTGCTGAGACTAGCACAGTCCCCCAGTGTGTGCCACTGAAGGGAAAGAGGGAACGAGCCATGGGAAGGGGGGGGTCAGGGTAGGGATTTCCTTTCCATAAGAGCTTTGGCATCAAAGAGGATCTCTCGAAATGTATTTCCCTGTGGTGGTAGATGCAAGGGCCTCAGCTAACACATATAGACACTTAATACAAGTTTAAAGAAAACTTCAAGACCATACGTTGATACCTCTGATGACTAACGATAATCTAACCGACTGTTCGCGTGAGTGGGCAGTGAGCAGAATAAGTGAGGCTAGTGATTGTAGCCCGTGTGTCTGCTGGGGATCTGTGGATAGCTCTAGTGAGGTCTGGTTTCTAAAATAGAAAGCTTTGGATCTGAATATTAAAGCAGAAGCAAAGACAGACCCTCTAAAGCAAGTGAGAGGGCACATGTAGGCACTTAGCATCCAAGAACTTCATGTAGCCACCTACCATCCTCCAGACAGTAGTTCTGGAAGTTACATAAGCTCCAGATATAAATACGCACTTTTTTTTTTCACTTTGAAAGGGGAGGCCAGCTGTGAGCGAGGACAGAATTAGAGCACCTTGTTCCTTTTATACTTTGTGCCCAATGAAGTCCCAGTCCAGCGCCAGTGATCTCCAACAGTAGACCCATTTCAATGTCTGCATACTGTGGGGAAATTGTGCTGCAGTAACCTTACACTGAGGATAAAGTGACGCAAGGGAAATCTGGGACACTGATTCCGCTGCTTGCTTTTAGTTAGCTGATTGTTTCCCAGTTAACAGTGAGTGGGGAAATTCTCTACATTTCATCCACAACATTAAGAAAGGGCAACTTTCTCCCCTTAATGCAGTGTGCAGCCCCACAAGTGGCCATGCAGGAAAAAGCAAAGTGAGGCACCATTGAGACGTTTCAACCAATTGCAAAGCAGTTATAAAAAGGAAGGATGTATGATTTGGTTTTGATAGCAGTCACAGAAGTGCGGGATTGTCCACAAACATCTCCTGGTTTTATTGGTTTAGAATAAAGCTACTGCACAGGGTCACGTGTACTGTTTTTCAGAAAGTGACACTTTTCCAGGAAGTTTCTATCCCAATCTTAGTGATGCCAAACTGGCATGCTGGGAATCAAGAGAAATTTACTTTTTGACTTGATGTTCCTGTAACTGTGTTTCTGATTGAAACAAGTTGTTAGAATGAGGAAAGTGTGGGTGTTGGACTATAGCTGCATTCTAAGAAAATTGGCCCCTTGGTACATATAGGTAAAAGGCCTCCCACCACTGCAGCTGTATGTAGCACTACAGACTGAAAGAGAAATAAAACCACTACCACTTTTTTTTTCCATTTTGGTCATTCGCTGTTGCTTTTTGTTCCTAGTAGACTACTGTTACCACACAATTTCCACCAAAGGATCAATAAGGTATTGTTCTTCTATTGTTCCTCTCAGGGGCATTTTCAGAAATCTATTCATGTGTTGGAACCACGGTCAATATCATATGTCTAAGGAAAAGGAAAATGTATTGAAGAGTTAAAATCTTAAATTGCTTCGGGCACGACTGTAGATTTCCCGTGTCTTGTAAGAAAAGAGGAATGCTTGAAGTGTTGTTTCTTATCGTCCACTTGAGAATTTGGGGTTGAATTGTTATGATCCTCCTTACTCCTCCTCCTTGCGTGACTGACTGTGATAAAAGAAATAATGTATTATTATAATAATCTTGAGGCTTTTTGCAGTATGAATTGACAAGTGTTAAAGAATAGTGTGAGGTATAAAATTTCCCTACTTTAGAAATAACATGTTTCTAATGGGGACCATGGTGGTTTAATGGTTAGCACTGTCACCTTATAGCTAGAAGGTCCCTGAATGCAGGTTTTGATCTACTTGCTTATGCGGTCCTTCTGCGTGGAGCTGGCTTCCTGTGTTCTCCCTGTTTTTGCATGTGTGTCTTCTAATAACCTGGTTTCCTTCCACAGTCCAAAGACATACACATCTTTTTATCCAAAGCGATTAACAAGTGAGGAGCACACATCAAGGGCAACTTGGGTCTAGAGCTTTGCCCAGGTGTCTACAAACTAAGGCACAGCCGTCCTTACTTAACTACACTTTTGAGCTTGTACTTGCAGTCTATTTGCAGTTGGACCTATCAGTCTTCAACTTGTTTCATGGCCGGTCAGATTTATCTTGTAATCTTTTGGAGGAGCTCAACCATTAGACTGGTAACCATTGGATTAAGACATGCATGTTACGCTTCTATTATTGTAGATATACCTGGAAGCCACTTCCTGTGTTGTGATGTACAGTATATTCTTTAGGGGTATTTTTATAGCATTAAAAGCCCTGTTGTATTCCATTATCACTTAAAATTGACTCTGCTCCAGCTGGATTGTTGTGGGGACAGACCCTGTGTTTGCAAGCATCCTCTGAAGGACTGCGAGGGGGTTTCGCAATGCCAGGATAACCAAAAATGGAAGGATACGCTTTCCAACTGTCTTTCAGAGAACACTCTGGCCCGAGTGCAAGGATGACGCCGCCAGAGTTTGAGATGTTCTGTTTAGATGCTAATGTCAAGTGACGCAACCTCAACACATTTTACACAACAGCATCACATTTGATTGAGTTTATACTACATTTATTTTGTTGTTTTAATTGCTTATTCAACTGCTTTATTTCCTAAGCCCGCCAAGTGTTGCACGTTTGTGAAAGTGCTGTACCCTGTGAATATGTATAACAAAACACTAGTCAATTTATAAGTACTGTTTTGATGCCTATGACCTCAAGGAAACTGCGACAAAACAGAACAGAAAATGTTACTTCCTCTGATCTTTACAGCTGTCTACAGGCCTCCTCTATACAAATATCTGGGCCCTGCAGTTAATGAGCAGGAGTCCAAAAACAAACACTGGCAAATCTAATAGTTCTGCTGCCTTTCTCTTGGATGGCACACACACTGCTTGGACTAGTTTCAGCACCAAAGCAAAGCTGATCTACCTGAGCAGATTACGGTAATCTTTGAGCACCTGGTGCCAGGGGGCTGCTGTGGGGGTTTGACACCGTGCAACTCTGCACCGGTGTCACGTCGAGAGCAGTAGGGGAAGTGTTCAGCAAAAACACAATGTCCCAATACAGAGCGCTGAATATGGCAGCATTAACTATTAACCTGCACTGTAACACACGAGCGCTGACAGATCTTTACGTATCCTGTTTAAGAGGAAGAAGTTTGAAGTGTTTGCATGCGGCAGCTGAACCCTCCGCTCAGGTACGCGCAGCCAATGGGAGCGCAGGAGGGAGTGACCAACAGCGAGGAGGCGGGTCCGCCCCGGCACAGACACAGCACACCTTCAGATGGAGATGAAGTAGCAACGGCAGTCGATCAACAGAGCGACGACAGCGACTGTATCGAGGATTTCTTCAGGGGGGACAGGTGACACGAGCAGCCCGACCGAGCCTCAAGCCGCTTGGACGTCCGTCGGTGGAAAAACTAGTGCTGTTTCACCACCACCACCACCACCCCCCCCGCCGCCGCACACCACTCGATTACCACAATAGATGTTACTCAACTACATGCATTTTGCACCGATCATCTAATCCCGGTTCTCCAAGATGGAAAATGCGCACACTAAATCAGCGACTGAAGTTTTAGACAACTTCGGCGTGAATGAAAACACTGGGCTGACTTTGGAACAGGTCAAAGCCAATTTGGAGAGATATGGACCGAACGGTGAGTACATTATCGATTTTTGAAAAATTGCAGTTCATATCTGGTGCTTATTGCAACACCTTCATTTGTGAAATTCTCCATCTGATGCTATGGTTCAGGTTATTTCAAAAGGTGCGCGTAAAAAAACCTTCCCTTTGACGCACATTCAGTGGAAATTTCACTGATGCACATGTGTGTTAAAATCATTCAGCACCCATCACACTACTTAAACTTAATACACAGTGTACGGACTCATCTGGACTGAAAATATTTCAATAAAACTATAAAAAAAAAAAAACATTTATCCAGAGCAACCTTTCATTCATGTACTCCTCACAAGTCGATGCATCCGCATTAAAAATATGTCAAATCCAGTTTCCAAAGGCAGCTTTATTCCGATCAATTACGAACCTGCAGCCCTCCTTTACCACGTAGTGGCACAGTCTGTGTTGCTCCACGTGTGTGTGTGTGTGTGTGTGTGTGTGTGTGTGTGTGTGTGTGTTTGTGCATGAAGACAGACATCCCTGGCTGTCATGCAGGGATAAGGAAGTAGAAAACAGGCAGGCAAACTGGAGTGGAAGGAGCTGAGGTGGTGAATATAATGAAACAGAAAATCTTGAACAACCTGTTTTCACTTTCAACACTAGTTTGCCACATGGTTGTATACTTCCCAGTTCAAATTACGAGATCACAAAAGTGAAGTGGATATGTAAAGTCATTTTAAAAATACAGTTTAGAAAGATCAAGACCCCCAAAACACTTAGTTTCTGCTGTCAGAACCGTAACAGTGGCGGCCAAACAGCCTTTTATTAGATAAAAATAGTTTGTGTCAGAGTAAAAAATGCAGCAGCTCTCACCCAAGGCCCCCAAATTCAATTATGATCTTTCAGACTCAGATGGTGTTAGACTTTCATGTTGAGCACGGACCTGACTTCAACACACCTTTCTCTCTTGGTTTGTCATTTGCATATGTGGCCAAGCTGTGGAGCAGAGCGGCACATTGTGCCACTCAAACAGTAGCCCTTTTGTTCCAGCCAGCCACTCTACTCAGGGTCTACTCAGCGCGATGACTTCATGGAAAAAAAGCAACGTCTTACCACAGATAACATCTCTTTCGTTTTTAGCTGTGAACTTCCTGCCTTGTGTGAGTGTGTCTCAGACAGATGCTGGAGCGAGGGAATACCCTTTTTCCCTTATGGGGCTTACTGTACAGGGGTTAGCCACTGGAGCTGATCCTCCACAAGCCAAAAAAGGGGAAAAGCAGATTGAAATTGGCTTTGGGGTATATACTATTTTAGTGCATGTCATTGCAGACTGATGTACTGCTGCTGAGCAGCTCCTTCCTCTCTGCTCACAAACCACAAACTTTGTAGTTGTAGTTGCAAGGACTCTGTGTGAGCCTCTGTGTTTTCTTCCAGGGAGTGTTTGTTCAAAGCTGTTTGCAGGTGGTACAATTACCTTTTGCTCCCACCGACATGCATGTGCTGTGTTTCACTACATGTAATGGTTAGCAGGATCAGGAGAACCATTACCCTAAATCAGCCTGTCCACAGGCGAATCTGCACTGTGCAACTGAGTTCACACAGTCGTCGTTTGGAAATGAGAGGGTGAAAGGGATGAAAATGACACTTGCACAATTTCACTAGGAACACACTGCTTCAAGTGTCTGTAGGAGAAGGCAGTGACATGCACGGAGGATGCTGTGACATGTTTGGCATGTTTGAGAGGTTTCGCGCACTAGATCGGCCTCTAGATTTCTGGGGAAGGATGAGCACTGCTGGTTTTGTGGAACATCTTATGTTAGGTGTCAAAAATGCGATGAATCCACATTGTGAACCTATAAATTTAGAGTAGTTATGGTTTGTTTCTTTGTCTTAGTGTAACATTGATTCAAAGTGTGCCTTTGCCTTTTATTTAACTCTTGGCTGAACGTATCAAAAATCAGTACCATTGTCTTGCTAGAGAGAGCAGGCTCCAATAACTGGTTTGATCATGTTTTTATTTGTTTTGTTTTTTTGTGATGCTTTTTGGGATGTTTCAGCAATACACCTGAGCACACTGTACGGTGAGTAAAGGAAGGTTAGACTGGCTTTATGTCAGCGCTTTCATGTGTTCTGACAGAGAATCTCCCTCTGAGCAGCGTCACAATTTCTGATCCCTTTCTGAGATGCTGGAAAATTAGCTTACCCACCACATCTGCACAGCCTTCACCAAAGCAGTCTGTGCAACAGAAAGAAAGGCAGGGGACCTTTTATTCACACCTTCCATTTATGGTTCACTAACAGCTCCATTATTTGCAAGTTCATTCACAGAGACATACTTTACACCAGAACCTCCTTAATTTATAGTTGAGAACATCAAGCACATCAATTTGCAAGACAGTTTATTACTTTCATTGTGAAATAGTTGGTTTAGATGTAGTAGGGGAAGTCAGATACTTCTCTCTCTTTCTATCTCTCTCTTTCACACACATACACACACACACACACACACACACACACACACACACACACACACACACATGCTCTGTGTGTGTGGGTGCACAAAGAATGTTTGTGCTGTTACAGCTTGCGGTGCTCGATGATTGTGTTCTGTGCACTCACAACCCCGATTTCAAAGGCTCAGTGTGTTCATTTTTAAAAAGTGTCAGTAAAAGGGCACATTGTCCCCATGAGCAATAAACTTTTTTCTTTTTTCTTTTTTTTTTCAAGTATGGTGGCCGGCCTAGACACCAATTTTTCACAAGAGCTAACGCTCAGGTCAAGGAGTATCCAGGGAAGAAAGGCTTTGTCCACAGGTGTTAATTTATTGATTCCTCTTTTTTTCCTAACTGTAGAAGGATTTTATGCTTTATAATCTCACTCATTTCAAAGCCGAAGTCCTTCAGAATAATAAAGAGTAGTTGAGTGAAGAGGCATTGTTAATGAAAGCACCTTAAATAATTACTCTTTATATTACCCTGCACAGCTAAAGAGCCACTTTAGCTTTCTTTCTCGACACTCCCTCTAAAGAAGAGAACAATTGCGCAACATATTCAGGTTTAACAAGCTACCTGTACATGTCTGTGCACCATCATTTTACTCTATCCAATGTTAGATACACATGGCGACTTACTGCTGGAATATAATAGAGTTTTCATGTCAACATCTGCCAAACATCAAGTGATTGCAGTAAAGATAAACATACCAGGTTTTTCATGTCTCGGTACACAAGTTCTGCTAATTTCACAGACGTGTTTTGAATTCCTGTTCTTGGCTCAATTGCTACATACGGTTGTTTTCTAAAACTAGAAATGCCATAACCTCACTGGCATTTTGTTATGTACACCTGTACAGTTCAATCCAATGCAGCAGCTCAACCTAAAAGATAAGAAATTATCCCCTTATAAAAGTAGAAATCATGGCAGAGCTGCTGTACTGGATTGCATTTGGTTGTACAGGTGGATGTAGTAGGGTGACCAATGAGTGTAAAATCTGTTTGCGTGCTGTCACTGATGATGCAATTCCAGGGATGTCTGACGTTGCCATTACACAATCCTTGCTAACAAAGGCAACGGTGGGGCACTTTTCTCCGTTTAATTTGTGCCACGAAGAATAATTAAAACTTCTTCTAGTAGGATCTCACCCACAGTTTTTGTTCTCTTCCTGTTCTGCAACTTAACATAAAAGTGGTCTGTTTGAAATACGAGAGATTCTGCTGTTTCCTGCTCCTCCTCCTGCACACCGAAACACTTGTGGCGGCACTTTACGATGCACTTCTCTGTCAGAAGTTGTCAGCTTCCACTTCACTGTCACTTGATCTGAAACTTGCCCAGTTGAGAGTTAACTTGTGGCAACTCTGTTGTAGAAAAGTTGTTACAAGTCCTTGGTGTTGAGTCACTTTCTGTTCTAGTTGGCTCTGTGTGTGCCTGCTCAGCTGCCTCCAAAGGAGCTGTGATCCTGTTCTAGCTTATCACTTGTCTTGCCTTCTTCTCTCCCACCTCTGCATCTGTCAGTCACCATCATCCCGTTATGGTAAAATGAGGTCACCGGCCTCCTAATGCAATGCCACTGCCGTCTGCTGCACGGACACTCTGCTACAGCCTGCTCCTGCGCACTGATGAGACGTGTACTCTTAAAGTGTTTGCATTTCAAGGAGTGGGCTGTGTGTACCCACAGCATATGGTGTGCAGTATGTGTCTGCCTTCAGGACATACCATAAAGTGACAGGGAGGTCAACTAAAGACACTCAGACAGAGATGAACTGTGTGCACAGTGTAATGAGCTTTTTAGTGTTCAGACAAACAAATAAAACATAAAAAAGTCATGTGTTTGGATCTGATGCATCAACCTGTTTTATTTCACATGGACAGGTGTGTGCAATTCTTTTTCAGACATCCTGCTGGTTTTCATCTCAGGGCTTTTTATTTAGACTAAACAGATACAGTATCTGTTACATAAAGTTTTGTACTTTTCAACAGCTCCACTTCCACTTCTCATTATGAGAGCTTTCACAGGCAAAGACAGCCTCAGAGTGCTGTCAAGTTGTGCCTTTACCTTAAAGGATTTACCGCTAGGATCCCAGCTGGGAGTTCCTAATTACAGAGAAATTCTCATTTTTTAAAGTAGCAGTATTTAAGACCTCAAGCTTCCAAGGACATTCCAAGGATCAGTATTTTTGTTAGTATGAACAAATTCCATAAGATGATCATAATAATAAAATAATATATATTTTGATACTTTCTAACTTTCCTTCACTGGAGGCCGCTCTACACCCTATTGTCCCCAGCTGAAGATGTAATTCCTCAAAAGTAGGTTAATATATTTATCCATTTGAAGAAAAACCCCCAATACTTTTCTGGTTTCTATTGTTTCAGCATGTGGTTTTCAATTAGGAGTAAAATGAGCATTTATTGGACCATTTTCAGCTATGCACTAATGAGTATGTGTGGAACTGACTCTGAATAAACTGCAGTGCCCAGGTTTGTTGAAGTAGTAGATCGTGTTACCCAGTGCAAAAGTGTTGGATGGAAGTACTTTTAATAGTTTTAATCTGGGCAGCAGTGGAGCTCAGTGGCACAAGCTTTAGGATCAGACCGTGGCTGCGTAAGCACTACTTGTTAATAACTTTAAATAAAAGCTGTTTTGAACTTTGCATCAGATTTGTTGACGACTGTAAAATATCATCAGACTTATCCCTCAATATTACTTTAGCACATCAAAGAAATGTAATGCATGTAATTCATCCAGTTTTAGCAGGTCATATATACTTTTTAACACATTCCCATTGCTGGGAATATGTTGAAATGGAAAATGCTACTTTTTCAGTAGCTTGAGCAGCCTCCAGTGCTCCAGGACTCGCATCAGTAAAGTTGTACTGTAGCAGACATTTGATTGGATAGAAGTGTCGCTCTGATTTCTAAACCTAGAATAAACCCTATAAATAGCATGGTGTTAACACAGATATTTCAATCAGCCATTGGGGGGATTGCTGACTATTTATGACAGCATAAAGCTTCTACAGTGGCCTACTGGGAGACTGAGTGCCATCTTCCTCAGCAGCCTGTTGGGATGTTCAAAAAATGGTTCTCTGCACAGCTGTGACCTTAAAGAGGAAGCTTTGAGCCCTGATGAGATATCAGCTCTGTGCTAATCACCTCATGCATGTCCTGCTCAGTTGACAGGCCCTTTTCCTTTTCCTTTTTACTTACCAGTAGAGGTTATTATACAGTAGTGTAAGTGAATAAAATGTGGAGCAAGGAACTTTATATATATATATATATATATATATATATATATCAAAATGTAATACATAGCAAACAGTACATGTGTGAAGATAGAGACCAGATCTATGCACAGTCATAAATGCACAAACACAGATGTCTTATCTTTAACTATCATCAGCAGTCACACTGCACAGCTCTGATCATCTATGTGCCTGCAAATGTTTGTTGCAAGCTGTTTTCCAATATGACTGGCCGAAATGTAACAATCAATTTGTCAAAACTTACTATTTGGCGGCTGCAGGAGTGACAGAGCTCATTCTTGTGTCGTTTGCTGTCGTAATTGGCTGTAAAAGCTAAAATCTGCACTTTGAAACTAATTCTCATTTTCTGACTATGGCTTAGTTTCAGCAATGAGCTTCATAAATGAACTTATCTCCATGGAGCTTTAGCAGCCGATGGTAATTCCTCTTTGTGTTCCTGGCATGAAGAGCATCGCAGGTTGATCAGTTAATATAGCAGCTAAATAATAATTGTATTGAGAGTTACATCCCATTCCTCTCCACTATTGTTCTTTTCCTCTGTTGTTCATGTTAAGGTAATTTGTCTCTCACTAAAATTAAACCTCTATGTTCTTCCTTTGTACACAGCAAAAGTCAGAGTCTAATTTCAGCTCGGAGTCAGCATGTGTCAGCAGGTTGCTTGAAGTTGGTTCAGAAAATGTTTCTGTAGCTTAAGACTCATCTTGTTGAACTGATTAGAGCAAATGTAATGTGGCTCATAACACTTTAGTCTGCTGTTGAAACCATTGTAAGTACAGTAACTGTTGGTCTGAGAACAAAAGCTCAATAGCGTGTTGCCATGTTGTTTGTCTACAGTGGCTTTAATCCAGCAGGAGACTTGTTTGGACTGATAATGACTAAAGAGTATACCAGTTGCCGCTCTGACTGACAGTGTCAGTCAGACGTTTGTCAGACTGTGGATGGCTCTTCCTTTAGATGCCCTCTGTGTAGCAAAGATAATAAGATTAGAGAAGAGAATGGGCACTTCTATAATTCACATTTGATATAGTTAATGCATTGAGACTTTTTCCGGTAGGGGAGTACATTAGGAAAGTGAACGGATATAGGAAGCTGTAATAGCCTATGTCATTAGGGGTTACCGTCATGGTATTTATAGTCCTACAGGTTTTAGATCCTTATGGTTAGTGGCTGGAATGGCATCATGGATTTTGGAGCCATTTACTTAAGCAGCACAACTCGGCCTCCATGCACCCTTTTCCTATGCCTCCTAGCTGGCTGCAGACTGTTTATTTTGAGTTGCATCTGCTTGCCTGCATGCTACCACTCATGCGAAGTGTGTATTAGCAGCCTGCGGTGGTCAGAAATGAGTGTGTTCACATTAGAATGTGTGGGCTTTATGATGCCTGTAGTCAGAGCATGCTGTAGCAAGGCCACGCTGATTGCATAACAGTTATTCTTGGTAAATTTGGACAGACTCTGGCACAGTACCTCGTGAAATACTTGTTTTCTAGGAGCCTTCGTGAGCCAAGTTGCCATGGTAACTGTTGAAAACGTACTGATGTTTGTAGTTTACACACACTCCATCATGAACTCTAGATTGTTAATACTTCTTAACCACACTCAGATGTGATATTCACAAACTGGAGCGGTAATTTGAGAAGCTTGCAGTCAAAACTTCTTTATCTGCACATGGTTTGCAGCGCAGATAAATACATGGCCAGTTTCCTGCTTTGTTTCCTGAGTCTCTTGACAGAGAAACCAGTTCCCCGCTGTTGTTGGCAACTGTCTCCAGGAAGTGTCTCCCCTCTGCTCGGCACTGCTCGCTTTTCTCCTGCCTGTAAACAAGCTCTTTTATTCATTGTCTGGGTTAAGAGGCAGGAGGGAGGAGGGTGGAGGGTGGAGGGTGGAGGTGGGGAGCGGCTGTGGGGACGGAGAGAGAGAGAGAGAGAGAGAGAGAGAGAGGGAGGTGAAGTCAGTATTCAGGAATGTGTCTGGGCAAGCCTCGGGTTGACACAGCCCAGATGACTGTGAGGGAATCCTTGGCAGAGGGAAGCCGGGGAACCCCGTTCAACACCTCCAGCTCTTCCCCTCCCTCCCTCGCTTCTTTTTTCCCCTTTAGTTTGCCTTGTCCTTTCAGTCTGGCTGTTTTTGTCTCCAGCCCCTAAGTCGTAGCCAGTCTGTCTGCCATAAAAACATTATACAACCAGGGAGGCACAGTAACGGGGAAACAAGCATATGTCAGACTGGTGGAGCATAGCAGACAGCAGAATGCACTTCTGCACAACTTGCAGCTGTAGCTAGCAGAGTGCAGCTGAAAATCCCCTGCGAGTTTAGCTGGGGTCCAACCTGAACTGAGTCTAAGTTTGTTCACCTTGACTCTTCAGCCTTTATTACACAGGCCGAGGATTATCATTCATGGACAGACAATGTGTGCACAAGAGCCAGGCTTCCCAGGAGTTTTGTTTTCTAATAGATTTTCCAAGGCTGAACAGCAAAAAACTATTTCACTCCTTGTTATTACAGACAAGGTTGACAAAGCTCTTCCATTTAAAAGTATCGACTGTGGACGACTGCCTCACCAACTGAGCTACAGCCACCCATAAAACTCTCCTTGGGTGGAACTTCTAAAAACTCTAAAAACTCTAACATTTCTTTAAACCACTGCAAAACACATTTGATTTTCAGTGATTCTGGTTGCTATTCTCTTGAAATAATTTCTTCTTCTGTCCACAGCATGTGTAATGGAAGTGACTGGAAGGTTTTGTGTCTTTGGGAGGAGAATGTGGGTTCACATCATAATCTCCATCCAGTCTCACTCTGCACAGGGTCACGTTTTCTCCTCCTGTAGTGCAGTCTGGGGAAAACACGAAGAGAAACACGAGGTTTCCACTGTTCAAAGGAGGGTGCTGTCATTTCGGGTTACGGCCCACTGCCTTCTAAATATAGCTGCTTTCGCCTAGTCTTTTTTGGAAAAATTATAACAATGCAGGCATCGTCCGTGGTTAAGATGGATATTTTAATTTGAATTTATGAAAATACACTTTTCCAAACAGAAATCATAACAAAACAAAGATCCAATGCCAGAAAAAGGCCCAGAAATCAAGGAGAAAATAAGCCAATCATGTTATCACCATGGTGTCACCATTTACCCCCTTGATGGATTCTGTTTGTTGCAATAGATCAACAGTATTTGTCAATATGAAAGTTTTTAGAACATGACTGATGTGTTTTCCACTCATGCCAGTGACTCGGATACTCATAGTGGTTAGGATGCTCAGACTATCTCATAATGTCCCATAATTAAAAGGAGCTGTTTTTTTTTCTACCTTCAAAAAACAAATGGAAAATAGGAAGAGGACGATGTAAAAGAAAAGAGCAACTTGTTTTTATTCTTGGGTTTATTTTCGTGGGAACTTACCCACATACTAATGCCAAAAATGGAGGTTAGTCCAGGATGCAGCCTGTGCAGTGACCACTGCAACTGGGAATTTTAAACACCGGCAGTATGAGTCTTCAGCATGAATGCCAACCTCAGCACAGTTCTGATTAAGGAAGAGTTTTGCCTGGGCAAGCTAACAAAGGTGAACTTTACTCTGAACGCCATTTCAGATAGAGCTCCAAACACTCCGAACTCCAAACACCCAAGAACAAGTTTCCAGAGCTCAAATTGAGCTCTACAAATTGTTTCATTTGTGCGACTAACAGCTCAAACCCAAATTAATTATATTTTTACTGATATAAAAATGGGAGACAAAAATCAGCGCATTCTCTTATTTGAGAAGCTGGAACCATCACATCTTTATTGGTAAATAATTTCATCTCGTTAATTATAGGAATGGTTGCTGATTAGTTTGCTTTTGCTCATAATGATCAATTGATCTATGATTTTGGCTGCACTGTTTGTACACTGTGGTTAAATACCAAAAATCTAATAAAACCTTTATTAACATAGCAGCAGCATAACCAGTATTAACATGTGCTGTAAGTATCAAACATAATAGTAGAGTTCAAAAGGACTTGTTCAGGATAATCTGTATTTTGATTATAATCACAGATGCATTTATGTGCACATCAGTCTAACTTTACAGCTAAAGATGGGGCTGGTTGTAATTATAAACTAAATATTATATAGTAAATATGCAATGACAAGTAATAGAAAATAGAGTTGGTGCTGAAGTAATCTACATATACAGAATATCAAAACTGAATGTACAGTAAATACAGAACGTAGGTAATTCATTCTGTCGAGTCTGAATTTAATATATTATTATCTAATATGCCAACGTGACTTTGGGAATGTATGATGGAAACCTGACATTTAAAGGACCAAATGCTCAGTTGAGTAAATAATAAAATAATAAAATCCCTGAAAAGCTCCAACATTTTGTGTTACAAAGAAATATTCATACTTTGAGCAAACTGGGGCTCGTTTCGACACGTGAGAGAGACCTTTGCAGGAAGATGCACCCTATCTGCTTTAATGTGTTTTTCTCTTACTGGAGCTTTGAAACCATATGGGCATCACTGACCTTTACCAGAGTAGAAGATGAAGAATCATATTGTTACCACCTGCTTTGGTTAGTTTTTATGAAGCAGTTTGTTAATGTCTTCTGACAGTCATTATGCAGCTGGAAGCTTAAAGCTTGGTATGAAAACATCCAGAGTTTAGAATTCATAAAAGATTATTTCTCTCAGTAGCATGTCCTAGAGTTGGATTGGCAGTTATTAACATGACTGCAGACAGTAATCCTCGAGTTGAAAAACAAGTGTTACTGTGTTTCCTTCGCTGCTGCCTTCCCGCATGCAGTGTTTTATCATCATAACCAAGCAGAACGACTCTGCAGACTAATCTGTGTGTGTTCATGCATCACAAAGTCGAGGTGAGTTAATCAAATCTGTTAACTGCTCTTTGTCTTTCCACTCCTATCCCCCATTCCCACTCTCGCTGGTCTCTCCACTCTTTCCGGCTCCACCAATTCGATTCCTCTGCAACTGCCGTGGTTCTACATCCACAGAGCTCCCAGCTGAAGAAGGTAAATATTGATTTTTCCAGCGAGCTGTGATCCTCCTCCCTTTTTACTACCTGATTAAGTGTCTTAAGCTATAGGATTTTTAGTTTTTTGTAGACTTGAGGTAAACTTTGGGAGTGTACAGTACTGAAGCTTTCCACCCTTGAACACACACCGCTGCTCTTCTGTAAATACTTGGATTGTCTTGCTTTACATCTGTTCATCGATAGTAAAAACGCAATCTTCATAAATCATACAGATCCTTTTCAGCATTATGTATACGGACACACCCTTTAAACTGGAGAATTAAAATTAAGTTTGACCTGTAAAGGTGTGTGATGTATTTGCTTATGCATATTTCAGGCAAGTCCCTGTGGGAGCTGGTGGTGGAGCAGTTTGAAGACCTCCTGGTCAGGATCTTGCTGCTAGCTGCCTGTGTCTCATTTGTAAGTATGGCCCAACTAAAGCTGGCTAAATATGCCAGTGGCTCTCAAATATATTTGTTCACAGTCTTGATTCTAAATGTACCCTTATGGGATTTAAGACCCAAATTGGACATCAGCCAGGAAATTGCCTGACTGCTCCATTAGCTTTAGGCAGCTTTATTCCCCTGTTGGAACGTTGCTCGGCCTAGTTTGTGGTCCCTTTTCATGTGGAAACTTGTGCATTACTGGCATTTCCATCCAGTGTTGATATGGTTTCAGTAAAGGGAATAGGCAGAGCACTTTAGCCCAACTGGAAACAAAACTATTAATCAAAACTGCCTTTGCCACAACGCCTCAAACTGTGACCCCTGGTTACAGTCCGAGGGTGGTGAAGGTACGAGAGGGGTGGAGTGGGGGAATCCGGAGTGCATAATAACTTTTTTCCATATATTACAGCATGTTCTCGGTGTCTTGGGATGGAACTGCTGTTACTATTTCTGAAAATAGGAAAATTGCTCTAAATTTGTACATGACAGAACATATCTTCTTTCCCCATGTTGGTGAGAGGCTCCGAGTGCATACGTGGGCTGTAACTGTAGGACTTTGGAGTGTGCTCTTATTTTTCCCCATGTAATAAGGCTTTTCTTACTTTCAAAACCTGTTTATAGTGGAACACGGCCCCTGTTCAGCTGCGGCACAGACCCTAATGCTTTACAATGTCATCGTTACCTGTGGTGCTTTCAGTCACTGAAGCCCCATTTTGTGACCTGATCTAACTTTAAATTAAACATATATTACACTACAGATCAACGTTCACACAAAATCAATAGGTGACGTGTTGATAAATTATAGAAAATTATTCTAACTTCTATATTCTATAACAAAGATTTCAATTTTGTTGACCGTTTCTGCAATATGTATAATCAGGGAGTGACTACACCTGCGTAAACTGGACTGGAAGTTAAACCTTGGTACACATTTGGCTATTATTGTAAACATATTCAAAATATGTTAATTACACTTCCCTGCATCCTTTTCATGGCAGCAGAATGAAGCTTCTGATTAGACAAAAACAGATCCGAGTTGGCGCGTTGGCAGAGAGAGAGAGATAGATTGATTTTATATTATTAGTTATTAAATATATAATGAATTCATAAACTCTTTGGTAGAGTTTAATAGAGCAGACAGCCACACTAGCCACCTGATACAATCCATGCATGTGCTCCTTTTACAGTACAAGGAAGAATGAGGGCTGATATTTTCATTTGTCTTTCCACTCCACCACAGTACATAAAGCTCAGTTAATGTTGGTGAGTTTGGTGGAGCACAGGAGAAGACTTAAAAAGTAAAGTGACAGTTGAATTGGTTTGCAAACCTCCTTTGTTTCCTAACCGTTTTTGATAGGTGTCGTTATGACCCATATCAAATTGATAGGAATAAAACATGGCTTGCCATCCAGCTGAGCACTGTGCAATGTCCCGAAACACATTCAGATTTATTGTGTCATTTGTCTGCATGCGTCTCAGTATTCAGTTATACATTTGGTAAAGTGTGATGATGAAAGCTGTAAAAAGTGATTTAGATTGGTGATGAAGTGTTGACTTCCAAACCCAACTCTGAATCTCAGCTCCATTGTGTCTCAGATTGGCTTGCAAACACCAGGAACCCAAAAGAAATCCTACTTATCTCTGCATTCGAACACCTATTCAGCTTGAAAGTAGGAGTTAGGTATTCAGAGCACTCTCTGAATGTGTGCTGATTGTGTGTTGTGGCGTCTGAATCATTCTTACTCGGTGTTGCAGTCCAACCTCAGTTCAGTCAGAAGGGAGACTTACCATCTCAAATGATGGGGAATGATGAGCTATCGACCAGGCTCAGGCCTCCGTGACGTACACTCTGGTGCTCAATACTCTGCAGAGATACTCTTTTATTATTTGATAAGTGTCACCAGATCATTGCAATGTAGATCCACTTTATCTCTCTTTATAGCTTTTTCTCTGTGGCTGCTTTTGTTGTGCAGTAATTTTACATTCTATACTTGACATTGATAAAATAATGGAAGCATAAGCGTAAAGTTGTTTCTGTGTTGAGAATAGAAAATAAAAATAGAGCTGTTGTGCTTTGTGTCTATGAACAGTCAAATAGTTGTCAAAAGCTGTTGTAGAATTGTAGAATTAAAAAAGGAACAAATAGCCTACTTCACGATTGGGAGCTGAACTGAATACATTCATTGGGATGATTTAAGATCACTTGAACAAACTGATTAGATAAGAATCAAAAGAGCAACTTGTGCTAGAAAAGACTCTTGACAAGGTTAGACAGCAATTAGCTTTCAGTATCTCCACATTTAGTCTGCGGCATTGTCACATGTGCTTTTTGCATCATCAGATATCAACTGTACCTCATCTCATCTCTCAAGGCAGCGATGTTAACTGCATGATAATGTGAAGGTCCTTTACAAAGTTATTCTAAATTTGCAAGGATATTTGACTCATTAGCATTTTAATATTTGGCAGACATTGTAAATGCCTGTCTGCATCCCGTAGGCTAATCAGCATACTGGAGGTTGTGATTAAAACACGTCAGTCTCACTACTTGAGCTGCTGACTGTCCCACAATTCAAACCACTCATGGCTCATAGTTGGGTACACAGGCAGACGTACAGTAAATCCCATAAAATCCTTATGTAAATGTTAATTTCTGTCAGATTTTAAGAATGTCGGTGTAATAAATTAGCCGAGTTCATTCAGTGTAATCTCAGTGATGCCATTTCCCCAGCCATGTAACATCCTGCAGGATTTGATTTCTTTTTATTGCCCTTGCCATTTTTGTCACTTAGCTCTAAGTAATCCAACATTTTTTTTTGAATTTTTGTTATGACTATTTTTGTGGAATTTACTAAATGAATTTTGAAAATCAAACAAAATTTAGGTAGACCATTTTATGAATAAGTACGCTATGAATGTAAAGCTTATAGACTAAAAGAACACAGTCTGTTGAGTAGATAGAGAAATGCATATTATAGTAATTGGTCCAAAGTATTTTATATTTTCTTTTAAATGGACACAGCCCCTGTTAAAAGCTGCTTCTTGTGTCTGCACTGTGCTCTGCTGCATCTTGCACTTGATATTACCTCCGAGCTGAATTTGTTTTAGGGCCGCAGCCTCAGGTCACTTCCCAGCCTTTTTGTTTCAAGTAATAAGTTTATGAGCAGAGCGCGCCATGAGTGGATCTCTCCTAACCTCAGATTCCTAACTGAGGACCACTCCTAACTCTCCTAACCACTGTTTATCACTTTCCTCTAGTTGAGGAGGCCAGAGGGTTACTGCAGTCATTGGAGCTCAGTAATTCCCAACAAGAGTTACTTGTATCTCTGAGGGGAAAATATGCAGTTGAAGGTATATGTAAAGATTGTTGAGTAGTTCAACAAATGTGGAAAAAAGAAATTCAACTAAATTGAATTAGAACAAATTGTTTTGGGTAACCGGTTAAACTGTGCTGTGTCTGTCGTAGTATGAATGGAAACTAACCACACAAACACGTATGCAACAATATCCACTTTTGCACCATAAATAATGTTTAGAAAAGGACTACGTGGGTACTTGAATTCATCTGACAGGCCATCACAACAAAAAAGGTTGCGACACACTCTTACAGGAACTGAGCCGCCTCTGTCCAAACACCATTTCATATAGATGCAATTTTTTTTTTTTTACTCTCTCCCAAGCTTGTTTCAGTGCAAGCTTTTTTTTTTACGAAATATCTGCAGTAGAATCTGCCTGCCTGCTAAGGTTGTGTGTGCTGTATGTTCATATAGGTGTTGGCTCTGTTTGAAGAGGGAGAGGAAACAACCACCGCCTTTGTGGAGCCTGTTGTAATTCTTCTTATCCTCATCGCCAATGCTGTTATCGGGGTCTGGCAGGTGAGATACACCCTTCATCCTATTTCTCTGTGTAAAGTATTTAAGCACGTGTGTACTGTTTGCTTCCAGTTGGACCTTCATCTTTGGTGTCCTATTGTCCATGTACTGTGTTCAGGCTAATACCGTGCGCTAACATTCATATGTCTACAAAGCAGGTTGCAGATGGACGAGTCTGCTGACGCTAGAACAGCCGCATCAAGTCAAAACCTAAACAAACCACCAAGCACATGCAAAATGCTCTCTGAGTTTATTTGTGTGTGATAGGAAGCGGGAATATCAGGTGTCAAAAAAGGGCAAGGTGTCCATCAAGACTTTATTCGTGCTTGATGTTAGGAGATTACCTTTGATGTTTAAATGTTCATGCCATATAATGTGGGAGTACCAAAAATACTTTGTGAATCCATTTTTAACAAAAGAGTAGTTTATCTTAAAAACCCACAGTTATGGTTTAATTAGGTAGAGACAGGCTTGTCACGATAATTCTGTTATTGTCTAATGATAATTTTTGTTGACGTCAATTTTTTTTTGTGGAGCACCTTAAGCCCAACGCTTTGTATGTTAAACTCAGGACATTTCCTCTCCTATTGTTTTAACTGGATCATTTCCCTTCGTGCATTGGGTTTACATTAAAGAAACACTGTCCAGTGTCCAGGAGCAGATGTATAAATTATTTAGTGGAGTGGCCAAACTTGGGCACACACTCAAAAAAGGGTGGCGCATTTTGGAAATGATTTAAATTCAAATTTAAAAAGCCTCTTTGGAAATAATAAATGGTTTATTGACAGGCTTATAGTGTGTTTATAAACTGTTCAGTACTGTAACTCCAAGTAGCCATAAACAATTAAAGAGTTGGGGAGATGGAAAAAAAACACCCCTCACCCCTAAGTACAGCATGTTAATATGGTCATGTTTTTATTTTTTTGTGCTATTTTCTTGCACATTTCTCTGCATAGGAGCGGAATGCTGAGAATGCCATTGAGGCTCTGAAGGAGTATGAACCTGAGATGGGAAAGGTGTACCGCATGAACCGCAAGGCTGTCCAGAGGATCAAAGCCCGAGACATCGTCCCGGGAGACATAGTGGAGGTGGCAGGTAAGCTGCAGCTCCACCTAGCCAAACTCTTCCTGTCACTCACTGAGACTAATTTATGCCTTGTCTACTTCCAGAAGACTCTTACTGCTGTCACCTGGCTGTATGCTACAGCTACCACACACACTCACACATACTTAACCAAAATTTCATGAGTCTGGAAATACTATTGGAATATCTCAAACTAGATTACATAAGTATATGTGCAAGTTCCAGGGCCGCTTTATAGGTGTGTGTGTGTGTGTGTGTAAGGTTCTGTGTAAGTGGCTGTGGTCACCCGTTGTATTTAAGGCCTAGTTTAATTTTCCACAGCTTTCATCGTCCCTTTTGCTTTCCATGCTCTCAGTCTCACCACCTGGACACTGCTGGATGTTTTTCAGCTCCACACTCACACACTCCCCCACGTTACATGCACAGACACACAATTCCCCTGCTGTAAACTCACCCATGTGTGGGCAGCCTCAGCTAAAAATAGTCTTGTTGTCACTGTGGTTCTAGAACATCTGTGTATGCCAGAGTTAATGTGAAACAGCATGTGCGCGTGCACACACACACACACACACACACACACATGCAATGAGCATTGGGGGATATCACTTCAACATCAACTTGACCAGTTTTGGGAATGTAATCCTTGGCTTTGCATAGCCGGTGATTTGTCTCAGAAAGCTCGGAGGGATGTGTGGGAAAGGAGGCAGAGCTCAGGATGTGTGTGAGAGATCACAGAACTCATTCATAATCCCAGCACGGAAAGGCAAGAAGAGAGATTATACATGCTGCGTTGGCTACAGTGAAGCCTTTGGGTTTCAAAAATGAAAATTAGGTTATCCATCCAAGTAACTATCACTGAGTTCTCAGACAGACCCCAGCTAACAGACATTTTTTTTTAAAGATTAATCAAATTCACCAAATAGTTTTCACAGAGTTGAGTTTACATGACTTGCATGGAACCGCTTTTGTGTGTGTTTATGTGGAAGATAGCACCCTTGGTATTTGGGCTTGTTACAGCCGGTGTCCTCAATCACGTATGTGTGAACACAGCCTAGACGCAGACAAGCCCCCACACGTAGCAAGCACCAGAATCCACCGCCATCATTCTCAATGCCGACCGTTTCACCAAGCTTATGTGATGCATGCAAATTGGCACGCTACAATAATCAAACTGCTGATTAAATGTTTCACATAAGATGGTAGTTGGAGGGGCCATGTCCTGTCTTTATGTTGTAACTGGATCCTTTCCCACTGTGCGCTCCACGCTACGCTCATTTTGCTCTTGAAGTTCAGCAGGGGTCAAGGTGGAACGGCACCTGTGATGACAGGGGACAGGAGACAGATGTGGGTTTAAGTAACCCACCTCCTGTTTGAACCAGGGGTGTAATATTATTGTTGGTTCTATGTTGGTGACTTTTATTTTCAGCATTTCTGCTCATTTTTTGGATGATATTTTTAATAGTTTGCCACGAACAGTGGATAATATAGATTTTAAAGCTAACTCTTCTTCTGTGGATCAATGAGCACAACTAACCAGGTAAAATAAACTAAACCTTAAATTGTAAACCCACATACTGTCAGCTCAGTTTATGTGTCTTATGATTTTTGATAAACTCATAGTCTCCTGAAGAAATTTAAGGCGTTATCTTCGTTTCCATTGCGGGTGTCCATAGCCGGTTTCCTTGCATGTGGAGAAGAAGCTGAGAATGTGTTTTGCAGCCACGAGAGATGACTAGATCTGCAGAAGACGGGGCGCTCGTCAAAGCTGTAATTTCACTTTAAATACAGAATGTGTTGACCATCAAAGTTGACTGGTAGAAGAGCATAAATAACTGTAATGCACACTGGTGTATTTTTGTTAAATATACACAGTCATATATTCAGCACGTTGTTCTTCATTGTTGCTAAGCAGTTTTAAACAGGGGTAAACAGTTGAAGTACGGACTTCAGCACACGCTCGTCTCGCTGCGAAAACGTCTGTGTCAGGGATCTTTAAAAACACCCATCTTGCTGAAATATGTAGGAATATTGTGCAAAAGGAAACAAATTAATATTTTCCTTTCCTCCGTGGATTTCCCAGGCTTCGCTGTACTTTAGATTAACTGTTAGGCAGTAACATAAACTGCAAGGAGGCATTGGAAAAGGACCCTGTTGACCACCTTTTGAAGAGTGAAAAGAATATATTTACTCAAGTTTCCAGCGGTGCTGCCCGTTTGCCTTCTTGTAGGTAGACTCCATCGATGCCAGCCGCGATTACGGCACAGTTGTGGTGTGTGCCTCCACTGGAACTTTTTGAAATGGAGTGACTGCAGTGGTCAGGATGTCAGGAACTCCTAGAGTTTACACAGGACCTGAAGAGATGGAAACCTACACCAGGCTATTCCCAGCAGCGAGTCACGGTTGTCCTGCACGTGTATTAGGACCTCTTTGCCAGGCTGTTATGCAAGATGGTCAGATTCAGTTTGGAGTCCAGTTTAAAATGGAAAGAAAACTCCAAATGTCCTTATTTGTTTCGATCAGATATGCATGTGTTAGATTCAAATGTAATAATGAAGACCGGGTACAATGAAAATTTAAAACATTTGTATCGCTCTTTTTTTTAAATATTTGAACCACCAACTATGCCATATACATTTCTGATATTTTTAATATTTAAGACTGCTTATCTGAACTGAGAGCGTCTGTGGGAAGCTGTGGCAGAAAATGAAGGTCTTATAGGGGAGCAGGCGTCTGTGGGTAGGCGTTTAAAGAGCCTCTCTTTTCTGCCCTTGGCCTGTCCTGCTACAGTGAACCTGTTGCCCCCAGCCATCTCCCACACAGACACGATGCACACACCCCCCCCCACTCCAACTCTCCAACTGGTTTCTCTCACAACTCATGAGTGTCACTCATAGAAATGAAGAGAAATACCGAAATGGAAGTACAGGCTATTCGGCAATGCACAGTTGCACAGTATGGCCTCTTCATCTATCTCTCTCTTTCTCTCTGTCTCTCTCTCGCACACACACACACACACACACACACACACACACACACACACACACACACACACACACACACCATCTCTGTCCCTACAGGACAAAAGACTGTGAAAAATACCCCTGGAGACTCAGCACATTGAGCAAATGTCAAGAGGAGATGATGGAGCTCAGAGAGAAATGGAGAAAGATCAAGAAATGAACACTCAGAAACGTATCAGCATGAGACCACTTTGAAAAGTTTTCTCCGTGAAGTGTGTGTGTACAGAAGATATGCTGCCTGTTGTGTGTCTTTCAGAGCATGAGTGAGGAAAATCAGAAATTGAACACAATACCCAAGCTTTTTGTGTTAAAGTCAGGAAATTCACTGGAAGTGCATAGTTTTTTTTTAGATTTAATCTTAGTCCTGAGAACAAAAGCCAGTTAGTTTTAGTCTGGTTTTCACCAACAAAAAAAACACATTTTTAGTCATCAGATGATTAGTTGAAAGACTCTGAACATTCGGTTTGGTTTGGTTTTATTTAAGACCAAGAATGAGAATCCTTGTCAGACTTCAGCAAAAAGTTTAAAGAGGAATTAACGAAAAATAATGAGTCTCAGATGCTTATGCTTAACATAAGATAACCCCACTGCCTTAAGTAGGTGGCTTAATGTAGTTTCGAAAGTAATGCAATGCCATTCAACATCTTAACATGAGGTTACGTCATTTTCTTTGTGATGCACTTTAACGTATATTTTCAGTTTAGGTTTCTTCCCAAATGTTGTTACACGAATCGCTATTATCATATTATTTTCCATCTCCGTATGTTGTCTGAACTCCTACAGCCATAGTCTGAAACTGCATACAGTAGCTTGGTCCAGTCTAGCATTCCTGGGTGAGCTGCTGGTGCAGTCTGAGAATATGATACAGGTGGGCAGGATGTGACACCTGCACACACTGAATTGCTGCAGCATTTCCCATTATTATAATTTAATAAATCCAAGCAGCAAACAAGAAAAAATACTAAACCTCAATTGATGCAATTTTGTTCACTCATCACTTTTATAGTAAATACGTCACCTGCTCAATTCTCCCAATAATTGGAGGCCAAATGTAAATTAGTATAAAGTCTGCAACAACACAGAAAAATATATATATATCAACCTTTCACATGTACAGTGGTAACTGTCTAATATAGGGTCGATTTCCCTCAGAGAATCCATTGGAGTAATGTAAAAGACTAGGGAAGGGATATCAACTATAATAAAAAGCTCAATGTGGAGCCACATAAACAATAATACGTGTATCAAGAATTTATAAAAGTAGAAAAGCACTGCTAGCTCAGGACTGGGTTGGCATTAAAGAGAGGCCTATTACAGAACCTAATGCTTAGGTATTTTGTCTTATCTATCAGGCTGGAAAGACACCAGAGAAGACTGTTACATCTGTCTGAAGTTCTCCCCTCTCTTCTCCTCCACGATTATTGTCATCGACTACTTCAAATCATCCCCTTTTCACAAGCCCGCTCTGACCTACTATTATGAAAATATTTGTATTAAATGTTCATTGTCAGGCTCTTACAAAGAGGAAGCAATAATTGCTTTGTTTTGGGGCATTAGATACTTAGCTGTAGCTAAGAAATACGAGTTTAATATGGGCTTAATAAGCTGACTGTGGTGGGGAAGATGAAATTCCGATCTAATGCAGGTTTAATCTGTCGTTTATGTCTGACGTGTATGTGAGTAAGTGATGGATCAGTGGAACAGACATAATGGTTAAAAAGAGAACAAATGCAAGATAAAATAACTCAGTTTTAAAACAACAATCCATCAAGGTTGTAACTTACTATTTACCTGCAGATCCGGCACAGATCTTGTGTCTGAACAGAGATACTTGATAGGGTGGAAGTAAGTGTTTACCTGCAGCTACATGGGAAGGGATCTATTAGTTTGGACCTTCACTCCATCAATGTTATCCTGACTTAAAGATTTCAAACGCTGTTTTATGGATTACAATGAAATTTTGCAGAAAGATTCGTGTTCCCCAGAGGATGTCTAATTACTTTGGTGATCACCTGACCTTTCCTCTAGTGCTGCGAGCAGGTTGACATTTGGGGTTCAGAGGAAAATATCTTGAGAAGTGTTAGATGAACTGCCTCAAAATATATTACTGATATCTAAGACGTCTAGAGGATAAATTCTAATGACTTTGGGGATCTTCTGACTCTGACTCCAGTAGGTCAAGGATTTCACTTACTTATTAAAATAGCTTGGCATCTACAGTATGAGATAGATTGGCACAACCTTTTGTACACACATCTATGCTTTTCATATGAGATATGAGAATTTCTAAGATTCTCTGACATATATTTTGAGTGAAATCGTAGATCACTGTGAAATTTGCTAAATTTAGGGCCCTACAGGTAGCTGTAATAAGTTGATGATGAACTGAAAACCCCAGAGAAAGCTAAATGAACATGGTCAACATAAGACTTATTGAGCATGACTATGTAAGCATTGCCACTGTAGGGATTTACCTCAGCCTCAGAGAGAAAATATTTTTCAATCAGTTTTTCCATCAATTTATTCTGATTGTTTTTTATTTTGTTTGTTTTTTGGTCAGTTGGTGACAAGGTGCCTGCTGATATCAGAGTGACCTCTATAAAGTCCACCACCCTGCGAGTGGACCAGTCAATCCTCACAGGTAATCCTGCTTCAAGGCTTTTATATAATTTAAATAGCGTACCCTCTCTTTATTGCATGAACTTTAGATCTTCATCACAGATCATTTGTTGATGTTGTCTCTGATAGTCCTTTCCACCCCTTCAGTCTGAGAGTGTAACTTTGTTTGCGCTGTCACTGTCAAAACATCCCACTGTTGGTCTAATGATCACCTGTCGCTCTGGCAGGTCTAATCTTGTACAACTGTCTCCTTTCCTTTTCTTAAGGAGAGTCTGTGTCTGTGATCAAACACACTGACCCTGTTCCTGATCCCCGAGCTGTCAACCAGGACAAAAAGAACATGCTGTTTTCCGTAAGCACTTTTGCAACTCAGTGAATCTTCAACTTTTGTATTAGAAATTCATGTCATCACATCCAAACAAAACACTGAGTTGAGCAAGTGTTGATTGTGGTTATTGCAATATTAACAAACCTTTGATTCCTTCTGTACTAAATATAAATGCAAGCTAATGTTTATATGCTCGGGAATGAACTTTTGCAATCGTCAAAGCGACTTTTTAAAATCTTGTCAGAGAGACAAAAAATCTAGCTTTTAGGTCTTTTTTTCTTAGGGTACCAACATTGCTGCAGGCCGTGCCATAGGTGTTGTTGTAGCTACAGGCGTTTCCACAGAGATCGGTAAAATCCGTAATCAAATGGCTTCTACGGAGCAAGAGAAGACGCCACTGCAGCAGAAGCTAGATGAGTTCGGTCAGCAGCTCTCCAAGGTCATCTCCCTGATCTGCGTGGCTGTTTGGGTTATCAACATCGGCCACTTTGGTGATCCGGTCCATGGGGGGTCCTGGGTCCGAGGCGCTATCTACTACTTTAAGATTGCTGTGGCCCTGGCTGTGGCTGCCATCCCTGAGGGTCTACCTGCTGTCATCACCACGTGCCTCGCTCTCGGCACTCGACGTATGGCCAAGAAGAATGCCATTGTTCGCAGCCTTCCCTCTGTCGAGACCCTGGGCTGTACCTCTGTTATCTGCTCTGACAAGACGGGCACCCTCACTACCAACCAGATGTCTGTTTGCAGGGTAAGTGACAACCAGGAAACTAATGGTTATTGTTTGAATCAGGATTTAACTGTTGACAATACAGTTTAGGCCATGTTGTATTGCTGCATTCATTTTATTTATTGTTTTTACCACATCTGAAATTGCTCTGTGCTCTGAGTGGAAACTTAAGAGTAATTGTTTCCACACCCCAACCTTTGATTGACAGATCCAAAAAAGCTTCTGGGAATTCCTTTTGAGATAAGACCTAGTGGGGAATTCCACATGAGATTGTTGTTCAAAATCGATGCTGACCTCTGCAGTCCGTCCATGTTTGACAGTCTTCTTTTTTTCCCCCCATGTGTGTTGTCCATGATCTTTTAAAAAAGAACGGAAAATCCTTATGGTGCTATGGTAATATTTGCTTCCACTGGGCAAGTATGAGATCACTGTTGGTAGAGTAAGACAGGCCAGCATGACCCAGCAGCATTAACAGCACTACAGTCTATGACCAGATCAGCGTGCACACACACACACACACACACACACACACACACAGAAGGTTTCCCAAATGGCCTAAATAAACACAATATGGTGAATCATGCTGAATACAGTATGTAAGGTTTCAGTCTCTAAATGGTGCATATTTAATTACATTAGACAACAAACACAAATATTATCCACAACTATTCCTGAGTATTATGTAACACACAGCCTCACCCTTTCCTGTGTGTGTGTGTGTGTGTGTGTGTGTGTGTGTGTGTGTGTGTGTGTGTGTGTGTGTGTGTGTGTGTGTGTGTGTGTGTGTGTGTGTGTGTGTGTGTGTGTGTGTGTGTGTGTGTGTGTGTGTGTGTGTGTGTGTGTGTGTGTGTGTGTGTGTGTGTGTGTGTGTGTGTGTGTGTGTGTGTGTGTGTGTGTGTGTGTGTGTGTGTGTGTGTGTGTGTGTGTGCGTTGCTTGCTAGTCTGTGCTCCAAGTAAATGCCAACACTGCTGTTTGTCTTGGCTCCTGTCGAGGCCTCTAGTTACACACATACACACAGTCTCAGTTAACACTTTTTGTCCTCCATCTCACCTCTCACCTCAGCCAGTGGAGGACAGTCTAATAGGACAGTCTCTATCACTAATTTCTATAAAAAAAATTGAGAATCACCATGGATCCATATGGTTTTACAATAATTTACAACAGTATTCAGTTTTAGAACATAAACCTTGCTTTGGTATCATTTTGAAGTCTTGAGTAGAGGTCTTTGAAGTATCTCAAACGTAGCGATGTATTCCCAACCCCAACTTAAAAAACAGACCATGCCTTCAGGAGGATAGTTAGACCTGATCAAGAATGTGGTGACCCCCCTCTGCCTTAACAGAAAAAGAACACCAGCAGCATAATCCTCTACCAATTAAAAAACATCTGTGGTCAGACAGTGGTATGATAATATTGTTGTATGTGTGGAGGTAAAATTAGGTATATTTACACCTGATGAACCAGCTAAAATATTCTGAGCCAGACAGAGGGACCAACAATTTAATATTTGTGCACAAAAATCTAAGATCTTGCTTAGTGGGGTTAGGAAATCCATGATACATTGACTACTATAATATTTTCTCAGTCTCAGTTTGCATTGTTCATTTCTGGGCATCACACCATCGTTATATCTTAGAAACACCCTTCCATTCCTCCTTGCATCCACTTTCTCCGTCAGATGACATGAAGTATCTGTGATTTAATTGGTAGTGGCAGGGAGTTCCCACTTGTAAGAACAACATGGAGGAGTGATCTCACCCAGACAGAAGGAGGAGTGAGACAGGCTGACGTTGGTGAATGGTGACCTTTTGCTTCCACCCATACTCCCCATCCTGCTGCTCTGTGCTCTCTGTTGGCAGATCAGAGGGCAAAAACACACTCTTTCTCTCACAGAGATGAGTTAAACTTCCTCTTTGCATTTTTTAATACAGTATTTTGGGGAGGTGTTTTCTAAAGATTGTAATCTATATAGCTGTTGAACTTGTCCTTCTTCATCTTCTTTGTTGGACTGCTCTGCTGTGTTTTTAAGGTTTCTGAGCGTGGAGGTTGAGTGTTTCGTCCAGGCCTATCTATCTGTGCTTCTCTTTGCTTGGTTTGGTCTCCAGCCAGAGGCCCTAAAAGAGCTGTGTGCCTCAGGGGGGATCCTCATACTGGCAGGAAGTTCAGGGATTCCCCTTCATATCCTGACACCATACTTCCCTTTTTTCTAACACACACACACACACACACACACACACACACACACACACACACACACACACACACACACACACACACAAAGATTACTTACTATTCATCTCCACACAAGCTAAGAGGAAGTGAGTGGTAGAATTTAAACTTCACTATCACTGATTCTCATAGCTCACACCATGCCTTGTTTCCTTGGAGACCATAGCAGATCAGACAGTTAGAAAAACTGGCCATGATTGGAAGAACAGAACCTTTTTTTTTTTTTTAGCCCTACTCTGTATGGGATCTGTGCTTTGTAGAAGTTACAGGGTCTCTAACTGTTTGATTTGTTATCGAATTTATTTATTATCGAACAAAGCCGTGAGTCTGACTTTTGTAAAAGATACTTTTAGAAAGAGTATATCTCTTTATGAAATGAAATGTGTAAACATAATTATGGGGGAAACATTGCAAGAAAGATTTATTAAAACATTGGTACCCAGGCCCGATTCCTTTTTCTAACCTCTGGCTGTTTAATAGAAGGCAGAGACAAATTAACAAAAACCTAAAAGGTAGATAACAATGGTAATTTACTAGTGTTTAATAATGCTTTTTCTATTTTTCAAGGTTTTCCATGGGCTGTAGGAATAATACACATCTTGCACAAGTTAGATTTTTTTCCTGTTAACCAAATCCCAGACATCTGCACACAGAAACACATACAGTATTAACCCACAAATGGCAGTGATCACAAGGATTGCACATAAGAGTCACAGAACAAAACATGGCTTCCTGGTGGATTTGGTGACACATACTGATAGTGGTGGTATTGAAAGTGAGGTGTCAGACTTAAAAAAACAGTTGTTGGTAAGCACATAATTTGACTGGACTCTAACTGCTGCAACTACGATCCAATTTCATGCTTCACGTGGTGTGGGTAGATCCCACACAGCAGCGCGGCACAGTAAAAGGACCTCTGGACTCCACTTGCAATCCTTTGCCCACACATGTAAGAATATGCACTATCTAAGCATAATATTAACTGAAATAAAGGTATTGAAATCAGGTCAATTTGGCAATCCAGACTTGACTAGCAGCCTTAGGAGAAGATGACATAGTACAGCTCTAAAAGTGTGTTAGGACAAGATGACCAGTACCTCCTGTGATGAGGTAGATATGTCCGAAAAGCAGACCCCACCACCCCCATGAAATACTACTGTACAGTACGTCAGTGCATTGAGTGACTGTTGCACTTGATCTGTAGAGCTTAAGTTGAACCAAAACACCTAAGCATTATGACTGTTGAAATCAAAAATATGAACTTCTGTTCCAACAACTTTAAATCTCCTTCTGTCGCTCCCCACTTATTAGAGTAAATGAAGGAGGATGTCAACATTATTGATGTCAAAAATTACAAATGTAGAACAATTGAATGTTCTACAAAAGCTATAATGTCTCAGAGGCTATAATCATGATTCAGCATGACATTTATTAATACGTGTATTAGATCTTGTCCAGAGTAGACGAGATCGCTAGACTAAAAAGTAGTAACCCTGTTGCCACAGAGAGTTGTTAGAGAGTAATTACTCCATTAAATGGCTAAAACATACCTTTTAGGCTCATTTGCTAAAAGAACAACAGCTCCCTCACATCTTAAGTCTACCATCGATTTTGCTTTCCTTTTTAGACTGATTGGCTCTGACACACACACACACACACACACACACACAGAGCAGAAGAATCGAGAAGGAAATCAAGTTAACCCAAATAGCTGCTTCATTAATTCTTCAATCAGGTGGAGTCTCACACAGACTAAAGCTAGATTGTATGGTGCTTTGCCCCTATGTGCGTCTGTGTGTGTTTACCCTTTACTAAAACTGTCGTATTATTAAGAAGAATTGAATAATAGATGAGTGGAGATCAAGGCCAGTCTGCCTATGATGGATTATGAATTTTATTTTGATCTGGTGTTTAGAGACAGAGGGACGCCTCGCAGAGACAGGTTCTGTGAATGGTGTTGTATCTCATTCTTATTGACCACCAGCCACAACACACCCTGCTTGTTTTCATCAGTATATTAGTATTACCAGTACATTGTGAACCGCCTTTCCTGAGGGAATTTCACAAAAAAGATTTGCCAACAAAGCAAATTCTTGAACAGCTCTGGGAATCCAGCTCTATCCTTTATTTTCTCTGGCTTAGTCTTTGTTTTCTACTGGTTGACTGGAGCCTGTATGTCAGCCTGAGCCACTGATGAAGCTTTACATCAAGATGTAAGCAGTGCAACTCCCGTGTTGCCTACGTGTTTGGCAACACTAAAGATCGAAAGAATGTGGGAAATAGAGGACAGTACAGCAACTCCAGCAAAAACTGGTTGTCAGTGAATGGAAAAGACTTTAGGCCTTGGGATGTGGGGTTCTTGTTATTGGTTCCTAACTCCACTTATCCAGTGACCATTTTTTCCAGCCTGCAGAGAAGTTCTATTTACAGTCGCTATTTAATTTTCAGAATGATTTATAACTTTTTTTATTTATCTAGCGCAAGATAAGGATATTCAGTCTTTGTTAACAGCATCCTGTTTCCCTGTCTTGACACAGGATGCAAACTTCACTGTTGATTTTAAGTGTGTTTTGAAATCATGTGTAAATTGAAAGCTGATGCTGCAGAGGCATTGGATCACTTGGCAGTCAATAAGCATCATAAGAGCATTTTGGGTTATTGTGGCAACCAAGGTCCAACACAGGAACATGCCCGCACTTCAGGGCTCCCTATTAAGACTGGTTTTTAGAAAATGAAACATTTTAGAATTAACCTTTTAAAACATTGTTTTCAGCTTCAAAGTCCTTTTAAAACATGATTATGTAACTTTTACAAAATTTACACAAACAAAATAGGATCTTTCTTTTGAAAAATGGGAAAACAAAACACAACAGCCTGCTACACCCTTACTTGGTCTGGTATGATGAGCAGCTTATGGTGACTAATGTTGGAAAACTCACAACATCTGACACTGTTTTAACAGTTTCCATTACTCCATAATGGTTACTTGTGTGATCCCAGCAACATTTCCATGATCTTGTTGATAAAGGTGAACCATATCTAAGTATTACAGATATCATGCATCATTTATACATGTTGCAGTTTATCTGAATGTTTGTCCAGGTTCACATTATAATTAGCTTATCCACGAGTCCAACATACAGTTGGACTCGTGGATGAGCTAAGCATTTTTGAGATAAAGCATTGACAAGAATATGATGGACAAAGTTCACAGTACTTTGGGCTTTGACATCCAAAACCTTAGAATTTCATCCTTAAGTCCAAGTGGCTCCTTGTTTCAAAATTAAAATTTTTATTTATTTATTTTTTTGTTATTTCTGTGATATTGTGTTCACAGATTTGAAGAAAGTCCCTCAAGGTGTTCTTGTATCTTTTGCAAATGCAAATATATAAAGGACAAGGTGCCACAGGGCAATGTATCAGTTTATTGCTGAGTCCAAGTGGACGTTCATGGCAAATTTGGATAAATTGCTTCTTGCCTGTCCTGAGATAATTGCGTTCACAAGAATGGATGGACATAAGGTTTGACATTGACCTTTGACCAAAATCAAATGGGTCAATTCTGGTCTTCTTTGGATGTTTGTGCCAAATTTAAAGAAATTCCCTCAAGTCAATCTTGTGATATTGGATTGTCAAAAATAGACAGATTGGAGGTTCTACTTTGACCTTTGACCTTAATGTTCGTTCACTTAAAACTCAAAATAATAAAATCTCTGACTGGATTAAACATTAAAACACCTTTTAAAAAAGCCCAGAATTTTCCAAAGAGTCTTTTGTCCACATGTCACACCGTGACTCTGGTAACAATCATCTGATTTGTTGCTCACACCAGCTTTCAAACACTGACTCACACTGTTGTCAGAGCTGGTGCCTACTTCTGATAAACATTTTTTACATAAATGTAATCGTAGCAGTGTGGAAAAGTTTTACCTAAGGATACAAACCCAAGCAAAAAATATATTTGCGAGAATATGACCAATACTTTTGTAATAAAGCAGTGTCAAGTATCATTGTGGACATTAAAACAGTAATAGTGAGTGGTACATCTTTTTATGTGACCCCATGTTTAACAGCAGTGGGCAGCCACACCACGCAAGAACCCACTACAGTTCTGACTAATTGGCTAAACATCCCGCCTCCGTTTGTGTTTGCCTTTCTCTTCTCCAGATGTTCATTGCAGAAAAAGTGGAAGATTCGAGCTGCACCATTCACGAGTTCTCTATAACTGGTTCTACATACGCTCCTGAGGGACAAATGTGAGTATCACTGTTCAAACATTTTAATGTTATCCTCAGCTGTGCTGTATTTTTATTGAGTTTCCCACTTTCTCAAGTGTCAGAGTAATAGTTGTGTGGTCATTTAGATTTTGTTTTCAATAAATATGCATTTGTGGAGGAATATAAGTAGGTGGCTAGTCATTATGTAGAAGAAGGATTTCTTCAGTTCATTTTGTATGCGTGTTGTTTATTTGGCTGTTTGGTGACTACAGCATTCTGACTCTGCATGAACCTGTTGATTTCATAACAGCAGAGTGTGGGTTATTGTGTGGGAGCTTCGCTAGCAACGCTGCAGTCTCTACTGGGAAGAGATCCATGGTTGTCATGCAGTCAGCACTGCTTGTCAGGAAAATGCACACACATTCACTCACACACAAACACACACACACACACACACACACACACACACACACACACACACACACAGAGTGTTTACTACTGTACAACCACTGTTTCTCCAGTCGACTTTTGGAATGCTAAATAAGTGAATGTCTTCCCCTTATAAATATGGATGAGTTTACTGTGTCTGAAGTCTAGTGATCTGTGAAGTATTTTTCCCATGTTGCATTTGAGTGACATTTGTGGGTGTGTGTGTGTTCTTTGTAGACTGAAAGGAGATAGGCCCGTCCAGTGTGGAGACTATGATGGACTTCTGGAGTTGGCCACTGTGTGCTCTATGTGCAATGACTCTTCACTGGACTACAATGAGGTCAGTACCACACACTCTCGCACGCAGAGAAAAATGAATAAAAACTGTTTCTATACAACATTAAGTAGATCAGGTAACCTTCAAATGTTTTGCAGTATTTTTGTACACCTACAAGGCATGTAATGTAAATGTAGTGACTCTATGAAGCGTAGCCTTGAAATACGCACACACTAGTGAAAACCTTGTCCTCCTTTCTTCAGCTGTGCTAATTTTACTCTTTTTTTTTTACTCTTTTACTTTGGTTTGGATTGCTTTTTCTCACCTCTTTGTTATCACTATGTTATCATGGTAACCATTCTGAGGAGAGAGGCCAGGGAGATGGCACTTCTCAGCTCCCATGTATCCTCCTTAGATTAGACTGTTTCTGTTCTTGTTAATGGTCTTTGTAAATGGATTCACCTAAAATGGATTTTGCCAACAGTTTTGCACATTCTTTGATTGAAGAGCCTGAGCTTGAAATCAAAGGGTGTTAAACTGGGAGAAGCGAAGTGTTTTATTGCTGTCTGTGCCCCGCCACACAAACAACTGATGTGTGGTATGCAATTACTGCTTTATCCCACCTACTCCGCTTCTCAGTGGGCAAGGGCACACATTTGAAACCACTTTGCATGTAGTGCAGTATGACTCAAAGTTTGTGGAGGCAGAGGTGAGCGACGTACACGTTTGTACTGTACACAGCGCGTTTGGTCCGAGTCATTCTTGTCATGTTCAAGTGGGTTATGCTGTGTAGTGTAATGCTGTTAAGCTAAAATATGTCCTTGCAAAAATTGTCTGTATTTATTTAATGAAACACTATTTAAATTCTTATGTTATTCTGCCTGTATTAAATACTTTATTAATCAGCAGAAAGTTTTGATGGATTTTTGTTCCCTTACAGGCCAAAGGGGTTTATGAGAAGGTGGGTGAAGCCACAGAGACAGCTCTCACCACTTTGGTGGAGAAGATGAACGTCTTCAAGACTGACCTAAGTGCACTCTCCAAGGTGGAACGTGCAGGGGCCTGCAATGGGGTAAGCTACATGTGAGCAGTGTGTGACCTTGGGATTGTTGGCAGTACTGCAAATGTAAAAAGCTGTATACAGTCTTTTGTGGCTCCGGAAGGAGCTGTTTCTCTTCAGCTATGTTAACATTACTGTACGTGCTGGAGTGGTTCAGATCCACTATCTCCACCAAGGTGTGGACAAACTAAATTGGATTTTTTCAAATCAGTTCTGGGCCACTTTTGCATGTGGTGCTAGATCTGATCATATGTGATCTACAAACAGTCAGATCCGAATTCATGCATTTCACCTCGTGTGTGCATGTGCACATTGTTGTCTCACAGTCCGCTAAAAATAAAAATAGAGAAGATCAACAACAGAGACAGAGGTCAATAAAGAGATGAGGGAGTTTGTTTGTTATACATTTATGTAGAGGCTTCTTTTCGAACCAGACTGGAAGGAAAATAATAGAACTAAACAGTTTTTGAGAAAACTGTGCAATTCGACACATAATAACACAGTTAATGTTTCTGAACGCATGTGGGTCAGATTTCAGTTCAGTTTGTGCATGCGTGTCACACTGGAGCTGGATACATGTAACTTATTAACCTGAAGATGATCAAATTTGACAAAAAAAATCTAAATAAAAACCGAATTGAGTAATTATAGCATAGCTATGAAGCACCTAATGTCATCTGCCTCTACCTCAGTTGAAGCTGAATAGTACACGTTTGAGAAAGGAAAAAACGCGAAGCAAGATTATCAGAGATAATTATTTGCAGCATATTTCTGCTTGACGCTACAAAACCTACCAGTATAAGACATCTGAATCTCCAACTGAACTGTCGGTGCATTGAAGTTCAATTGTGGGTAATGTACAGTATGTCTCAGGCTTCGATCAGGAAGAACAGCATGTGCAGAATAAAAAAAGACAGTAAATCTGGTGCTGCTGCAATTACTATAATGCCTGTCAGAGCCCAAAATATTACAGAACTATGATGTTAAATCAGTTAAACAAGCTCTTTTAGTGCCCTGTCAGTGCAACATGGAGCCTTAAAAACCAGTTGAAATGTTTATTCATTCAGCTACAGTGACAACATTGTTTACTTCACTAACTGGCACATAGTATCTGCTGCAGGCTTCCCGGCATGAGTATGTCGATGACAGTGTAATTGCTCCCCTCATTATACCATAGTGTAACTGGCTTGTTAGTGCACTGCACAGGAGGTGACATAATGATCCAGTTTGCCCCCTTTTATACTCATTTAAACAATATTATATGTAGCATTTAGGCATTTTTGTGCCTTTTAGTGACTAGTCAGAACCTCATGGTTTGGGATTTAGTGTCAAGGACTGTAATGAAGCAAACAGTTTTTGATGACTACACTTACTCTATGTTTGACTTGAGGGTGTGAGCCTGTGATTGTTTGGTTACGAGATAAAAATGTCACCAATAACTATATTTAAACATCATTTATAACTGCTGTACAGACTGCAAGCATTAATCTGACTTGACAGTTCTGCTCCTTATCACAAATGAAGTGCTTGTTCTCTTTTGAAAGGTTTCCAGTCTTAAGCGTGGCCTGTGCCCAATTGTAGTGTGTGTTAACAGCCAATGAGATCACTAAGCTGATGCTGGTGTTTCAGTGTCGTGTCCTTATACTGAACTCAGTTACCTCTGTTTGTAAGCCTCTCACTCCACTGTAGATAAAGGCCATGAAAATGGCTGTTGGTCTCACTTTAGGGAGCACAAAGCTTTTCACATCTCAAATGAGGTGAGATTTGTAGTGGCAGGGGTCTCACTAAATGTTTTCTGGTTTTAGTTCAAATGAATAGGCCAGTGCACCTGCTTAGGATATACATGGACAACTGTGAGCCAGTACCTAACAGCAATATGCATCATCTGTGTAGTCTTTTTTTAATCTTTCAAATGTTGTCCTTAAAATCGAAAATAAACAAGAACACATTGGAGAACACGCATTGCTTCCTCTGTCTGATATAGGAAAAGTTTGCCACAATGGCAGATTTCAGGATATCCGTCAGATATATGAAGTCCCCTGACAGGCTGTGTACATCTGGCTTGACAGAGAGATTTAGCAGTGTAAACCCTTCAGCCTTTCATGTGTACAGGGATCATGACACCCTCTGAACTAGTGAGACACCTATTGGTAAATCAAGACTTGACACTAAATGTGGATAAAACATTATTGAAGAAATAAGGCTGAATTCAGGCTCATATTTGTGTTTGTACACTATTGATCTACAGCGTTTTGTTCTTCCTTCCTGTTGGAATGTAGCTGATCTTTTTCATTTACCTTTCATTGATATTGCTGACCTAAAATGAAATCATGTGCGGTTGTACACAGCAGCCAGACTCACAGTCAGAGTAGTTGAGTGCTCAGCCTGAAGAGTCATACTTCAGCTGTCAGCATCTCAGCCAAAACTCTCATTCACCCATCAGATCCTCAGCTCATTCTCCTCTGTCTTCTTATTGTTCTTCTTCTTCATTCTCAACCATCAGGTGATCAAGCAGTTGATGAAGAAGGAGTTCACCTTAGAGTTCTCTCGTGACCGCAAGTCCATGTCTGTCTACTGTACCCCCATCAAGCCGGGCTCCCAGAGCAAGATGTTCATCAAGGCATGAATTACTGCTAGTCACAACTACACACAGAAACAGACGTATATCTCCTCATTCATGTATTCATTCCCTAACTTCTTATTGTATCGATTACAATCTGTCCCCTCAGGGTGCTCCCGAGAGTGTGATTGAGCGGTGTCAGTACCTGCGGGTGGGAACAGCGAAGGTGACAATGACAACTGCCCTGCGTGACCAGCTGATGTCTAAGATCAGGGACTGGGGGACAGGCAGAGACACCCTGCGCTGCCTGGCTCTGGCCACTCATGACATCCCACCCCGCAAAGAAAGCATGGACTTGGAGAATTCCAACAAGTTTGTAGAGTATGAGGTAGATGAGCCCAGTAACATCTGAGGTTTAATTTCGTCTTCCTTTTGTAACTGTGACTCATGCGAACAGCTAAACATTATTATATTAGAAACATGCTTATCTGCTTTTGTACTGAGAGTTAAATGGAAAGATTAATCGTGTGTGGCTACAGCAGCAAAAAGTTTGCTTATAATAAAAACTAGAAACGGGGGAACCAGCTTCCCTTGATTCAAAAGTGACCTACCAGCACTTGAAAAGCCAAGATTTGATCCACAATAGGAGAAGACACCACTTCTCCACAGATGACCTGGTTGATTAGTAACCTAATAAACTCAAATCTCTTCTAAAATATGGGTCATCTTTTCAGGTTCACGGTAGCCATTGAGCCTTTATCTGCACAAAGCTTGAAGCTTTCACTTGGTTCTTTAACTTGAAACAGAAAGTAATCTGGTGGATGTTTTCAATACCAGTACAACAATAGCATGTGGTAAATTCCATCTCAGTGGAATTGGAGTAAGATCCTGTTTTCAGATACAGTCCTGTGCGACGTAATCCCTCCTCATTCTCTTCCTCTCACTGCATTATTCCCCTTTTAGATGGGTCTCACGTTTGTTGGCTGTGTGGGGATGCTTGACCCGCCCAGGAAGGAGGTGATCGGTTCAGTGAAACTGTGCAACGAGGCTGGTATCCGTGTTATCATGATCACAGGAGACAACAAGGGCACAGCTGTGGCCATCTGCAGACGAATTGGCATCTTCGGGGAGGATGAGGATGTGACAGGAAAGGCCTACACAGGCCGTGAGTTTGACGACCTCCTGCCCGAGGCGCAGAGAGAAGCCGTCAAACGGGCACGATGCTTCGCCCGCGTCGAGCCAGCTCACAAGTCTAAGATCGTCGGGTACTTGCAGTCATTTGACGAGATTACTGCAATGGTGAGGAGGAGGGATAATTCAAGTTGCTCCCAGCTCTAATGACTCTTACTGGCACTGCCACCCACCCACTTCAAATCAACACATTGCCTATGAACCTTGTCACATACATTTTTTTATGTGTCTGTAGCAAGGCAAGAATGCACTTTCTCCTCCCTTTAGCTATGCGTTATGTAAATGACTTGTCGAGGATGCATGAGAAGAGGCTAGTGAGGCGTGACATGTTTCAGGTCTCTCTGAGGCTGCTCTATCAGACAGCACTATCTGAAGCTGTCATCTCTGGCCCGCTCGGCTGCTTCCTATCTGACACACGTCTCTGAGGAGGGGTATATTCGAGGGGGAAGATAGGAAGGAGGGAGACAACAATATCACCATTTGCCTGTCAGAGTGACTCCACCTCAGTATAAAGCTGCTTTAGGCCTTGCTATGACAGATAAATATCTCACTTGCTCAGCTTTAGCTTAATCCTGTCTGGATCTGAAACGATAATAAGATTTTGCATGGTGAGAGAGTTCCTTTTCAATCATCGTTAGTTTGTGAGCCATCATTATTTAAATGTAAAAATGTAATGTGAATAAAATATTTCCGCGTAGATGAACTCAAATTGCTAGTAAGAGTGATAACAGTTTCCGATTTTTGACATGTTTAATGCATCACACAAAACATGAAAAGCAATGAAATTATTTGATCTTTTGTCTTCAGAGGTTCATTCAGATTTCTGAAAATATTGCTTTGTCGTTTCAAACTAGATCCTTGCTACAGTTAATGTACTTTAGAATTAAAATTGTAAACTTTTGATGCAGAAATTTTAACACAATCTCTTGTGTCAATGAAATGTTTTCTTGTCCCAGACAGGAGATGGTGTGAATGATGCACCTGCCCTGAAGAAAGCAGAGATTGGCATTGCCATGGGCTCTGGAACTGCAGTGGCCAAGTCGGCATCTGAGATGGTGCTGTCCGATGATAACTTCTCCACCATAGTGGCTGCCGTGGAGGAGGGCAGAGCCATTTACAACAACATGAAGCAGTTTATCAGATACCTCATCTCCTCTAATGTAGGAGAAGTTGTCTGGTGAGGAGGAGAAATGTGGTGACATGTGGCCAGCATAGATCTTCTCCTGCAGTCAGCTAATGTTTTTTTCTTTCTTTCTTTATTTATTTATGTTTGTCTTTTTGCTTTCTCTCTGCAGCATCTTCCTGACAGCTATCTTGGGGCTTCCTGAGGCTTTGATTCCAGTCCAGCTGCTGTGGGTAAATCTAGTGACCGATGGTCTACCTGCCACCGCCCTGGGCTTTAATCCCCCAGACCTGGACATCATGGACAAACCTCCCCGCAACCCTAAGGAGCCTCTCATCTCCGGCTGGCTCTTCTTCAGATACCTGGCCATTGGAGGTAGTATTAGCTCGGATCTGAATACGCTAACTGTTTATTAGTGTGCGTATATCAGAGTAAAGATGAAGTTCGTGTTTTGAATTGTTGATGTGAAATTGACAGGTAACAGTTTGCCCCAGTGCTATGACTGCTTCTATTGTCACATCATCTCTCTGGAAACCTCGAAAGTTTCTGTTTAGATATGAATCTGCATACAACACCTACACCTTCTATTGCTGCAACACAGACTCCCCTTTATACAAGTTATGTTATGTTTTAAAAGTAACTTCATGAAGTAAATGGAAAATGTGTTTCTGTGTTCTTACCTTTCTATACAAATTAGCAGCACAAAAATAGATTTATTCTGGATATTACCTACACTTGAATGATTGAACTTCCTGCTATTTTCCATTAAACCAGACAGCAGATTATTATGTATCAGCTGTGCAAGACACTAAAAATACACCTTTTATTTAAATTATAAGTAAGTTGATGCATTTTCCATTCAGACCCACCTTTTTGCCACTCACTGAAACCTACACACACATCAGAATACACATCACTTTTTTCTATACAAACTATAGCTAATTCTGCACTTTAAGATAACAGGAAGGGATATGGAAAAGTGTTCACGTTCAATGTTTAAGTCCTATATACACTATCACACTGATATAGTACAAAATCTGATTGAGCCCATAGAAAATATATCTGTCATACAACTTACAATAATATTTGACCTTTGTATAATCTGTCTCTGACTCTTTTCCCTGTAGGATATGTGGGTCTTGGAACAGTGAGTGCTGCCACATGGTGGTACCTGTTTGATGAAGAAGGCCCACAAGTGTCATTCTATCAGCTGGTAAGTTACAAATCATTGTCCTTCCCAGTAATTTGTCCTTCTCAGGACAGTTAGAGAGCAGGAGCATTGTTGCTGTTTACTGACGGATTCAGATTTCATGACATAGCTCAGTGATCCGAGAAGTGTACACCTTAAGAAGGGGAAGTAAAGACCCATGTCATTTGATTGCACACAGGGCGAGAAAGAGGCCACTAGCTTTTAAAGCTGTTCCCACTATCAGATCTGAGCTCCATCACAACAGGTCACTGGGGTTCTGGGCCCCATTTGTTGCATGTTGCTTAAAAGAATCAAGATTAAATGAGTAATGCTGGACCTTCTGCTAGATCAGGTTATCTGGTTACGTATGTCAGTACAAGCAAGAATAGAATCTGGAAGCTACAAATGTTAGATAAAGAATGTTAGAATGTTAGAAAAATATCCTGCAAACTGGTGCCTGTGTTTACCCTTTGTCCAATAGTTTTAATTTGGAATCATTAAAAATGAATTTAAAATACGAAATAATAACATTTTTGTATTTATTGAATCCCACGGCTGACTCACACACCAAAAACGTGTGTGCACCAGACAAACGTAAACGCACACAGACACTGACTCTTGTCGGCCTCTCTCTACAGAGGCACTTCATGCAGTGTACTGAGGACAACCCCATGTTCCAGGGCATAGACTGCGAGGTGTTCGAATCACGCTACCCCACAACCATGGCCCTGTCTGTGCTGGTCACCATCGAAATGTTCAATTCGCTCAACAGGTGATTCATGCAACATAATTAGACAGAAAAACACATTCATCATGAACATCAACTCTACTGACTGATAAAGGACTTGTTACCCATTATAATGTCCATATTTGTATTATTCAGCATTTGGTGATTGTGGCTGATAAATCAGCCTTTAGCCACACATCTTAAGAAATGGAATAAGGCTTTATTTGGAATGCAGAAAATAAAGGGAACTGTGGTATGAAGTGAAAACTCCCTGTATTTTTGCCAGGATTGCTCATGGAGCAAGTCTGTAAGTAACTCCCTATAGAAACAAATGCCAATGTTTTATTTAGGAAAGAATTTGAGAAAGGACTGTTAAAATAATGCGTTGTCAGAGCAATGAAATCGCACACCCATATATGGAAGGAGACTAATTGTTTTGATGCATTGATTGTTATTAAATAAATCACTTGTGCTTTGTAACATGATAGAACAATGTATTTTTAATTCCTAATGTCAAGTTAAACTGATCTATCAAAACATCTCTCTAACAGTTTGTCTGAGAACCAGTCCCTGATCAGGATGCCTCCCTGGGTCAATATTTGGCTGCTGGGTGCAATCATCCTGTCTCTCTCCCTCCACTTCTTAATCCTCTACGTTGAGCCTCTGCCGGTGAGTACACATGACAGTAGTATACTGTATACTGAGGAGACGCTGTCGGTGAGCCTACATATCATGGTCTGAATGTGTGACGTTATGTTATTTGAGGACGAAGCTTCTTGATTGGGTTGACACAAAAGTTGTTTCAAAGTCAGAACATGAGTAAATACAAATATCAGGACTTCCTTATACTTGCAGACTTAGTTTAAACATTGTGTATTTATTATAATCTGCATGACTGCATGCGTAAACATGAGCTTTTAGCCCATTCTTGGTGGGAGGATCCTCAGTAAAGCTTTTTGACACTATGTTATTGCTACTACTGTATGTAATGGAGCAGACCTGCAGATACGCATCAGAACTGTTAAGAACCAGAAAATACTGGTAATGTTTCTGAAAAATGAAACAAAATACAGTATCAGAAATTACAGTCCATTTTCATGGAAGCACATGGGGTCTTACAAGAACCTTCAAACAGTGCAGTCCACCACGATCAGCCTGTGGATTTGAAGGGTAGACAGGTAGTTTCAGCAGACACAACAAATGTTTCCACATGTCACTTTCTAGTGTTGCGTTGATATGTGGGATGCTTTGTGACTCACGTCCATTGTGTTCTGCATGAACAGGACACAATAATAGTTTTAATTATACATTTTGTTTTTATGTAATATTTTATTATATGTTTTTATTATATCTACTATAGCTGTTTCTGCTGCCCAATGCAATATTTGATGAGCGTTGTCCTTCAGTTGATATTCCAGGTGACCCCTCTTTGCTGGTCCCAGTGGATCGTGGTCTTGAAGATTTCCATCCCAGTCATCCTCCTGGATGAAGCACTAAAATATATCTCCAGGAATCATCTAGAAGGTACGTTAAGCCTTTTTGTTCTATGTATTTACAAAGTATCCACTCATATTGTTGACTGGTTTGAAATACTAAAATTTGGATAAAGCTACAGTGTGCAACTAGAGCTAATGTCAGACTCTGTATCAGTCCTCTCTTCTCTGTCCAGCTCTCCCTTCCAGCTCTTGGGTCTTTATGCTCTGACACGCTCTGCACAGCCCTTCAGATAGTCACAGTTAATAAATTACAATAAAGGAGAATGCTAAACGTACTAATCAAGCAGAAGTCGTTGTTCTTCTCTAATTGATAGAAAGGCAAGCCTCACTCTGTTAGTCTGTGTTATTGGACACATTAATACAAGGATTGGAGCACAATTCTTTTTACAAATATTTGAGAAATGTTGCCCACTGTAACTTTCGGTTTATTACAGTCAATATGTTTGAGTTGAAATGTTGAAAATGAGGTTTTACTAACAAGCATCTCCTGCTCTTTTTTTCTCTTGCATTTCAAATTCAGCTTAAATTCTTTAATGTCACCTTCTGTGAAAAGGTACACTAATGCAACCTCTGCATGCCTTCTCTCTCCAGTAGAAACCTGTAGACTAATCAATGTAGTTTCAGTGTTTCCTAACTTCCTGTTTTTTCCACCCACTGGCAGATGATGATGAGAAGAAATATCGGAGGAGATGGCAGCTGGACTAAGACCTCTCCCTCAACACACTCACTCAGTTTGACACATGCCTACCCTCTGCCCCTGTATGAGCTACTGTAGGAACCTTTACTCTCTCCTCTCCTTTTTTCCCACTCCTGCATGTCCAACAAACTACCACTAGAAAAAAAGCAGGGCTTGCATAAAAACAAATGTGCAAAGGAAGAGAGCATGTGTGTGTTTTGGCGAGCATGGCTTTGTACGAGTATGTGAGTACATGAACACTGAATGTGTGTGAGCGTGTGGACAGACAAAAAGACAAATCTGCCCAGAGCTCTGCTTCTTAAAGATTTCAGTTTTTTTGTTTTTGACTGTATATTATAAACATAGTGGTTCAGTAACTGGACTTTGGGGGAGGAAAGGGGAGGGAAGACAGGGGGAATAGAGGTTGATAATAAGTTGAGATGGTGGGAAGGGGGGTGGGTTTGCCATTAGCACAGAGACAGAAAGAGAGATTGAGAGGTGAAGCCTGCAGTGGAGATGAGACCAGGGTACACAGCAAGAACATAGAAGGTGAAAAGATCCGGCTCTCGAGGTGGCGTGTGTGTTACACCAGTGCACAGAGCCTCTGTTACATGTGTGTCCACAATTGCATGATCTTAAGGTATTGCCCAGGCTTCTGCCATCTACACTACCCTCAGCCAATTCCAGTCAGCTCTCCAGAGCACAGCCTTCTGAACCCTACAAAATCCTATCTCTGGCCTTTTTTTCACACCACTGCTCTTTCATCGCTCTTTGTCTTTGCTCTCACCACCACATGCAACTCTCCTTGGTCATGTTCCACTGTCTTTTAACTTGTCTCACTCTCTCTCCACCTCTTTTTCTCACTCTCTGTGGAGGAGGCAGCTGCAGGGCCCGGGGTTGTGACATCATTGGGCTCTTTAAATTGTGTGTGTGTGTGTGTGTGTGTTTGCGTGTGTGTGTGTGTGTGTGTGTGTGTGGAGGTGTTTCTCCACCTAAAGGTGTGAATAGCTTTATGCTGCTTGGCCACTTCCCTCAGCTCTTAATTCGAGGAGCTGAGGTCAGCTCACAGACTTAAAAACAATGAAAATAAACGTATAAAATGTCAAACAGCAACCAAACCAGCAAAACAGTAGTGTAGTTGTCAGACAGTCCACCCAGCTGGTCCTGTTTAGCCTCTTTAATGTCCATCTGCTGTGTTGTTAAAATTTTAGCTGTCAAATATCTAAATTACTTCAGAACAAGATGATGATGATGTTCCATCTTCTTGTTGGTCTAACTTCTCATTTATTTATCTGTTTTTAATAAGTGGGTGGGTGTGTTTGTGTGTGTGTGTGTTTCCGCACATATAGCCTTAATTGACTTAATTCATCCAATTTGACATGCTTTTCAGTTGTTAAATCTCACAAAAGATGTAGTCAAAGTAAGTTAAGAAGTGACAATAAAACAGCTCGATTGTTTCACTCACTCAGAAAATATTGCTATATTAAAACACATTTATCGTCCATGCCTTAGACAGCCCACTGCACTTCCACATTAAATATGTGGTCCAAATGAATGTGTTTCTGCTAGCCTTTAATGACCTTTGAACTCTCCACCATCAGTCTCACTCATACATAACTAATTCTGATCACTCGAGGTCTCACAGACTCTGAATGTCCACCTGGTGTGGGGCAAGAGGAAAATGTTTTCGTTGTACTTTGTGTGGTGCTCCCTCAGCTCCTCCTGCTCTCTCAATGCTTTAGCGACTCACTTGGGTATTGTTTTATAATGACTAAATAATAATGTATTTGACTGAATAAACCCTTGGGGGGTTTGGATTTTGTCTCTTAGTCTTAATTTTGGGGTTTGTGTTGGGCCCTGGTGCTCTGTGGACCGTTTCAGGGGTCTCTTGTAGAGGACAGTGTGCACATTCAAAAACAAACTTTGTAAAGGATCAAAAATAGGATTAGTGTCTGCACGGTATCAACTGCTTTTAATAAATTTAATATTTAAACATTTTGCTCAAGATCTTCAAAGTTGAGCTGCTGAGATTTTATAGACATCAAAATGTTGCATCTATTTCGAGTAATAAAGCCAAAATGACAAATGTGACAATTTGCTACTCTTTCTTCATCTTATGGCAAAGTAAATTAAATCTGTTTTAGTACTGTATGTTAGTCAAACAAAGTAAGACATTTATTGATGTCATTATCTCCTCAAGGCATAAATAATTAAATTAGTCGAAATATGTATTAGTTGGCGTTATGATTCAGTACAACTGTCTGATCCAGATCTGGGAGTTATTGAGAGGATGTGCAGATCTTTATTACATTTCTCCCCTTTCGTTCTTCCAGACTTTATTTCTGCAGTGCAACATGGTTTAGAATCAAAAGGCAAATCTATCTTCCAAAATTAGTGTCCAGTCTGTTTTATTATCTTGTTGCTGTTTTCATCTAGTATATTGCTCGGTGTGGGTGGGTGTTTTTTTTTTTTTGTTTGTTTTTTAAGCCAAGGCAATGACTAACCAAACTTGGGTTGCATGACGTCATTGATTCCGGATTTATTTTTTAGTTTTTCTTTCCGGTGCTCTCTTGGGCTGTTCTTAGAAATGAACATTAGAAAACCCCCTCACTTGAACAGACGTCGGTAAGGATAAATAAAGGGACATACACTAAAGAGTTAAAACAGCTATTAATCACAAAGAAAAATAATGTGAGTAGATGTAAGAGTGGACAGTTTCAATGCAATGTATTTATTTTGCAGTTGACGTAAAACAGTTTGCGGATTTCTTCACTACTTGTTTTTGTTGTTTTCACCACCATGAGAATTTGCCTCTGTCCAGACTACCTGTCCCTGTCTCAGGTCGCCGAGGCCCTGTAACACGCCGGCTCTCTGGCCACCAGGCACTATTGATTTGTATAGCCTTGTTATTTACTACTGAATCCTCAACTCTGTACAGAAGGTGAGAATATGATCGCATGGAACCTTGTTACTGTAATAATAACCTATACAGTATATATAATATTTAATTTTTTGATAACTTACATCAATGAATCCTACTTAACAACAACAGGCAGACTTGCGAGAATTTTTTTTATTTTTATTTTGAGCACAAGGTATCTTAGGATTTTTTTATTTGTTTGTTTGTTTATTTGTTTCTTCCTTCCTATTCTTGTTTGGTTTTAACAGTTGCCAGGGTTTCGTGTCTTTTACTGTAGGGAAAAGAATATGACGTTTTCATGTTAAAGATAGACAAGAACCATGCTTACGCTAGTTAATGATGATGATGCTGATCGTTTCAGTGGTAGTTATCCAGTGTGAGAATGTTAAGAATTCGCGAATGAACTGTGTCTGGTTTACACTGAGCGATAAACCTGATGAATCCTGGCTTATGAAGTTTCTGACTGTATAGTGAAGGGTTTGGTGGCGATGCAGGCTCTAGAGACATGTAACAATCCTATTGGGTCTGACATTTAGGAACTACCACAACTCTTCCAGCATATATGTACTTTGCATATATTTTAGATTAACCTCCCTTACTAAGAGTGAGGGAGATCAGGTTCGCTTCAATAACATCTAACCACCTTTTTCTTTGTCTTCATAGTCTCTAGAGCCTGTGTTCCACCTAAGTAATTCAAAGGATTCTCTGTATTGCCTTGTTAATATTAATTGTGGACACATAATTTTATAAATGACAAAGAAGTGGAAATAAAGAGTATTTATCTTGTTATTTATTCATAGTTTGTGTTCTTTTTCTATACACCATTTCTACAGGCAGATATATATTTTGTTATTCTTTTAATAAGAAACCAAGTTTTTTTTCCCCCCCAATATTCTGGTGTAAGAAAATATTTTACTAAAGGACCTAAAAGGCCTAGAACAAAAACAAAAGTATTTTCATTTGCAGATACTGCAAGCGCACATGCCCCCTAAAAACAGGATGTTCTCGGAATTATTCATAACAGAGTGTGGAAACCAGGTAAAAATAAGGGGGATAAAAGTTCAGATGCTGTATATAAACACAAATTTAAGGCAAAATTCAGAAATAATCTCCATATAATAGATAGAGGCATTGTCAAGCAGACATCACAAAGCAGAATGACTGATATAGAGACATAGACACGTCACAAAACATGTCCAGTCTATGAAAATGGAAAACGCAACAAAAAAACACCCTCTGTTCAAAACGGGATGGAGGAATCCATCATATTCGCGTTCTGCAAACATTAAAAAACTAAAAGAACAATTGCAGTATTTCATGCAGCCTGCATTCTATTAAATTTCTTTTAATTTAATTGTCACCAGACCACATCTCATATTGTAACATAATTTCTCATCAGGTAAGTTGAGATTTCAGTTGACTTTACTGTCATTTTAACAAACATTCTAAGTGTGTAAAATGCAAAATTAAAACATTTACAATAGCGCAATTATTTCAAAAATAACCATAACTACATGTACATTAAGGTGCCAGCTTCTTACTTAGGAGTTGTAGCTTCAAACTAATGAGCCACTTGTCCTGAAGTTTCTTCCAGTGTGAAGCTAAATGTTATGACCATTGTAGCAGGGAACAACTATCATGCTGGATAATCTAGATAATCTCAATCTCATTTTGAGAAGTCTGGTTAATTTCAAGAAATTCAGGTTTGTAAAGCTTCACCTCAGGCTTAATGAGTGGTGTTGTCATTCTGCCTGACTGAAACTCAAAGCTGCCTGTTTTAGCCTCATTCTGTTCACTCGGATCCAACCCTCCCTCTGAATAATCAGTTCGCAGCTCATCTCAGATTGAACACAAGTATCTACACTGTATTTAAGTCACACATGATTTTATTTAGACTAGAAAGATGTCAAATTTTTTAAACAGTATTTCTGACACATAAGAACCACAATGTCATCTCAATTCATTTTCAGTCATGCTAATGACTGTATTCCTATTTTCTTGCTCTAAGATAAATCACCTGACAAAAGGCAGTAATTTGACACATCACAATTGTTTGACAGTGACTTGTGTCCTGAGTCTGCCTTCACTTTGATTAATTCATTTTTGGCAGAGACCAGCTAATTTTACTCTCACTCTTGGTTCCACTTGATACTCTAATTGAATACACTTCAATTCAAGTTGATTATAGACTTTAGATTAAGGTTTAGTAGAGTGAAACAAAAATCTCCACTGGGAACAATAACAACAACAACAACAACAACAACAAAGAATATTTACTACAAGGTGGAGTTGTTTGGCTTCTTTATAAATTTTTAGGGTCTTGACCTCACACTGTAAATTGCTTTTAGATGACTTTGTTGTGGATTGGTGCTATATATAAATAAAATGAATTGAATTGAGCAGGAAACCGCTCACTCAGAGCCTGCACTTGTTGCAGATCTTTTTTTTCCTCTTGATGGCTGTGTAAACAAAGAACCAAGCACCTCTGAGAGTATTTGGAAAGTTAAGTGAGTACTACATTGTGATACCAAAGGTTTGTCATAGTGAATGAACGCAAGACATATTCTTGCATTGAATGTTTTGGACCAGCAGGGGGAGATCTATACCACAATCCATGTGTTTTCTATGGTGATTGGCCTTGAATCTTTAGATCTGCTTCATCTGTGCTGAAGTGGAGGAAATGACGTTCCTCCATCAGACCTGAACAGATCAGCTGAAGAGGGAGGTTTTTTTCTGGGACTCCTCCGTGAAACTGAGAATCAAAACTGTGGAACTGCCCTCAACCTTTTAGATTTTTTTTTAAACTGGCTGCATCTTGAACATGTTTACACAGAACCACACTTGCTAGTCTGAAAACCATTTACCACAGAGTCATGCAGCTAAAGCATAAATGTAGCTCATGCTTCCTCACATCTCACAGGGGAGAATGACACACACCCTCTTCAGGGGAGGTTCCTGGAGGGAAGGTGGGATCACAAGGGCCGTGGGGAAAACAGAAGGGGATCTCATTAGTAATAGGCCGTTATTTCCACCCTGAGCCTCAGAGAGATGCAGGATAGAGAAAGTCAGCAGGGGCAGTGTCCCAGTGAAACGCACACAAACACACAAGGCAGAGATAGCAGCTGAGAAAACGTGATGTAATAATAAACCAACGGAAAGGTCTCACACGGGGATAAAAGTTCTCGGACAGAATAGTTTTTTTTCTGTCTACAGTAAATGTAACCAATATATGGATTCTTTGTTTCTTTCTGTTTTTTCAGCTACCTGATAATAATATATTCATAAGGTGTTCCTATCCTCGGCTTTGAACTCGGCGCTCTGCCACAGTCACAAGGATGGTGGCTCTCCAAAAGCCCCGAGCAAAAAAAAAAAACCAACCTGTGATAAACAATATTTGTTAATGACTATTGTTTTCTATAGCTATACATTTATCCACAGTGACTTGTGCAGCAACACATTTCACACTAAATCAATGCAAAAATTCCAAACAGTTGAATGATTAAAGAATGAGCAAATAACAATTAGAAAAAAAAGAATAACTCGCTTGTTTTTATTGTAGAAGCCCACACTGTTGAACCAGGATACAGCTCTAACACGAGCAGGCATCCCAGATCTTCGATAATGATCTGGTCATGCTTGATGTGGCCGGTCTGGCCATGCACATACAAGGCCATGCTGGGGCTGATTTGCACTCTGTGACTCATGTGAGAACAAGCCGTGGCTGCTTGCTGTGCAGCAGGCTCTGTGAGGACACACTTGTAGAGAAGCGCCTTGAGACTTAGAAGGCTGGGAAAATTTGGAAATTTGTGGGGTGGTTGTGCTGTAAGGGAGGACATGCTGCCCCTTATCCCATGGTGTCAGACTGTGTTGTGCCGTGAGGCTCAAGCTGTTGCCAAGAAACTAAATGAACTTGCTATGAACTTCCCCCACGGCTGTGACTGGGAAGAGTAGGTACTCTCAAAAGGTGACTGCACACTCTGTGTGCTTAGTTACTAACGTTCAATAGCTAGTAAATGCTCTAATATCCTGTGCAGTTTTGTGAAATGTGCTGTACATTAACTCAGACACTGTACTTAGATGCAAAATTGAGTTATTTGTACTTACTTGTCATGTCACTTCATTATCCACTATATTTCCATTTGGCAGCTTTAGTTACTCCGAGCTCTGGGGTAGCACGAAAAAAAACAAAAAACAATGGAAATAAACACAAACGGAATAATTAAAATGGTCCAAAAAAAAAGAATAGAGGGTTCCGTGCCATTACAAAACATATTTTATTCAGAGAGACTGACTCATGCTGCCACTAGCCTGCTGGAAGTGTCAGCATGTGTTAGCCTACTAACATCTAATCCATCCTCACGCTAGTTTATATCGAGGAGACTCTGGATGTTTCAAAATCACCATCATTACAGTCGTCCTCACTCTGTGCGGTTGCTATGTGTCAACTCATCTCTCTTTCCAGGTTGGAAAAGATCCACTAATATGTAAAGAAGAACACACAGTAAAAAGGATGCTCAACTTTCGATTCAAGAATGAACACAACTAGTTTCTTCTCAGTAGCTGGAAATGAACTTGCACTTGATGGTAGACAGTAATGCTGGGTCTGCACCTTTGTGCATGTTTTTAAACCTGCATTGAGAAAAAATGTGTTGAGTTCATTGTTACTTCACTTAGATATTTTACTGTACACAATGATGTATCGTGTATCATGCACAGTTTGGCACCAGAAGGCTGTTGTCATCTAGACAGAGTGTGCACCTTAAATCTTAACACAATTCCCATCTCATCTCCATATATATTGGTTGCTTGGGAATGGATGAGTTCGTTCTGTAACTGTGTATAGATGAGCTTGCAGGGTATGAGGCACATCGTGACCCCCTCTACACCATTACATGCTGACGCCTTGGCGCTGGGTCCACTATCTTCAGATTAAGCCATGACACCTCAAAAATCTACTGCTAAATGCAACAGTTTGGTGGGGACATGGAAATGACATTTTTAAGGTCCCCACCCCCATTACACTGTAATATTACATAAAATGAGAGGAAGGCCTCCGTCTGTGGGGATCTGGATATATTTTTAAGGTGTCTGCACTTATATTATGATTGTGGTTTAAATTTTGTATTATGGATTAGCTTCAACATTTTGAGAACTAAGCCCTCATTAACTTGAATGGGAAAGCTGATTTAAGATATTTGAATTACAGATATATTTATTGGAATTTTCACTTGACCATAGCTTTACTTTGGCACAAAGTAAAAGATCTCTTAACTATCTTTTTTATATCTAAGACATTACTGGTTGAAAATGAATTGCAGATATCTGAAATTTTAGTTTGGACTGGTCAAAAATGCATCTTAGATACATTAAAGTTTTGTAATAGTCAAAATTACCGAACAGCGAAGACATCTTGTAAAGGGATGAATAGGCCTTGTTTTAATATAAAGGTACATTTTTGCATATCCAAACTGTAATCTGACCAGTCAAAATATAATTTCAAATATCTGTAATTATGGCTATTCATGACAAAAGTAATTGATGTTTAAACGAGCTGATATGTTAGTCACACTGGTGGGTGTAGTAGGACCACTGCTCAGCAAACATTTCTTGCAGAAACGGCTCAGACGTACGATGGGGATTAAAGTGATTGTGAAGGCCATAGTTGATGAGGTTATTGCTTACATCAAGTTCAGTAATCGACACTAGAGACGCAGCCTGCTGGTCTTCACTAATTACCGAGACGCTAATTGGAATTTCTTTTCATTTGTCACTTGGATGATGATGTATGAATGAAGCCACTAGAGGCGCCAGCTACACTTTTGCAGCGTTTAATCCAGTTTCTAATGGAGGAGCAGTGGAAGAATTCCCATGTGGCATTTGTGGTTATAAAACATAAAATCTAATACACTGCGCGTATTAATTATACTTTACAAAGAAATTAGAACTTGTGATCAGTGTGGATCAGTGATCTCCGGTTCCTGGTCATGGTGCAGGAATAGGGCGGATTTTAGGACCTTTGGAAGCCAGTAGTGGCTGATTAATAAAAGTTGGCTTTATGTGTGTTGTTGACGTGAGACAAAGCAGTCAGTCAGCGTGTTTCGGGCTGTTTGTGGCCCGCGAAGCTGCTGCTCTGTGCACACACTCTGCACATTGCAGTGGTGCAGCAGCAGCCAGCTGCAGCCGCTGGGTGTCTTCACTCTGCTTCCTCTGTAGACAAGAGAGGCTACTGTGGGCTGGTCTGACTGTCCGTGTTTTCCGGAAGAGAGGGCGTGAAACATGGGACACATCTCACTGTAGGACAGCGGCTGATTCTGCCACACGTCTGACAGAGGAACCCGGAGTGGATGCGTCTCCGTTATAGTCTGGGTGAATGACCTGCTGTGAATAGAGTGGATCATAGGGACACAGTGAGCGGGACATCCCCGTGGATCGTTTTGACTGGAACTCGTAGCAGAGCTGCTGTAACACGCCCCAGCTCTCATTTGGGTAGGTGAAACTTTTAAGATCCCCTCCGTTGTTGGACATGTTTGTGTCGCCGTTGTGGACACATGGGGAAGTAAAGCTAAAGGGCTCCTGTGCAGTGTCCATGGATCTGACTGCACGTGTTTCCCCGCCGTATTTTATTGTTGCTCACTGAACTGCTCACACATCCAGATGCTGGTTCCACTGCAGTTTGTTGCACTGGTGTTTTTATCTGTCTACACACACACACACACACACACACCAACGCAGCATTCAGTCGCAGCAGTGCTGGGTCTTTATCCCTGTCATGCAATTGTCATTAAATAATGTTGCCTCACAGGCTACAGTCAGGGATTTCACTGTGCAAACTAGGGTCCAGAGTCCCATTTGGGACACACAGGTCCCCTCCAAAAGTACTGGAAAGGAAACAATATTTTGCTTTCAATTATTTTGCTGGATATTTGGGTTTAATATTGAAAAATATCAGATGAAAGTTGGAAATTGCCTCTTTCAGTTGATGATTTTTACACCTTTGTACAACAATATTGAAGATGGCACCTTTTGTAACAGATCACCCACATTTTAGTTGTTCCAAAATTTGTAACAGATGGGTTTAAAGTAAATGTATGTAAATAAAACGTAATATTTAGTTGCACATTCCTTATTTGCGATAAGTACACAGAGCCTTTGCCTCACTGACATCAACAAATGGCTTCTTGTTTGGATTTACTTTGCCCGGCTTTTAATGCAGCATCCTTCAGGTTTTTTTTGTTTTGAGGGGTTATCCCTCTAACCTTCTCTTCTGCAGGTAAAATACATGTTCACTGAAAAGCTTCAGTGTTTTTTTTCACTCTGATGAAGTCTTTTGTTGGAGTGTGCACCTTGATTTGGATCATGGTTTGATCATGGCTCAAACCATGATGTAGGAGCCATGGAGCCCAAACAATTACGCTACAGTAACTTTACTGTGCTCCACAGATGAGCTTGTGTGGTTTGGATCATGAGCACATCCTTTCTTCCTCCACACTAGCTTTCCCATCACTGCGGTAGAAGTTCATCTCTGTCCCATCAGTCTATACACATTTGTTCCACAAATTTTGTGGCTTGGTTTGCTCATGAACGCAGTAAATGCCTCTCATTGTTTTCCCTCTTTTCTCAGATTTAAAATGGCTGCTTTTTTTTAAAGTCTCATATTCATGTTGATTTACCCTTTTTAACAACAAATACAGTCCTCACAGGTAAAACCTAAGGCTCAATCAAAGAAATATTATTGTTTGAAAATCAACCTCACAGGACACAGCCTGATAACAAAAAAAAACACCTGTCGGTCACATGGTCCCACATGAGAAGAGACTAAAACTAGATGATCTGTTGCACATTGTTTCCAATGTGTAACTTATCCAGGTGTAAATACCATCAAATAAAATTGAAATTCAGAACTTTCCTCTGGTGTGTTTGATCTTAATCCCAGATACAGTGCATTGAGAAAGTATTCAGACCACTTTTTAAAACCACTTTTTGGAGCCTGAAACTACAGTTTTTTAAATTCTATACATTTTCATTAATCTACTCTAATCTGCTACTTTGGAAGTCATGACTCGCATGTTAGATTTGGCATGTGTTTTACGACGGATGCCCTTCCTGACACAACTCTATGCATTTATCCAGACTTGGGACTGGCACAAGAAGACACTGGATTGTGCCCCTTGTGGTTTCTCTTTACTTTTGCTTCATTAGTCTAATTATATACCAGGGTCCCTGCTTTGATCCCATGTTACCTCTTATGACCCAATACCACAGGCCTACACTTGTAAAGTTGAGTCTTGAAAAGATAAATTGATCGGTCAATGAACAGAAGAGTAACCTACAACAACACTTCTGACTACTGATTAATAATTTAAGTCGTTTATCAAGAGACATTTGCTGGCCCCAGTTTCTCAAATGGGAGGATTTGCATCTTGTTACTATTGTATCTGATATTTTTGCATGTAGACCATATTGTACTATAGCTGTGATTTTGGGACTTATTTTGTGAAATGGTCCCATTCAGTTCCCTATAAAGTATTTTCTCTTTCAATTTGAGTTAAAGTCTGATTAAAACAATAGCTTCATCTCGACCTGAAGTGGTTCTCATTTTACCCTCTTTCCGGCTTTCGTGTTGCTTTGAGGCACATGGCTGAATCCTTCCTATTGAATTCAATTGAAACCAATCAGCAAGTACCTGAATATGCAACAAATTATTGCAGTGTCTCCACTTTTGTTCCTCAGCCTGGCTAATGAATTAGCAGAGTCCGCGCAGTGTTTGCTCAGCAAAGATAAAACCAGTTATCGTTTTGGTTTGTTGACATTGTGATGACTGAGACGTTCCCATTGTTAATGTTTAAGATGAGCTCTGCTGAATAATTGGAGGCTGTGTCAGTTTTAATGTTGAGCAGTTGAGTTTATCTCTGTAACTTTTTTTTTTTTTGGGATTAAGAGGTTATTTAAATTTAATAACCCCCCTCATGCTAGCTTTCACCTGGTCCTGTTGTACCTGTGCAAATTTGCGTCCGCTGTGCTCAGACACTTGAACTATATTTTTAATATCTGGTTTGTGATGAATCCTTTACAAATTAAAGTATCTCTGTGTGTGTTCTGATTAAAAAAGGCTTACATTGACCTAATGTCTCCAGTCCTTTTGACATATATTTCCATGTTTTAAAAACTCTTTCACATAAATAATAGCAGTATCTCTCTTCCTGCTTATGAAGACTTTTTGATGCTGAGAGTGCTGATGGCTGTAATCCCCTTAACACCTTTCTGCTCTCGTGAGCTTTGGTAATCAGAGCCGAGCTGAGGCCCAGCTACTAAAAAAGAGGATGTGTCAACAGCTCCCAGCACCTTCAGCCCCTCTGGGAAATCACATGAACCTGGCATGAAGAGAAAGAAATCAACATTGTGTGTGTGTGTTTATGTGTGTGCACCCTTGTGTGATTGTGCGCATGTGTATGTTGTTATTTCTATATTAGTGTCTTTATTAAATGACGGTTTTACAGTAAATGGAGGCCTGGACATCATTCATCTGTAGTATGTCAAGCACAGCTTCACTCTTAGAATCAGAGAATAAACAGGGAGCATTTTCAGCTCTGTGACCGGTCTGTGCTGGTTTGTAAGCACTTTTCTTCCCTCCTGCGTGTTGCAACAACAAAAAAAAAAAGAATAGCCATCATACCATTTGAATGTGATCACTAAATCACTATAGAGCCACATACAATTTGCATTTTTGATACATTCAAACGAATAGCAAGGCTGCACCCTTGTAATGTGTCTTTGCATGTCTTTGTGTGGCCATGGAGACAAATTAACAGCCTCTCAAAAACGGTAAGTAAAAAGGAAATCGCACATAACCTTGACATAGTGGTGTTAAGCATCGATATGGTTTAAAACTAAAAGGTATGAATTACACTTTCACTGCTCCACTACAAGACAGCCTGTAATTAAAACAGAAAGAGGAGCTTAATTGCATCAGTCCCATACTGTTTTTTTTTTAGACAGCCATCTTTTAATGAGTCATTTTGAAAAACCATTTGCAGGAAACACAGAATACTTTCTCTCAGATGTCAAGACAACTTATAATGTGCGACCAAATTGTGTTTTCCATTTTGGAGTGTTAAGGCCCTGTGGAACCCACAGTGCTGAAAGTGAAGTGCTCTCTATTTGATGCCTGACAAGCTTTCACGTTACAGCTGCGAGAAAAAGAGTAGCAGCTGTACCTGCTGTAGTGTTTTCTGTTACAAAGCTTGTAGTAATAGCACTGCATACACCACGTCCTCTGTTGCTTCAGCTGCCAATACCTGGAAGCTCACCAAGGTGTGTTTGTGGAGCTCCATTGTTACTGCTTGCACTGTGTTCCCGGGTGAAGACCAGGTTAACAGTTGGGGTGTGTGAGGAGTGTTTTCTTCCATCATTTTGTGTCAGGTAGAACTCAAACTACTCTGTTTTATAAGTTGTTTCACATTCCTGCGGATGCACCTGCCGTACAGTACTGTGACAGCAAAATGGCGCTGATTCATCCCACCAGTGAGCTAAAGTGTGTGGCTTTGGTGTTTGGTGTGTTATCTTGATCCAGTGCCATCTAAGAGAGCAACGCCTCGGCATGCTGCATTTTTACATTTTTCTCGTGGTGATGACACCACACCTACTGTAGGTTTTCTCAGAAAGTTACAAATCGGTGGCATAGAGTGTAGACATTACCATTCTTACCAAAGAATATTTTCAGTTGCATTATGGGAAGTGTAGAATCCAGAGGTTTGAGATCTTGACCCATGAGAAAGACAAAAATAATTATTGTGTTTTGGCACCACGCCAAAATAGCAGTAACCAAACTGAAACTGGATTTACTCTGTGTGAGATAATAAATTGTGGCATTAAGCCTTTTTACAGGGCTTGCATTCTAACTTGAAGGCATCTCATGCTCCCATTCTGTCTACAGAATGTAGACAGTCAGGCCTTGACTTTACTTGACTTCTGGCTGTTACAGTATCACACATCCACAGAGTGAAAATAAAACCGAATTCCGTAATTGTATGAAGTCCTAAATTAATTCCCAGTAGTTATTGAAACATCTCACAAACACGCATTGCATCTTTTCACTAATGACTAACCCATCGAGGCTTCTTTTAGGAATCCGTCTCAATCAGGTTGTGACTGCTCTGTGCTTATGCTGTGCACTAAAGGCTGTAAATATACAGACTCGTCATTGTTGCTTAACTGTAACATCTTTGTTTTCATGACTGCACATTTACAGCTCATTTCAATTTTACTGTTATTTTTTAAAAATTCTTTCCTGTAATAATGCATCTGATATAAACAATCCTATTATTTTACATGACATGGAATTTTAAGTAAGTGTAGGGTAGAGAATATGCCCGCTTTACTTTTTGCATGTGGTCTAAATTATGAACCTATTTCTGTCAAGGTATATAAACTCAACATCCAGCTGAGCTGCTAGCGTTAGCGCAAGTAAGTTAAAAAACACATTTTTCATTACTCTCATAGATAACCACATAGTTGGAAAGGATCGTGGTTGGAAAAGGTCAGGTCCAGCTGCAGAGACAGAAGGTTTTACTCTGGACTCTTTTAGACTGTGTCCAAACAAATGTTTAGTCGACACGGCTGTGTAAGAGCATTAGAGCAAAAATGAACAGTCCAGTTGCAGAGGGAGAAGAGACTTGTGAGAGCTGTGACATCGGTCGACAGCCAGAGAGAAGGTGGGAAACATAGGAATGCTGAGGAGGGATTGGCTGGACTGGGAGACGCTGGAGATCGAGTCCAAACAACCTCAGGGTCCTGTTCGTATTGTGGTGAGGACACACCGAGGTCCACACTGGTACTGTCTTGGCTGGTTATCACTGGTGGAGTCAGGGGGCTGAGGATTTGAAACTAGCTGATCAAATAATGCTAATGCATGTCAGAATTTCTCAAACTGGAACAAGTTTCTTCAGACTTGTCTTCTGTACATGTAATAGTGAGCACACATTGGTAAAATATGGGAAGGAAATGTCTGCAAAGCTGTTGCCTTGCTATAGGCCTTTTTCACAAATACTCAGAGTACTTAGCAAGCGGGTAACCCTATTTCTGCTTTATGCTGTGCAACGCAGTGACAGGGTTACAATGGATTGCAGTAATGTTTTCAACTTCTCTTTCAACAAATACAATTGCTGTATTACATACATTCATAAAGCAGGACATTTAGCCGGGTTACTGTATGTACAGAATATTTTCATGTGACATACTTGATTATTGTGATAATGCCCAATTTAATGTCTCACTGTAAAGACAAACACCACTTTTATTACTTATATTTCTCTTGTACACAGATGTATTCAGACAAACATGTTTTTAACGTTATGTGTCACCTTACACATGTAAACAGAGTTTACTGCTATGAGCAATAGTTTGTGTAGAAGTATGTGACTCTAACTAGCTCTGAGTTAGAGCCAAGAAAACAGACTGAAACTGAAAACAGGTTAAAATTCCACCTTAACAGCCATTTATATTACATCCAAACTAACAATAGACATCATTAATGTCAATCTTTCTTATCTGAGGTAGGTGGGAAACATCGTGGTCCAGTTGAGAAGCATCAGTGGCAGCTTTCACACCATTTCCTCCGCAGCTAAATGTTTACTTTACCTTTCTTAGACATTCTCCCCCTTTTCTGTGGTGCGACAAAAGCAGCTTGGGACAATTCCATTTATGAGCCAAGTGCTGCCTGCTTAAATATAATGATCCACAGTGAAGTGCTGACTACAAACGTATGCGCCACCTCTTTGCACTTTAAAACTTTGTAGTTCGTCTCACCTTATCACCTGCACCCATCTTCTTTAAAATTTTGGAACATTATGGAATTGAGCGAAAGAACAACTTTGTCTGTTTTTTGCACCGGCTGTGCTACAAAAGTCCGAGTTTTTAGATTCTGTAATTGTTCCTATCTAATGAAACAAAACAGAAGTTAAGCAGCCAGTTCTCGGCTGCTTCCAGTTGAGAAATGCAGAAGTGTGAAAAAGGTTTTATTCAACTGCACTTTCATTTTTACACCCTGGGCAACAAGGATGTTTGTCATTGATGTTTGTTATTCAGATTCAAATATCCTGACAGTACAGTACAAAACAGCAAATACAGGTTTTGGTGAGCTTCAATTTTCTGTGAAATAAGTTTGACATATGCTAGATGGACTGGCCCCAATGTTTCTAGACATTTATGGAGTTTATCCCAGTGACCCCACAAGGACGTTATTTTGGTTCTGAGTGAAATATGTTAACAACTATTGGATGTGTTGCCATGAAAGATAATACATACAGTATGCTGTGACTGTGTGGTGCTTGGACACCGATGGTAACATTTAGCACACAACAATCTCACAGAGCTGCAGCTGTGGCTTTGGATTTAAAGGGCCACATTGCAGAAACTAAATATTACATTTCACAATTGCAGTTTTGCTGCACTTTCCAACTATGATTCAGATGTCAAACATGCTATAAGGATGAGATTTCTCTTCACCAAGTTACACTTTTTTTCAATTTATTTTATTTATTTGTTTTTTGGCTGTGTTTTGTGGAGAGTGAAAACGCATTTACAAGTCCTCATTAGATCAATCAGTGGCAGGCGTGTGCATCCACATCCGACTATCAGCCTCCATTATTCAAAGCACGACCTGTAAGGACTCCAGGGGTTCTCAGATCTCTTCGTTAGCCTCATCCAAGTGTTAGCCTGCACTCCACCCTGCCTGCACTTCTCCCCACTTCTCATTAGCTGTTGTACGAGAGGCACCAGAATGGATGAGGTTCCCACTGGGAAACTAAACCATTTAATTCTTTTATCAGAACATTTTTATTAAACAAGCATTGCTAAGCTGTAAGAATGAGGAGCTGAAGTGTTCATTAACATTTTCCCTTTTCCTGATTGAGTTTTACGTGAAAGGTCAGGGTTAGTAATAACACTACACACATTTAATAAGAAATCGTTAAGGTCTTCTTTTTTCTTTTTTTTTCTTTTTTTGGCACTTCAATGTGATATTGTTAACATCAGTCTCACCCTCTGAATTTGGCAGTTTCGAGCTTTTGGTCGTGTGGTGGCAATTTGCATACAGTGTGCAGTATATGTCTTAGGAAATGTTTTACTATTAAACTCTGTTTCTGATTTTCTTACATGTCAGCGTTGTAGTAGCTCAATATGTTTCCCCAGAGCTGTTTTTCTCCATGTGGCCGGTAGGTGAATTGAAATAACTGATGGTGTGTGTGTGTGTGTGTGTGTGTGTGTGTGTGTGTGTGTGTGTGTGTGTGTGTGTGTGTGTGTGTGTGTGTGTGTGTGTGTGTGTGTGTGTGTGTGTGTGTGTGTGTGTGTGTGTGTGTGTGTGTGTGTGTGTGTGTGTCCTCTAGAGACTTGCTGTGCTGTCCAAAACTCATCCACAAACCCTGACACCAACGTTTCCTCTGTGGCCACTTGTCATAGTGAATTCCTGTCGGTGTACTGCTGAAAAGCCAAAGTTCTGTCTCCTGTACCCTCTGTTACACACTTGAACATCATTTGGTTTTCTTCTCATAAGAGTTGACAACATGTAAAATATTAATTTAGGCTTGAACAATACATAGTTTAAAATAGTAAATATGTATCTCTTTATTTGAAGTTTTGTACAGATTCTTTTAAAATGGGTGTGTGTATAGTTCCATCACAGCTTGATAACATAAAATCACAAGTTAACGCACTAACGAGGTGCTTCTATAAATTATGTGTGCAGTGTTGTTGAGGGGATGATCTGGCAGATTGTCTCTCATGCCTCCAAAGACGGGTTTGAGATTTCTAAGAAGAAGGAGCTTAAGCCCCCACTAAGATCTCTGCTGACAGTACTCCTCTCTTCAGCTTCTCTCTGTGACATGTCTACTATTTCAGCTCAGGTCGTCTTGGCAATATAGAAATATCCATCTGTGTGGATGATGGAATTACATGAAAGAGAGGAGCTTGAATTGTTTTTGATGAAATCCTGGAGGAGGGAGAAGCAGAATCTGACCCTGGGCCAGCTGACAGCAGCGCTCTCCTTTTGAGAGAGCAGCCTATTTTAGGCAGTGAACCGTTCCTCAAATCCATTCTAGTTCTGGAGAATCGACCGACCTCAGCTCCTCTCTCCTGGCTCCTGCATCTATATTTTTCTTTGTAGCTTACACCAGGGTGGAGAATAAGAAACCCTTCAATGCTGCCGGTAACATTATTGATGAAGAGAGAAAAAGGCTTACAGCTCAGGGGAGTGAAAATCTTGTATAAGAGTAAAGCTGTAGGAAGACAAACACAACTGGTTCATTACATGAATATCAGTAAAACTCAAATACTTCTCAACTTCATAATGAAACATGTTAGAGCAAATTTTTAATGGAATGTGCTATAAAATATGCACATAAATTTAAGATCCTGTGTCTTTAGGGAGTAACATTATTAGGATGATTAATCCAAGGGCTGTGGGTCTCAACATTTGCTGTATCTGTGATACCAGCAGCTTGCTGCCTCTGTAGCCCAGTGCCTGTGACCTTTCCCCAAACGAAAATCACAACCTCCAATCTGATTTTGTTTAAATGGTTTTTTTTCTTTGTTTTTTTTTTTTAAACAATCAAACACACATTCAAAAACCTGTTCCAAAGAGATAAGAGCTCAGAAGAAGGTGCCATCTAGTTTTGATGTTTAAAAAATGTGGAACAGACAGATTAGCTTGGAAAATGTGCTGTTCTGGTTCTTTTGCAGTGGTTGTTGTCTGAAATACTGTCAAGGGACAGTTATTTTTATTATTTTCAAAATCTTTCTTGCTGATGACAATACGATTAATTTTTCATGCTATCAAACAAAGAGTTACGCTAAATACACAACAAATCAGCAACCCCGACCCGCAACACCTTCGGCTTAAAGAACGTATGCTGTTTTGCAGCAAATGTAAGAGTCATTTAGGAGACGCTTTTATCCAAAGTGGCTTACAGGTAGCAGACACTAGGGACAACTTTGGGGGTCAGTGTCTTGCCCCTGGAGGACCGTGAATAGAACCAATTACCCTATGGTTTGTGGACGGCTGCTCTACCAACTAAACCAGAGTCATCTCTCCCATTTGTTTTCAAGCGCTCTCTCATTTTTAAGTTCTCCCCTAAAACTGAAGTATTGGGTTAGTGGTTTAAATTTCTCCCTACACAATGGGACAGTGTCCAAGACCACTATATGTCATCAGAGCCAAATTGGTGGTTTTAATGGCTGAGGGGTGCCCGATAAATACATGGGGACGCTTCTGTAACGTTAACATTTTCGGTGCACACTTGCCAATGTAACTACCTACAATTACAATACAGTAATGTTACACTAGTAAATAACATTAATAACATCTATTCTTTCAGTCTGCCCATCTGCACTACTTTTAGTGGAGTGACACAATCACCAAGAGGGATACAATTGATTTGGAAATATGAATTTTAAAAAGCAGAACCATCTAGGACTCAGTCATTTCATTAGTTAACAATAGATATTAGTTCACAAACTGGCTTATTGACATTGGGTGAACTGTGATGACAACCTTACTCTACACATGAATGTGCAAAACCAAGGCTTAGGGGCAAAAGAAATAAGTGGAGTTGATCCCAAATGAGCTGCTGATTATTTCATAAAAAATAAAATAAAATAAATGGAAACAAAATTTAAAGAAGCAATGTGAAACGTGGGTCCCTGTGTAGCGGCTAGATTTCAGCCCCAGCCGCCTCAGGCCACCCCATAGCTCTGCCATGGAGGATGAAGCTCACAGAGAATAGTGATGATTGCATGTTACTAACATCAAGGCTCTAACCAGGTCAGAGAGGAAATGGCTACTTAAGTGAAATTACTGTTGACTGCAGAAAAACTGGCCATAACATGAGTGTACTTAGACTAATTGACTAATAGTGTTCATTAGAGCATTATCCACAGGCAGAGGCATTGAATCATCTTGTTGGTCGTGTGGCCATATTTTTAAGAGCATAAAACCACACATACATTATCCAGTGGGGCTGTGTAAGGATTCATCCTCAAGTCATTTACCCTATACTTTTGGCACTCAAGCGGCCCCTTAATCACACACTTCCACCTCCACGTTGGCACACTTCTCTGACTGTGGGATCCCTGGCCAGGTCCATGGTAATAATGTTGGAATTTTCTAATCCAAATAAATTTATTTTGCTTTTCATCTGACCAAAGAATGTACTGCCAGCATCTATCAGGCTTCTTTATTTTGTTCCTTGGCAAACATTGTGTTGTTTTTATTTGTTTTGTGATCAGTGATTTTCTACTTACTGAAGTCTGTAGAAGTTGCCTTCACACTGTCAGATCCTTCACTGAAACATCCATCTCTGCAAAAGATTCTATTAGTAAATAACAAATTTTGCACGGTGCCAGTTTTTTGTGCATAGTCACTGCTTCTTCTGTTATTGACTGCCATGGCCACTTCAATGTAAAAATAATATGCATTTACTTTTGACGCTTTTATCCAAACCGACGCGTGAGGTACAAGGCGAGCAAAAATCCAATGTTTCTGTTTCATGAGATGCAAGTGCCAGAAAAAGCAGAAAAGATTTTTTTTAATTTTTTTATTTTGTTCCTTTGCAAAAAAATGGCAGAGCTATAAGGGTGGCCTGAGGTGGCTGGGGCTGAAATTTTTGTGAGTTGTTACAAATGTGAATAATCCCATTTGCTGACGTTTTTTTTTTTGTATACTGCAGAATGTTGTTTTATTGCTCAGCCTGTAATGAGCCATAAAAGCTGGGCTTGTTTTCTGGCTGCAGCTCAAAATTTTGCTAGATGCGGCATTGGTTAGATGAGAGTAACCTGCAGGGAGCACCCGCCTCTGTGCATCAGGGCTCACCTGGCAGGCTGCCCACCACCTGACCACAGGTTTCTAACAGCGGTGAGAAAGGATAGAGATCACTGGGATGTTGTGCCTCTCTCAGGGATTTAGAGGGCACTGAATAACAAAGCCCATAGGAAAAAATGGATAGCTTCACATTTTCCACAGCAACATATTAATCCTTTGCTAGATCACATTATTACAGATTTCCAGCACTGTGATAGCTTTGTATGGAGCAGTTGAAGGATGCATTTTGTTTCTCTTCTATATTGACTCTCCCAACCTCTCTTGCTGTCCCCTTCTGGCCCAGTGCTACTGGTGCCAACTAATAATAGATGATCAACTAGTAATACGTTCAGCACACAAAATTCCCGAGTGGTATCGCAAGGACAGAGGGTGGAGCCAATATCAGGTTCCGCCCCACCTTAAAAAATAGTGAGTCCTCTAGTGTATATCACCAATCTGCAGACCAGTTACCTTCTGTGTTGTAGCTGGAGGCCCAGGGATCCAGGCCTGGAGGGCCCGTTGTTAGGTGACATATCTAAATATTCCAGGAAGGTCAACCATGCTGCAAGCAGTCTGCAAACTGCAGGCTCATTGTCAGTGTGAGTAGAGGATAAATAATTGGCTCATCCGACTTGCCAGTTTGTACACTTATATCCCGTGTAATCCCAGGCTTATTATTGCCTGAGGCAGCTGACCCTGGAGAGGGTGGCCCTGGATTTGGTTGGGATTGTCCCAGGGGGTATTTCTGTCCAGTCAAATTTATTGCTGCTCGTGAAACCTCTGTCTAGGTTAGGGAGCAAAGCTATCTGTTTTCTCCAGCACATCACATTGTCGGGCTACACAAGAAGGTGTTAGTTAAGTAGTTAAGGGTAAATTGTCTCGTACAGCTGTTTGCGAATCCTGTGAATTGAATTTAAATGTTCCAGGGATTAGTCTGTGACAAGTGAAAACACATGAACGTGTTTTCTTCTGGAAAGTACTGCAATCATGGAATTTGTTTTTGTGTTTTAAAAGCTAGATTTTGTGGTGATGGTTTGCTGGTGTTTTAAATGTCTTTGTGTTAGGTTGTTGATTTTCACCCTTTCAGATTCATGTTTTCATGCTTAGCCTAGAAAGTGAATGTTGATAGTAATTGCACCAAAGAGATGCAACTACTTCATGGTTCTTTTAAGAAGTTGAAGTATGTAATTTCTTAATGAATGGAACTATAATTGTGTGTAAACGTTCACACAGACTTCCCTTGAAAAGAAATTGACATTTTGGCAAAGTGAAAGTGAAACACTTTAGTTTACCGCACAAATCAAATGTTTTCATTTAAACATAAATGTTTTAACCGCAAAAGTATTTTTATTATATTTGTAGAATTATACTTATATTCCAGTGTACAGTAGTTTCAATATGTTGATCAGCCCCAGGGTGTGCGTCTCAGAGGTGGCAAGTAACTAAGTACATTTACTCAGGTACTGTACTTTACTACAGTTTTGAGTTACTTGTACTTTACTGAAGAATTTAAATTTTATTGTAGTTATTTTTTATTCCACTACGATTCCGATGGAAATATTGTAATTTTTACTCTTTAACCACAATCACAGACATTCTTGTTACAACAATTGTTTTCTAGTTTCTAACAAAAAGGCAGCAGTAAATTATGTCCTTTCACTTGCTTTTATGAAAGGGTATTTTAGATTTTTATGAATAAAAAAATGACAGAGGTAATGATATCGGCTGCAGAAAATTGTACCGTTGTTTGCATCCCCTTATTTTGAAATAGCATAAACTAAACAAGTTTTATGATTTACTTTGTATTTTTTATCTTTTTATGTATTGCAAAATTAGTTAGAACAAATGTTCGTTGATCAGAACTTAAAGTAAATTTTGTATTTATTAAGTGGGATGCAAACTTCTGTGTTACTTTATAGCATATTGCTATTGTGCTAGGTTTAGGGTCAGGTTTGCATCCTGCTACATGCAGTTTCGATGTATAAGGCATTGCATAACTTAACCGTAATATAATATTAACACACATTTAGATGGTATACACATTCTTCTATCATCAAGGACTGTATAAAAATGTATAGAAAAATAATGAAAATTAAATTAGTGCAAAAGTAAATAACTGTTGCTTGGTACATGGGCTAATTCAATAAAGCCTCAAAAGACTCTTGAGGAAGATGCTTTTACAGAGTGAATTGGGCTCTGGCTGTTGGTGTCTACTTTGCACAGCTGCTGGTGTGATGCAGTGACTACAACTGTCTCTGGTGAAGCATTTTGGAAACTAACGTGTAATTGTGCATCTGTTGGTGCCTCAAAGAATTCGTTATCCTTAACATTAAATATATTCACAAACATTAGTGGAACTGAGATCACAGTTAATAGCTGATTTCTATGCTCTCTCACTGTTATCAGAGGCCCTTAAGATCCTGCGCAGTCTGCTCCATATGAATGAAGCTCAACCAGTCGGAGATGCTGAGGCATAATCACTGCCAACTGTTTGTGAAACAGCAGCAGGAACATGGGGAAGAGCTGCCTTTAGTGTGCATGTGTATGGGGCGGATGAAAGGTCTTTGTTAAGACTTTATTGTGGTTATGCTTGTGCTATGATTACTTGTTCTGTGTGTGTGTGTGTGTGTGTGTGTGTGTGTGTGTGTGTGTGTGTGTGTGTGTGTGTGTGTGTGTGTGTGTGTGTGTGTGTGTGTGTGTGTGTGTGTGTGTGTGCACACCATGCAAATCTAATGTGTTCCCTAGGCTCACTCTATCATCCATCAGGTGAAAGGAGAGGACAACAGGAGAGAAGGTATGATCAACCCAAGGATAGTGGCCCCACGTATTTGATATTAAGCACCATTAGATTGTTGTACAGTATTGGTCTGAGCTGATGTGGCCTTTTATGAGTTGAGTATAGTGTGTGTATTCTTTGAAAACCCTTCAGGATTTTACAGTTGTGTTTTCTGTGTTGCCTTTTATTCAGAAGCTAAGCCTAAAATAATTTGATCAGTAGAGATTTGTATTACCACCTAACCTCATAAATGCTGTTCCCTCCTAGCCCGGACTCCGAATAATGGATGGGGAGCCCTGAATTCTTATTGTTTTGTAACAGGCTTGACATTAAAATATTGCATATGGAAAGATTAGTGACATATAAATACTCTGTTTAGGTTCAGCATAACATCTGCACTGGTGGTCTCATTTTAAAAAATTGTACTGATCAAACTATGACCCTTAAGGGCTCAAATACGTACTACAGTTTTAATGAATTTGACTACAGTGCTGGATAATTACACATACAGATTTTTGTTCTTTGATTTTTTTTTTTAATGCTGGAGAAATAACAGTTGAAACAAAGCAATGTATACTGCAGGTGAGTCTTTGCTAATGGTTCTTCTGGCCTGGATATCGGTTTTACATCGGGATAAACATATAGCATCCAGCAGACTCCCAGGCAGCCTCAGCGCTAGTAAAAATGTGAGGCACACGAGAGATCAAAGCTTGAACATTTAGCTTGTACTTTCAACTGTCATTTCTATTGATCAGCTTAAATTTACTGTAATACCGTAAGTGTGTAAGAATGTTTTATAGATCTGTGTGTAATAGTAGTGCACCATAAAGATCACAAGCCTTTCACAGAATCAGTCTCTCTCACTCCATCACTTACACACAGCATGACGTCTCACAGAAACAAGACAGGCACCCTACAAGTGCACCCAATATTTAGCCAAAATACCTGAACAGACACAGATTTATTTTTACTATGCTGTTAAACACAATTGCAAACTTGGTCAATGGAAAATGATGTAAATGATTATTCAGTTATTACGTCCAGCTGTGATGTTGTATCTAACTAATGCACTGTACTTTGGTTCTTTTCACAGAGAAAGCAAGTAAGTAATGGTCTACTCTTGTGAGAAGATTAATAGATTCTATAAAATGTGGACCCTAGTGTCTAGAGAAGGTTATCCAGATTATTCAGGTTTAGACCCTCCCATACTGCTGAAATAATTTTGTGTCACCACACAATATAAAGAAGATGTTAGTGTGAATGTCGCCTGTGGATTCCTTCAGGTATCGCACCATGTCAGATCTCTGCTAAGGTTAATTCTTACCAGGGAGTCATTGTAGGCCACAGTATCTTGTCCATCAAGATCAGGATCTTACAACGCAGAACATAGAGAACCTGACATCCTGCATTTTACAAATGCCCCATAAAAATTCACCTTTGCTTTGCATTACTCCTATCCCATTGTAACCAGTGAACAATCACAAAAGTTGATTGCTTTTGATCCTTTGGAATAAGGCAATAGGCTACACATCACTTTAAATATTCAATTTCACAGTTTATGACTAGAGAAGAAATTGTCTGCCTCCCATTAAAGAGAAGAAACACCAAACGTATCCTTTCAACATACCACCATGTCGTCTCCTCTCAAAGTCTCCCTCAATACTTCAGTTACATGGATAAAGACTGTATTTTCTAGAAAACATACAATAAATCACTGCAAGGTCAAATCACAAACCTTTCTGCCCTCAAACTGTTGATTCTGTGCATGCACTTTGCCAAGGTAGGTAAAGAAACATCTAAATTAACATTGACATACTCAAGACAAATGAACATCCACCTGATGAATGATTTTCTTTGGGTGCATTAGTCAGGTTTGTTTTAGAGTCTCTCTGTTTTTCTTTTGCGCCAATCAAGGATCACATTTTGATTTGGGCCTTGGATGTCTCTATTTGTGGTCTGCACACAACAAAACATCAGGAGAGACAAACGGAAGCAGGTTAAAGATGAACATAGTTTATTAATGGAAGCAAATGGATTCATTTGCTGCATCTACAGGCAGCTCTCTTGCTCTCACTGCAATTTGCTCTACTGAAGCTTCTTTCCATCTAAACTTGTTAAAAGATGGCAGCTATAAAGCACTTCAGATGATGTTCTCTAGGTTGTCACTGGTTTCACTCGTGTCCTTTGTTTATTTACCTATTTAATAAGATGATGTTGCACAATATATGAGCTCTGACTTTTTGAAATTTGTCACTGCACCTTTAACTTTTCTCTTAATTTATTCCACTGACAACATCATGCTGAGCAGTTGCAAATAAGTTGTATTTCATCTTTGTGTATCTAAATGTTTATCTATTTTTTTTTTTTAAATTCCATCTATGAAGCCTCTAAATCTCAATATCACATACAACAAGACAATGACCAAACGAATGTATACTGAACTATACTGCTTGGTCACAGCATAAAAGTAATACAAAGTTTTTACTTTGTATTGGGTAAATGGTTAGGGCAAAACACACACACACACACACACACACACACACACACACACACACACACACATACAGGCATACTAATATCACACCAGTTTTCTTTAGGCCCTGACAAAAACATAATAAGCTCCAAACACACACAAAAATTCTCACATCCTGGATCCTTAGTAACACCTGCTCAGTAGAGAATATGCTCAATAAAGAAAATGCTGTGTCACAAATAAAACAGAGAAAATATGTATGAGTAAACACTGAGAGGGGAAGGGGGGAGGGGGTGCACCAAATGAGAATAGTCTTTAAAATTGAAAGTGTGGTTACAGGATTTTTTTAAACTGGTCTAGAAAACCAGACCACTAGTGCTTCTGTCAGGGTATTGGTCACACAGGGAGCAGCCTAAATAGTGCTGCAGTACAGGGAAACCTCGTTTCAAGCGGCAGATAATCACTAGTTGTGATAAGAATTAACAAAATACGACAGTTAGTTTTTGTTTGTGCTCAATAGAGTCAGGAGTCTAACAATGCATTTCCCCTTGCTGCTGACAGTTAAAAGCTTTTTCCTGCACTCTGGATTTACATAGTTTGAATAACAGTCATCAGAAATATGCAAATGAAAGTGGGCAAATGATGAGTGTCATGATGGGCAATTGGTTTCCCTGCCTCCTCTTATAATATACAAGGCTCAGTAGACATTCATGATAAAATTGCACTTTATACAACTGCACTGCCTGGTGCATAAGTCAAAAAGTTTTATAGCTTCCAGGGTTGCATCTGTGTTGTGTGGCCCATGGCACACGTGCATGTGTTCGTCTCCTTGTATGTTCCCCCTTACATTTAGCTGGCCTTCGCTGTAAAGTTAAAATTTCACTCGGTAAGGTGGCACTATTTAAGCTGTGGTTATGCCTGATGCTTTGATCCATGTGCATGTGAACAGTGCCATTTTTCCATTTTTGTCTTTTTGTCATTTTTGTCATTTTGTGAAAACTGAAAATTGCTTCCAGCTTGTCCATTTCAAGCTTCCTGCTGCATGCACCAAAACTGACCAGCCAAAAGTACATCATTGAACACATGGACAACGATGTTACACAATGTTAACTAAGCTTTAGTACAGCGCCATGAAAGGTTTGGAAGAGGTAAATACTGTAATAATGTGGCATTTCACTCAATCCACTATTTAAAATATGATCAAATATTTCAGTCTGGACTTACCATTACCCTCAGTGTGATTAAATATTTACCATGCGGCTACAGTAGCTTGGCTGAATATGTGATACACTACAGTTGGTTTTGAGCAATTGTGCAAATGCCTGATTGAGTGTGACCCACCTGGACAAAGTGGAACAGGGTTATTTTTGAAAATGAAGCTCTACCTTCCTGACACATTTCAGAAATAGTGTAACATGGCCTATTTACTGAACACCTTCTGTCCGTCCACAGAAGTGACTTTGACTTGGATTTGGCTCCGTTGCTTCTGATCAGCTTGTGTCTTTTCATCCCACATGCACCGACCCAAGTGAGTCCTTTTTAGGATGAAAACAACCACCACACGTCTTTCTATTGTCTTTAAATAGATGGATACTTTTTGAGGATTTGGAATTCAAGTGCCCCTTTTTCTTAGACAGCTCTGCTTGGTTTAATTTGCGTTCAGTATCTGTGCTCTGCCACCTGCAGAACAAAAACTGAGGCAGGTGCATGAAAGAGCTTTGATATGTGATAAACTCCTGACTTTTTCTGTGCAGACGAAAGAGCAAAAGCACAGTACAAAAAAAAAGCTAATTGAGTGTATATACTACACACACACATATAGTATGTGTGCATTTCGTGGTGTTAGTTCACTCACAAGCATTTGATGGGGAGACAGGGAGCAGAGGTACAAGTCATAATTAATTTTGCAGTATTTCGGTCGGGTTTTATCAGTGGATGTCTACAGTAGGTTGGCCCATCTGACCACCCACAGAAAGAGGTGACATTTTCTCTTCTTCCTTTTTGCTTGCATAGGTCTCACTACTGTTCCTGCTGCCAGATATGACCAGAAAAAAATGTATAAGTTTTAACTGGATTTTGTTTAAGATGATGGTATGATGAATGCTATGCCTGGCTTTCATCCGTATTTAAATGCATACAGGTTGGAAGTGAAGAAGCCTTGCCAGAGAAGTTAAAAACTTCCAAGATGCAAAGAAATAACCCTTTAGAGAATACGATGACAGAGAATCTAGAATTTCTCTTGATCCAAATGTTGATATAGAGCTCACACCCCCTTCCTGTGTCTTTCAGCTTTGGTGAGAACCTGGACATTGTGACCCCAGGCTGGACCAGCTCACTTTGATGCTGGTGGGCATTCCCCAGTACTCTCCCTGCCACCTGCTCCTGGGCCGCTGCCACCTCCCTACCAGTCATGGCTACGAGCACTGACCCTTGCTGTGAGAGGCTGGATGAGGACGCTGACAAACAGACCAGCAGTCTCACCGAAGCCATGGCTGCCATAACGACAAAAGAGTCAGACAGTTCAGCTGCAAATGGCATGAGGAGTGGTGGGGTGCAACAGGATGGTGCTCAGGCCAAGAGGACTCGTCCATTGGCGCCTCGCCTGACTGGAAGGAAGCTGTCACTGCAAGAAAGAGGTACTTACCTGTCATCATGTCCTGGAGGAGGCTACACGCACATCTCCCCTCGCGTGACTGGCAGGCCTACAGTGGAGTCTAAACGTGTGTCAATATCAGACACTCAGGTAGGGAAACCTTTATTTTCAAATTTTAGTTTTCCTTTTCAAATCAGTTGTTATGTTTAGACCCAAGCAGCATGTAGCTCAATATAGACTCAGCAGCCAGTTTGGTAGGTACACTTTGCTAATACCTAGTCGGACCCCTTACTGCCTTCACATCTTAATTCTTGGCATAGATTCAACAAGGTGTTGGAAACAATTCTTTGAGGTTTTGGTCCATAACAAGACAGCATCACACAGTTGCTACAGATTTGTCAGCTGCACATCCATAATGTAAATCTCCCATTTCAACACATCCCAAACGTGCTCAGTTGGATAGAGTACAATGAACTGTACTCATTGTGATTTTTAAGAAACCAGTTTGAGATGGTTTCAACTTTGTGACATGATGCATTATCCTGCTGGAAATAGCCATCACATGTACATCGTGGTCATAAAGGTATGGATGAGGTTAGTAACAATGCTCAGGTACACTGTGTCATTTAGACTATGATCAACTAAGGAGCACAAAAATTAGCCAAGCAAATAATATTGCACCATTACACCAGCACCACCAGCCTGAACCATTGATCGAAAGCAGGATGGATCCATGTTTTCATGTTGTTAACACCAAGTTCTGACCCGAAGGTTGCATCTCAATGTTACAGCAGAAGCTGAGGTTCATCAAACAAGACAATGTTGGCACAATCTTCTGTTGTCCAATTTAACTGAGCCCTTGTTAATTCTTGCCTCGGTTTCTATTTCTCAGCTGACAGGAATGGCACTTGGTGTGGGCTTCTGATGCAGTAGCCCATTTGCTTTAAGCTTCGAAATGTTCTGCTCTCAGAAATGCTCTTCTGCATACCTCGGTTGTAATGATCTGTTATTTGAGCTACTCTTGCTTTTCTATCAGCCTAAACTAGACAGGCCATTCTCCTCTGACCTTTGGCATCAATAAGGCATTTTCACCCAGAGAACTGCTGCTCACAGAATATTTGTTCTTTTTCAGACCATACTCTGTAAACCCTAGAGATGGTTGTGTGTGAAAATGTTATTAGATCAGGAGTTTCTGAAATCCTCAGACGAACACTGATTCCATATTTGAAGTCACTTAAATCACCTTTCTTCCCCATTCTGCTGCTCGGTTTGAACATCAGATCATATTGAGCATGTCCTCATGTCTAAGTGCCTGTAGAAATGCTGATGTGTGATTGGCTAATTAGAAATTACCAGTTGAACAGGGGAACCTAATAAACTGGCCAGTGAATCTGGATTATCAGCCAAGAAAGAGGTGATCAGTCAGTGGAGAACATGTCAATAAGAATTGTGAGAAGGTGTGTTTACTAGTCTGTCAATAGCCGTCATTAACATAGAAACACACCTTTTGGTGTCAGTTAATTTATATTAATGCATAATGATTCTCGCTTCTGTGATGAATGTGCAGCCTTTGCATTAGTCCATTCTCTACACAGTGGCAGAAGTGTGTTGTAATGACATCGTAAAGGATTGTGTTTTGCTGTCTTTGACAAGAACAGAAATGGTTTCTGGCCAGTATTGTGCTGCTGGATACACTATAGAAAAAGTGAGGTGTGTGTGTGTATAGATGCTGTGACAGTTAATACCTTCCCTATTGTATCTTAGACAGCGTGGTCACATTAAAATCACATTAAAATCTAGGTTGTTAGAGCTCTTATACCCAGGCCTAGTAAAATCATTCCCTTACCGGTTGTTATGCTGAAAACTTCACATGCCCGCTGCATTTCTGGCATCCAGAAAAGAAATTCACATCGTCAAACCTCTAAAACTACCTTCCTCGTGAACTGCTGTCCAAGCTTTCAGTGAGTTGACAAAACCCAATGCAGTGCACTCACTAGATAAGAAGTGGAGGTGCTGTAGAAGGCTGTAGCCTTCAACTCTGACACATTCACTGTGGATACATTGAAGGTGGAGCATCCATAGACATTTTACCAATTACAGCCACTCAAGGCTGCTTGACCATTATTTGATGCTTACTGTGACTAATGATTGGGTGTGTGCTGATCTATATTGTGTTAGCTTTTTATAATTCTATGATTCTCTTAAATATCGTTTTAAAGTAAGCAGCTTTTGCATTTAGTTATCATACCCTAATGACTATAGAGACAATTATGAGTGATTTGGTCATGAAACCTTGTTGGACCTGATTCAGCTTTACCTGAACAGAGCTTCATTTTACAAAGATATATTGCCACCACTCCACTATTTAAGGTCCATTTTGTCTTTGCTACTTTTGGTACAAGTAGACAGGAATTTTCTGTCTTGAAGGATTTGTAGGTTTATTTGCCAACAAGTTGTTTACTATATTCACTCAGTCTTCAGGTGAGTGCTTCTTCCAGACTGTCAAAGACTAGTAATGTTTGACACTTGAGGCAAACTCTAAGTCTGTAAGTGTGAACTGTCCAGTCTTTGAAAGTCTTGTCCCTAGCTACAAATTAATGGTTCATCATTTTTTGCAAATATGCATATTTGGTGTGTTGTTCAGAGAAAGACTTGAAAAATGAGACCACTCACATGTCTTTATGCTAAATATAAAACTAGACCCAGCAGACAGGTTAGTTAGGCTTAGCACAAAAGCTTACCATCCCCTGTCCAAAGGTAATACAGTCAAAGGTGTCCATGCATCTTTCCAAGTCCAAGGGCTAAGCAAGTCTCCAAAGGCTTGTAAGGGGTTAGACAGCAGCAGCTGGTGGAAAGCCTTACTTTGGTAGAGCAGCTCTGTGTCCCTTTAAACATGCTTGACACTTGCTAAGGTGGTCATGGCACGACTGATGGTTCTGCAGATTTAGTAGGTAAATTAGTGGGTTTGAAATGGACTTGCAGGCTGATTGTGTTCCTTTTTAATCCAGCCAGACTCGCTGTTTCTCCCTGTGTGCTCTTTGTTAGACTAATCTAAACACCTGCTGGCAGTGGCTTTGTGTCCTGTACAGTCCACAGACATTAGTTGTAGAGTGTTATCAGTGGAGAATTTTATGTAAGCTTTCCCAAAATGTTGAGCTCTCGTCAAAACTTTTGCAGTAATTATACACGTCATTAATTTATCATATAGAAAACATGCACTTGCTAACCAATGGATATTGGTTAAAGTAGCCTATGGCTGTAGGCAAGTCCTGAAATCCATTTTCATATGATTTTTTATAGTCAATTCAGAGCAAATATTAAAAATTCATGACATCTGCCAGGATAGGGAACCCCTCTGAGTTTAACAGACTCCTGCCACAGACTCACAGACCTGTCATTGTGTCCTTTCCTATCTGAAAATGGAGTTGCAGCTCTTGCACTGAACCATAAAAAGGACTCATGTTGCTCGTATTTCCCTGCTCTCCCTGGGTCCACAGTGTGACAGAGCAGAGAGACAGAGGAGCATTTCTTAAAGCGGAGAGGAATACATACCATCCGATGACTAGTGAGGGTTTTTTTTTTTTTTTTCACTTCTTTTATTTGTCCTTGTGGAACTTCAGTTTGTCTCTCTCTGCAGTCTGGGCAAGTGCTCAGAAATGTCATGTTATTTAATTGTATTTATTATATCATCTATTTATCCCTGCCCTCATTTAAGATGACAAAAATGTCCATAGAACATTTACAGGGTCCCACAATAAATCATCAATACAATCTTTCTCTCTTTGTCCTTCTATTAAGATGCATCAAACTCTCCTCAAATTTGTTATGGTTTTACCTGCTGTTATGTACACATGGTTCACACATACACGTATTTATCCCCAGCTGTTGGGGGGTGGGATGAATATATTGGCTGTACAGCAATTACGATTTTGGCTCAGAGGATAGATATGAACCAAAAAGGTTCAACATTTTAGTTTGCATTTGATGACATTACCACTTAGGTATCTTAAAGAACATAGAGCAGAACACTAAATAACTAGTCTTGAGAGGGAGTTCTATTTATCAACTGGCAGTTGCGTGAGATGGCTTCCGTGACTTGTCATGTTCCACTCATTTCTTCAGGGATCCCATCAATAATAATGTTGCTTCTCTTTGACTGAGGCTCCAGGTACTCTGATTTTTGTTTCTACACACACTTGAGATGTGCTTCGGGCTAGTTACACTAATTAAAGTTTGAGTCAATGAAATATGAAGCTCATGTAGTTACCTGGAGCATTTGCAGAGAAAATGCAACAGATATCGTCTCAACTCAGCAAACTCATTGATTAGTATGATTGATTAGATGTCAGCTACTATTATCTGTTTTGGCAATTACAGATCTGTTTTTTTTTTTGGAAGTTTTATTTTCACTAAATGTATGTTAAGCCAGCAGAAGACATTTCAAAATCAGTAACTTTAGCAACTCCTAGAGCAATAAACACTGTTACTATGGATTCATGGTCACAGTTCATTAGTACAGTAAATGATGTGATTCACTCTATTCTGGTCTTTATTTGATGCTGCATTGTTTTTGTGCTGTTAGTTATGCAAATGTCTGCCATTTGCACAAGGACACGCAGAATAGGAAGCTGCAGAATGAGGCAGCTTCCTCTGCAATGGCCTCATTATCCCCAGGCAGTTTATCATTCTATCAAAATGACAGGATGGGGAAATAATTTTACACTTTCAGGCCTTAAATAAAACAAGTCTGTTTCTATTAATTACATCCTAAGGTGTGTATTTATATATCACAAGAATGAAATGCATGGTCATCAGTGGTGGTGATCTCTTTGATTTGCCGTAATATTGATCCGTTGTTTGGTACTGAGATGTGCAGAGATTGGGAGAGACCCTTGAGGGAATACAGTGCAGCTGTTTGTACAAAAAGCGATAGTCTGACATGACAGCATGACAGAAAAGCCCTGGAAAGACTTATTGTGGCTCAGTTGAGAATTTGAGTTTAATTTATGTGTGTGTGCATCGTGTGGCAGATGTGTTTAAAGCTGTCCGCATGGCACTCGTTATCCATCAACGCTGACCGAGTATTAACTGCAGTGCAGTGCCCACTGAGCATGTGCCGGCAAACTGTGAACTCAGTGGAAGTCCTCTCAGGCAATCCCTCCTACTGCTCTTTTCTTTGGATTCTCCTCATTTGTCTTTCCTTTTATCCTTCACTGCCCTATTTTCTTCACTTTATCTCTCTTCAACCAATCAAAGCGAGTCGTTAAGAGTTGCACAGTTGCACAACCCCATCTTCTCTTCAGTCTCTCACTCTTTGTCATAATCCCTGCCCACAGTATTTTACAGCATCATACCCTACAGCACCAACAGTTATGTTTAATACAAGCTACATAAGCTGTACGCTGCATATTATGTAACTCACTATATAAAGTCGTATTTTTTGAAACACCATGAGTTGAAGCTGTATTTTCAGTTCTGCCACACAAGTCTGTGTTGTTTCATCAGTGTATTCCTACCTCCTCACATCCTGTAAACATGTTCCAGTATCAAGCTTCAGGCAATGGTGTGGTTCACAATAAGCCTCCCCCAAGCTGTAATGAGAGACATGCTTCCAATCCATTTTCACCACAGCTCCATAGCCCCATCCACCCCCCCCCCCCCACTTTGCTGTTGGTGCATCCCCTCCTCACCTCTCTCTCCAACCTCCTCTCTGTCCCGCTTTCTACTGACGTGCGCCTGGCTGCCTCTGTGCTGTATCAGTGGTTTCTATGGAACTGCAAATCAGCCATTTAAGCAGTGGCCCCCTAATGGATTTGCAGACAGTAAACAGAAACTACAGACCACATGGCTACCTTCATCTCAGGAATAAAATGACTTTCAACAAACACACACACACACACACAGTGAACATTTTGTACCTGTATCAAAGATACAAAGTTTCTCTTTGCTTTCGATATTAAAAAGCGTTCACTCTGATCACGTTGATGATTATGTTGATGATTTAGATCCTTACTGTATGTTCTGCCTTTTCTCTTCCAATTGACAGGACTGTATCCAGTTGAACCAGTATAAGCTGAAGAGTGACATTGGAAAGGTGAGTCCATTGGCTTTCTGCCATTTGCCATTCTCTTCAATTTCAAGTAGTTTTGGAAAATGGCTGCAACTAAGGGCACACTGACTGCTCAGTTTAGCTTTTGAATGTGAAAAGGGGGCACAGCATCATTCCCACCTTTTGCACACTAAAAGTTGAAAGTTGTTTTTATGTGGCTTGCACATTCTTGAATTTTCTAGGTAAAATATCATATCATGTAGGACTGTTTGGATGATTCCGATGAGCTCCAGCTATCATGCCTCTGTATAGTTGTTATACACACTTGACTTCTACATTGCTCAAACATGTTCTGCAATGTAATTTAATATGGTACAGTATTGGCCACATCTGACTGTAGAACCTCAAGGTCTCGCTTTCTAAAATCATGCTAATATTATACTTTCAAACAAGCCACACTTAGCAATTCTGTGACATTCTATATGGGCACAGTCTGTTTTGGCCAGCCGTTTAGTTTGGACTAAAGTGTTACACAATTCGAAACTGGAAAGTGCTCAAGGCTATGAACAGGAAAAAATATGTAAAATGCTTATCTCATGTAAGGAACATTTTGTGTCAGATAAGTGATATGGTCAGATATTAAATTAGACAGAGGATTAAAACCATTTCTATTAGGAAACATAGAGAAAGCTAGGTGATGGAAGAATTCACACTCTGACCATGTGCTAAATAAATCCCACAATTAGACTTCAGTCTTTCCATGAGATAAAGAAAGAATTCATCTTCTCAGGATGAATTCTTTGTTGGTCATTTGTGGCCAGCCAGCTGGCACTTCTAGCTGTCTAAGTGTCAGATGTAATGTTAATAACTTTAAAAAGTTAATGTGAATAATTTTTCCACTGTTGAAGCAGTTATGTAAAAACAAGAGGGAAAGGACTATGATGGTAAACACACATCTTGTGGCAATGTGTGTGTGGGAGGAACCATTCTGTGCTGTCAAAGAATAAAAATGTTGTTTTTGAATGGAAACAGTGCTGTCTTCAAAACATTCTGTCAGTATGGCATTGCCATCTGTTTTTAAAGTGATGCTTTAGGAAGCTTAACACCAGTTGTGTGCACTACTTTGTGCATGGAACTCCTAAATTGTTGAACTATACATACAGGTTCATAAGATTTTGGACATTGACATAATCTTCATCATATTTCCTCTGTACACCAGCACAATTGAAAGGAGACTGCATACGAATGAAAGAAATTTATATTCATACACATCCAGTTTAATGACATAAAGATATTTGGACAGTTGGCTGCTCAGCTGTTCAATGGGCAGGTGTGTGTTATTCCTCCTGATGGTTCATTTACAATTAAGCAGATTAGAGGTTTAGAGTTTATTTTGAGTGTGGCATTTGGGTTTAGAATGGTGTAACTGTGAATACGAAAACTCTTTATAAGGGAACAATGCACTTTTTGAGATTAGGAACATCTGGAAAGCCATGGAAACAAACTGCGGTGGATGACAATTATTTCACTGGGGAAGAAAAACCTATGTGTCAAAATCAACAATCAAGAGAAGACTTCATCAGAATAGATGCAAGATTAGACTGATTGGACATTAGTGTCTGTCAAAAAGCTGTGGAGAGCAACAGGTTAACAGCAGTTGACTAACATTGTTAACACTGGCTCACAGGTTGGACTAAGTGGTAATAAAGCATGAGTATGAGCAAGATATTACTGTTTGACTTTTTCTAAAGATACTTCTCATTGCTCAATTCCAAATAGATGGATTTCACAGCAGCATGAGTTGCTATAAACAAGTAAGTCCATACTGATAATAAATGTCTTTTTT